>NW_009259867.1:1439010-1470244 GCF_000687185.1 Egretta garzetta | reverse complement strand
CTCTTTCCCCTCAGCTTTCCAAGATAAAGCCCTCTCCACCTTTTCCTCCCCAGAGTGACCTGAAGCTCAGGATCCACACTCTTTGCTCAAATGATATCCATGTGTGAGTAAGAGCTGCACCACACAGGTAGCACTGAGCAGGATTACTTTTGTTTTAAGGAATACATTTAAATTGCTTAAATTAATGTCCCCTTTGAGGGGAGGATAAAATATGGCAATCACCTGAGCAAATGCTATCTCCTGTTCTAAAGCAGCAATAAATTCAGCTGCCAATATTCAGTGGTCTGGTAGGACCAGAAAATGGGCATTGGGCAGGTGGCAAAACTTCTGATGGTTCCCATCAGCTGAGGGTCTGATCCCTGGAAGCTTCTGCTGAATACTACCTGTGAAGGAATCTACCTCAGAAGAGCTCAGTCCCTGTGGATACCACTGTGAGTCCCCACATATACTCCTTGATGGACCTAGGACACCTCCAAATACCAAGTGGCATCATTCTACAGTCCATTTGCACACGCATACCAGCACTTCACAAAACCAACACAAAAACATCACTAGCTTTGATCTGTGTTTGAGATTTTTTTTTTCCTTCTTGCTCTAAAAACATTATTAACGTCTACCTGTTTTCCCCCTTCCCCTTCTTCTTTCATGAGAATTACAGAGCTAGAATCCCAGACTGGAGGGACTTTATTTTCCCAGTGAAATAATAAATAATAATTTATAGAAATAATTATCATAGAATCATAGAATCCTTTTCCAACCTAAATTATTCTATGATTCTATGATAATAGCAATATCAAAAATAAAAGCCCCAAATTATGGACTGTGTCCTTCTTCCAGAAAACTTTCTTATAACCATGGCATATGAAGAACACTCAAAGGAGCAATGAGATTATAAAAACAAAAATCAGTGCACATGGAGAATTCTCACTTCAATGTTTCTCTGAGTAATATGCTCATCAGAAAACCTCACAGATAAATTTTCTCTCTATATATACATTTCTCACCAGAATTAAAGAGAGGACGTTTTCATAGAAGGCCTGGCATTAAGTAAAGGTGAGACTGGCCACTGACAATACTAACAAGAAACTGGTAAGGATAAGAAAGCAAATAAATGAATGAGAAACAATTATTCTTCACTAGCCAGTTAAAACTGGCAACTGGGGAAGAAATAGGAGTCTAGAAGCCTCTCTATTTTGGGAGAGTTAAGAAGATATTGTAGAATGACGAGAAACATTTTTGCTCAAGCTAGAAAATGGTCAAAGGATGGCATTTCTGCAAATGTTCATCTCAATATGTGGATGATGTTTGAAATTAAACATGTCCTCAATTTCTATTTGGAGTTGGATCCTAGATGTGGGTTTCATCTCATCTGACTTAACTATTTATCTTAGCTAGTCAACCACGGTTCATGTGACAGTTTGTGGGTGGGAGATGAATCTCCGAAGGGTGTTTCCTTCTTTCTGGAGGTTCCTGTTTCTTTCCATAGATTAAGAAGAAAGCCAAAGGTGACTAGCTAAGACTTAAATGTCCCATCTAGATTACACGGTTAATATCCAAAGTGACTTTCACTGGAAATGGCGGGGCAATAGTCTTTCTTTATGCAAAAAAAGGGGAGAAACTGGTGAGTAGAAAAGACAGGGTCTGGGATGCAATTAAAAGTAATCAAGATACTGCAGCAAAGCAGTTTTTGTTTGTATGAACAGTATCCAGGTTTCTAGACCCTGCTGGTGAAGAAGAATTGGTGATTCATCTTAATATGTGCTAATCCTTAGCAAAAGAATGTCTCAGTTCAGCTGCTCACACATAGGTACTTCATGTCAGTTAAGATGGCCCAACATCTTAGACACAGGATTACTGGGAGACCTGCAGCTTCTGAAGTGACAATTAGAGGTTAATTTGGATAATGTGCAACATTAACCAACGTTAAATGTCTGCATGCTGGCAAGCGAATCCTATCCCTGAAATGTGATGTGCAAGGTACAGCAAGGCATGGATATTCCCACCACTATTTTTTTTTTTTTTTTGTCATATTGCCAGGGACTTCCTGTGTCATGTAATGAGATATGGAGATGCTTCATGCTGGGGAGGCTACTTGAGCATACCAATCAAAGGAGGCAGGAAAAGCATTTAATTAAGCTGGTGAATTAAAAGTGAGGTCCCTGACAAAGTCTTACATTGAGGGGAACACCTCTTCTACTATCAATTTTCTCGCGTCATGTTTGCTTTCAAATAGGACAAAATGAAGCAGTAAGGCAGAGTGAGGACTAATCATCAACACAACAGAAGGGAAAGAAGTCTTTTATGAATAAGCATCTTCTATTTTAGCAAGGATACAAAATTATTCCCTTTCTATGAGCATCACCTGCTCCAAACTCTCACCTGCCTTGATTCTGAGAGGCTGCCATAAAAATGACCCTTTAGTAAGCTCCTTGCTCCCAGTTACAGGTATTTCCTCTGATTTTTCACAATTAGAAGTGCACCTGTGGACAGAGACCACCCAATTGCACCAGTCCCATTTTGCAAGGATTAAAGTGAGCCCTCTGAGAGGATTTACAGTGTGCCCCTAAGAACCAAATGTAACTACAAGCCCTCCAGATGTGCCCACTGCATTGCTAAGGTAAGACTTGTATGTGGCCACCAACCCAGGATACAGCTTTTTGGGCTGTCAGGGAACTTTCTTTAGGCCACGGGTGCATCTTCTTCCTCCTACAGAGCTGCTAAGAGCTGTTTTTTCATGCCGATAGATGGGCAGAAATATTAAGCCCAAGTCCTCAGCCTTGAAATCTGGAGGAAGCCCACTGAATCCACAAGAGCCCATTTCTCCCATCCTCAAGGACAGACACCATGTTTTACAGAACTCAATACCCCATTCAAAGCCAAACTTTATACTGTATTGAGACTGGTGGTGTCCTGCTGAGTGTCTGCACCCCCATGGAGGACTTGATTACAGGTTCCTCACTCCTAGGCAGCATCTATTCCAGACCCAACCTCCAAGCTTTTCCTGTTCTTCTCAAATGTCCTCTCACTGGTAGCAGCTGCAATGGCTTTCTCTTCACACGGGGGTAGGATGCTAACATCTTTAGTGCCAAATGTCCAGAAGTTCCAGTGCTAGATTGCAGTCTTCTGCAGCACACCCATTGTTTGCAGGATGTGGCTTTGTTGATGACTGTGAAGGGATCACAGAAGCACCATACCTTGGGAAAGGCCATCCCATCAATGTTTCCTGCCTCCTGGGAAGGAGAGACCTATCTACCTAGGTTCTTCAGTTGTTGCCAGTAACCACCACGGAAGATTCTTAGAACATTTCCAGATTAATGCATTTTCATGAGCTGCTTTTGCAGCTCTGAGTTTTGTTTGGACCTCTGAACTCTCCAGAACCTGAAACATGAACAGCAGTTCTGACTTTTCCATGGTGGCCTGTTGCTGCTAACAGCATGAGTCTTGTGACATTTCCCAACCTGGAAATACCCTAATTCCAACAGCTGGAGTAGCTATTTCAGGCAACCCCAAGCTAAAGGTGTCCCTTACTTTCCTTGCCCAGGTACAACCAGCTACATTGGTTTTTTGTGTCTGTAGGATCATCTACCTTGTGATATCTTTCAGCTTTCAACAAGAGAATACAAAGACCGTGAGAAATTCAAGAGGTGAAAATTTTACCTCAAGGCAAAAGAACCACAACCTGTCCTTTTAATGCCAGTTTTACTGTTTTACATATTCAGGAGAGCTGAATCCCCTGTTCCACAGCTTAGCACGCTGAGATAGGAAGACACAGAAGTGGAATGAACCCATATTTCACCTGGAAAATCCCAGAGAGGGATATGAGCATGCCTGCCAGGCTGTATGTATGCAGTGAGCCCAGGATGCCCAGGGTACCCTACCATTATGGTAAGAGCTTTTACCTGCACAGTAACTTCAACCCTTTCATTATGTGTCAGTTCTGTGCATATACAAATCATCAGTACAACATCCGTGCTGTGAAACCACAATGTACAGGCTGTGTTAACCTTCCTTTTCCAGTGCAGCAATGCTGGAGCTTGTTTGTCCCAGGACCAGACATTCTGCAGCTATTGCTCTGGTGGGAAGTCCTGGCTAAATGGCCAAATTTTTCTTTTTTACCTCTGGATGAAATTTCAGGGCAGCTGAAAAAGACATCTTCATGGGAAGTGGAGCTGTCAAAGCCTTACAGAATTGGATTATTTATCAGGAGGCACGGAGTGGAACAGATGAGACAGAGCGGTACATCTTCCCCAACTGTAAAACTGCTATGTGGGAAGATTACAGCTACTGAAACAACTTCATTCCTGGTGGCCTGCAAGTTAGTATCTTTTCAGGATATGTATCTGACTACCCATGTCTTTGGATCATGAGACAGCAAGGTTACCTCCTTTAAAATGCACCAGAATGGCCAGCAATGCAAATCCTCATCCAGCCATGGTATGGCAGCATGGTGTCTGAGAAGTCTGCATCACATAGCGCTAAACTCCTGTGGCTGCAGTTTTAACTTCGACAGCAGAAAAATTGGTCTACCTTGACCTGGTCAGTTCAGGAAAGCACTGGGAAATGCCTGCAATATTGCTCTCCCTCTGCGCTATGATTCATATGGCTATGAATCTCCCTATGCACGCTAGGACACGGCAGCTCTGTCAGCAATGTCAGAATTAGTAGCAGTTGCAGGAAGAAGGGATAAATGTGCTTTAGCTCAACCACAAGTCATTGGTAACATTCCTCCAGAGGAACACAGGAACCAGTCCATGACATCCAGCGCTCTATCGCAGGCAATGTGATACCCATAATCAGTTTATTAAGCTGCATCTTAGAAATGTACTCACATAGTGGGGATAATTCCTTCCATTCCAGGAATCACTGGGTAAAGTTTCTAGACTGAGTTAAGAAAGGTCAGGTTAGATGATCATAGGGTGTCTGTTGGCTTCAATGTCTCAAAATCTCTGTAGGGATTTAGAAGGAGCCAACACATTTTCACTTGTAAGTTAGGATTTAAATAGAGATTTGTTAACGTGCTCCTCTCTTTCTCTCTTTTTCTTCTGCGTATCAGTTAATCAACATCAGTACAGAAATATTTCTCTTCTTTCCCTTTCTTTCCTTCATTTTGCTGCAATCCTCATCTCTCCTTCCTCTGCCTTTCAGAACTGCACAACAAAAGCAAAGCAAAGCAAACCAAACAAAAAACCAAGTCAGACTAGGGAAAGCAATACAGTTCCACTGCCCCCCTGCCTTCCCCCCTGCCCCCAAATCCACACCTACCAAACAACTGAAGATGAAATGTTTCATTATTGCAGCAAGGAGCAGAAAATTGTAGGTTTGGAGTGGAATGCTTACTAGTACTTTCAAGTGCACCCTGTACCACACCACTATCCTACAGAGCCGACGTTCCTCCGCGGGAGGCACAGCAACCATGGCAAGGCTGGGCAGGGTTAAGGGCCCATGCTACTTTTTTTCCCTGTGCCTTCAAGGCAGCAGTGCTTTGAAGGTACTTTGCTATGTAGGTATGGCTACCATTTCCCCTCTCTACTAGAAATCGCATCTGGCTATGGAAAATATGGATAAACTTTCTGTTAGCTTCTATTAAGATTTGGAAGGTTCACGGGTACCTTCACGTACAGCCACTGAGGACTGAGAGAGGGAAAAACTTTGCAAACTTCATTCATGTTGTGCAGTAGCAGTGTGCTCACAGGTACCTAAGTCTGGTGACATAAATGTGGGATATTTGTAAGACACACGCGCTTCCCATTGATAGGATAAATGCCAAGATGTCCCTTCTGAAAAACAGGTGCCTTTCAAGGAGTGGGCTTTCATTTTTTTCTGAAATGAGCCAAATTTCTAGCTCGTGCTCACACTGGGAAAAACTTCATAGCTTCAGTTTGATGCCAGTGACAGTATTGAGCAACTTGGCAAAGACTCATGGAAAAAAGCCAAAGCGTTTAAAAATAACAACAACAACAACAACAATAATGCAAAATTCCAATTACATTGCTGTGCCACTGATTGAGAGTAATGCATTGGCCATGGGCTACTGTGAATGTATGGAGCAACAGACTGGTCTCATCTGATTTATTCAGCAGATTACCCACAGTCACTTTATGACTGAACACCAAGTTCTTCCCTTGCCCTCAAGTTAAATTATTGAGGTCAGCAGAGGTATACTGATCCAGGCCAAGTGAGAATCTGGCACAACAGTACCTAGTACTACAGCTACATTTTCCATGATTTTTTTTTTTTTCAACGGAGAGTGCCAGTTTTAAAAAAAAAAAAAAAAATAAAGCTACTTTCCATGAAAAACTAATGATTCAGCATATTAGAGGCAGACAGACAGGTAGAAAGACAATATAGTTGAAAGAAAGTGTGTCAGCTTTGGTTGACATATATTCGAACATTTCTCTGTCTTAAATCAGTCAATTTTCATCAGTATGACACATGCATAATGAGCTGACACCGATGAGCTCTTTATTGCAGAAGCCAAGGACACTCCGGCTCCTTCCTTGCTCTAGATTTTCAGGTGAATTCTCTAAGCATTAGGCTACAGATTCAGCCTCCTTTTTCCTGATCCGGGTAACCTTTCCTTCTTTTTCCTACCCAGCAGAGGGGATGGAGAAATAGTTTGTTCACCTTCCTTTTGTCCAGGCCTGGTACTAGGACTGCAGTTTTGAATCCTCAGGACTGGTGTGGGAACTCCTGCTTTTCTTCTGTGACAGATCCAAAGGCTATGTTTTGTCATATCAGGATCACCTCCTCTGGTCAATCTCTTGAACGTAGTAGTCCCTGCCACTAAATTTCACAGCTGTATCTGGCAAGGTACATGCCTGGGACCAAGCGCTCCAAGGGATTCGTTTAGGGGAACATCTGTCCTCCAGACATTGGAGGGGCCAAGATGTGATTTCTGGGTCAGCAAGGAAGATGCTTGTGGAAGTAGGAAGCACTGAGAAATGAATTTTAGTACTATAATTATTCATGTGGGTATCTGAAAGGTTTGGCCCCCTCAAGGGAAAGTTCGTCCTTGGAGGGACGATTGTTTAGTTATTATGCATGGTCATGTACTGGTCCTGTATACGGGGTGTAATTAAAATCTGTTATGTGGTTCCTTCCTGCTCTCAGTTACAAAGGAAGAGGTAAAGATGAATTTTTTGGTTTTCTCTGGGTTGTTGGGGATGGGGGAACAGAGGATTAATAAAACAACCTGGGTTTGGGTTTGTCCCTCTTTTTCATGTCGGATCTATTCACCTGAGACCTGTGCAATCAGTGGAGATAAATGAGCAGCCTGGAGGGGTGAGTCACTCAAACTTTGAAACCCATTTAAGGCTGCAATTTCTCCGTTCTGACTATTACATTGACGGACACCGACTAGCTCACATTCAGATGTATAACTTTTAGGCGTATAAAAATAGGGCAGATGAATGCCAGCCTGTATGCCTGATATGTGCGTGGGGATTAGCAAGGTAATGAAATGTGCCATCTGCTTTTTGTCTTCCTCCCTGGTGGCAGCTTTGATGGAGGACTTGTTTCCCAGTCTTCAAGATGATTTCTCAGCAAATAGGTGTAGCCATTGGCAGAAGGAAGGTGCATGAGGGATCTCGGGAAAAACTTATTTTAGTTAAAATGTTATAACCTTATTGGTATTATTATTAAAAATGTTCTGCAAGTAGTTACCAAGGTGTTTAGCTTCCTGAAATTTGGATTTATTGAGATTTTGTAACAAAAATAATTTTAAGAAGTGAAATTAATCACTATGTTTATTTAAAAAAAATGAAGAGGATAATGGTCTGAAAATTTAGAAAAGAAGAAAAAATAATCTATATTGAAGCCTGGGAAATGAAAACAATGGGGAAATGTCGGTATTCCTTCAATAATAGTTTTTCAAACCTCCTTAGAACACAAACAAGATTTTGCTTAAAGTTTAACTAAATCACCTTTTTATTTCAAACTTCTCAGAACTTTCACCACTGCAGGTTTTCTGGGGGATCTGGAAACAGGAAAATTCTGCAGGAGGGGCTGTTTTTATAGTATATTTGGACTTGGGAAATAGAAGTCTCCAAATAATCTGAGCTCATGTGGATTTCTCATGTGGATTCCTGACCCACCTTTCAGTGTAACTAAGCCAAATTTTCATCTGGTCTATATCAATGCCACGGGGGTACCTCTCACTTATACCCACTGAGGACCTGAATAAAAATGTTCGCACTCTAAAATGCAGATTAATCATCTAGAGGTGCATTAGTTGGCTACTGGTATTTCCCAAGAAGTTCTGTAAATTTAAAAGTTGAACAAGAAGACATAATTGCCTTCAGCTCCAAGTCTTCTTTCTTTCCATTATCTCAGTGCGTCGCCCAAGTGACCCTCCAATGGTAATACACATAAATACATCAGAGCCGTGCCCAGGCCATGATTAAATACCCTGATAATTTCGAGGCCCTCCAACATATAGTATTTCACGCTATCACAAACACTAATGCAGTCAACCAGTAGCCACAATCAATTACTCGGAGAGGCTGCGCTCGTGTTCCTTCTCCAAAGTTTCTTGATTAGGTGCCAACTGCGTTAAAGGCCTATCATTTTCCAAAGCAAGGAAAAAAAAAAAAAGAAAACTCCCAGAGCGATATCCTCTAAAATAGTTATAAACACACTGCCTGCACAATTAGCTATGAAACAACCCCTGACCAAACTCTTATGCCCAGGGCTGCTAAATAGTTAACCCTCTAACCCATTCTGCATCCCACTGACGACTGAGAGAACAAACTTGGATAAAGCAACCAAGTGACTGGGAGCCACAACCAGTTCCAAGAACACTCCGGGACCAGAAAGCTCTGGCTGGGTAGGATTTCAAGGTCTTGTCCACAAGGATCCACAATTAAAATTTCTTGTGCTAAAGTTTCATGGTGAAATAAAAACCCTGAGATTCCAACGCTTCCCCGCTCCCCCCCCTTCCAAACACCGCTCACAATACAGCACAGTGCTAGGAACAGAAAACCTCCAGTATTTTGGCAATCAGCATTGCTCTGTTTTACATATTTCAATTCCATCTTATGGAAGAGCTGTAAATCTTTCCTCTTATTTTTTGTCTTGTTCTGTCTTCAGCTAGCTTGGCTATATAATTGCAGTGTTCATGTTACTTGAATGCATAGGAAATGATGCTTAAAGGGAAGGGAACCAAAAGCCTTTCTCTTCCTTTCTCTCCTCAGCTTGAGGGGTGTGCTGATATATGCAGTGAAATGATAACGTAACATGGCTTGTTTCCTTCTCCCTACCCTTGTTTCTTTTTTATTACATTTGGTTTATGGTCTTCAGCTGTCATGGGGTGTTATCTGACAGGCAAGAGCTGGTGATTCTAGATGCTATGAATTCAAGCATCACTCCCAGCTTGACAGCCTCCAAAGACTATCAACACTCCAAATAGAGCAGGCGGAAGGAATGCCTTGGTCACATCCTCTCCAGCTCACGGCTTGGATATGACTGAGGTGGTTTCTGATGGAAGGGTTGAGGCCATGCTCCCTGTGGCCATCTTTGCCAGCAGACAGAAAGGACATGGTGCACTTGGGGAGCAACACCTGTATTGGAGCAGCCAATACCTCACTGCTCTGTGGGTGGGGAAAAGAAATTATGGGACAGGAGTCCAAGCCACAAACAGCTCATGCCTGTTGATTCAAAAGGACACCAGAGGGTGAAGGTCAGTCTGCCAGACAGGGTAATCTCAGGCCTTGGCCTTCACTCGTTAGTATATTTGAGCCGTTGCTCTCCTTTGGAGCTCCACAGATGACCTCTGCAGGCAAACCCTGTGCAAGTGGTTCTGAGCAATCAAGCAATGCTTTTAAAGATCTGTGGCTATGAATATTCAGGTTCTGTGGGCAGAAAAAGTAAAAAAAAAAAAAAAAGAAAAAAAAAACCTTAAACTTTTAGGAATAAAATATTTTTTCCTTCCCATTTATAGAGTGAACAAACTTGAATCCTCAAAACATGATGGGATTTAATGCTGATTTTGGCCTTGTCTTTGTGCTCGTACATGACAGCTAGACAGGAACTGTTGATCAAATTTCTTGTTTTATTTTACTTAAATGTCAAAAAACAAAAGATTTTTTTCCCCCAGAAATGTTCCAGTCTCCATGAAATTTTCAATGGGAAACTCTTCTGCAGTGCGGGATGAAGTGGCCAAAGAGAGAGAATGAGTCATGTCCCCTCCAATTTAGCGAGTGGGACAATCCTATGGGATGTGGAAGAATGGATTTCAAGTCCCTCATTGGCACAGCTTGGACTTGAGCCCCCCAAAATTTCTTTCTGCACCCCCACAGAAGGGAGTGCCTGGCTATTGTAGGACAAGTGCTTCCCAAATGCTTCTCAACCTGCTGTGATGACACTGTGTTTTGAGGAAGGTACAAGCAAGTCTCCTTTCATAAGCAGACAGTTTCACTCCCACATTAGCTGTCTGTGGGAAGCTCATTCCATAGCCTCATCCGTCTTTGGCAAGATCAGGAAGGTTTCTGGCCAGCTCAGTTACTAAGTGGTGGATCCAAGGTGTTTGGATTTGCCCTTGGCCTTCGTTTCACTCTGACGTTCTCTCTGTTTCCCTTATTAGCTGTGTAATTAGGGAGGGTAAGAGTGCCTACAGCTGCAAGTGTCTTTGGAGATGTGATAATTATTTTAAAGAAAATCGTGACAACCCATAGCTGGAAACTGTGTCTTTGATGGAAAGACAAATCATTGTAGCCTGTTTCACTGAGCATGTAAACATGTGCTTTGCTGATGCCCTTAAGGACTGCCCTAATTTTAACCTTGCTTAGCCTTGAAACTTGCCTTTGACTTTACTTGGAAAGGAAGCCTGTGCTGCAACATGGGGGAACTTGGCAATGTATTTTGTTGAATGAAACATTAAAAAAATGGATGAGGAGGAAGGAAGAAGATAGGAGAAATCAGACCACAACGGGTTGGGCCATGGTAAAATAACACATTGTTTGTGACAATCAGAGAGCTCCTGTATGGGGGAAATAAAGGGGACCATGCTTCTGCCAAAAAAAAATAAAAAAAAATAAAAAGAGGACTTTTTGATTGCACCATTGCTGTAACTCCCTGTTCATACACATAGCCTGATGAGCTGGAGAAACAGATCCATTTAGAGCCTGTTTTCTGGAAGAACTGAATAGGTATGCTGGGTGCCAGATATGCAGATAAGCAATTGTCTCTTTCCCCTCCTTTTGGATCAAAAGACCAATAATACCCATGTTTAACCGAGGGGTACAAAATGTAATGATGTTGAGTACCTATAAGCTTGAGGAAATCAGTCTGCTTGCCAGAAGAGGGAGGTTTCCTTTTAATATCTCCACTGAGGCAATGGCTGCAGTTTGAATTCAACCTTTTGTTGAATTTTGATCAGAGAGCTCAAACGCAGTTGCAGAAGGACGGGCAGAAAGCCTTTGAAGCCGGAGACAGAGCCAACAGCCTTTTAGACTCAACATCAACCAGCCTGGTACAGCACACCTGAAAAAATGGGTGGGATTCATCGGACTTCTGCATCTGAGCTCATTGCTTCAGGCTTCCTTTAAAGTCACTGTCACCAAATGCATTGAGCACAAAATTTATCTCATCTTTTAAGAGAATCCTGCAACAAGTGCAAGGAATCATACCCTAAAACCCCTGTGTCTCTCTGTTGGTTATAAAAGGAGTGTAAAGGGAGCTAGAGGTATAAATGATAAGCTTTTAATGTGAGGTGAGATACTTTTCTTCTTGTGCTAAAGAATGTACCTGTTGCCCCTTCCATTTCGCCTTTCACATCCTCCATCAAGGGTATCTGTATGTAGAACAGAGCTTCAAAACTAAAGGGAAGAGCTGATGTTACCAACCTTATAGCAGAGAAGACTTCCATGTCAGCCATAGCAGAGCTTTACCTAATCTGGCTCCCTCTCACACCACCCCATCTGCCACAACTGGTGTTTTCCATCCTGCTTCCCTCTGGGTGGCTTTTATTCCCAGAAGAGGATAATCAAGACTTTCCTGCCTCCTTTCCCAGCTGCACTTAGGCCTTTCAGTTTGTAACAGCTCTGAACACTTTCCAGGTCTTAATCATAGAATCATAGAATGCTTTAGGTTGGAAGGGATGTTTAGAGGTCACCCAGCCCAACCCCCCTGCAGGAGCAGGGACACCTTGAACCACATCAGGTTGCTCACAGCCCCGGCCAACCTGGCCTGGAATGTTCCCAGGGATGGGGCCTCCACCCCCTCTCTGGGCAACCCCTGCCAGTCTTTCACTACCCTCATTCCTTAGATCCAGTCTAAACCTCCCCTGCTTCAGTTTAAAACCATCCCCCCTTGTCCTGCCCCAGCTGGCCCTGCTAAAAAGCTTGTCCCCCCCTTTCCTCTGGGCCCCCTTGAAGCCCTGACCGGCCGCACTCAGCTCTGCCCGCAGCCTTCTCTTCTCCAGGCTGAACACCCCCAACTCTCCCAGCCTGGCCTCAGAGCAGAGGGGCTCCAGCCCTTGGAGCATTTTAGTAGCCCTCCCCTGGCCCCGCTCCAACAGGTCCATGTCCTCCTGGTGCTGAGGGCTCCAGAACTGGACGCAGGGCTCCAGGAGAGGTCTCCCCAGAGCAGAGCAGAGGGGCAGAATCCCCTCCCTCCTTTACAGAGCTTCCTCTTTTTTACAGCACAGTCTAAGCTATTAGGTCTTTCAAGCCACCCTAGAAAGGATTTCACTGCCCAAAATTCATGCTACCATTCCCATAATTGCTTTCTCTTGAATCCCTTAAATAAATTTACAAACGTTCCTTTATATGACTGATGCCAAGTGCAGGGATCACTCGCCACACATACATGGGAAAACCATACATCCCCCTGCAGAACAAAAGCGTGTAGACGCAGTGGTCCCATTGCCCTAAATATTAATTTTCCCTAATTCTTATAAGTCCTTAGTAAACTGTTGATGTAAAATGAAGAGATTAAATATACTAAAAAATGATAAATATTTTCAAAATCAAGCGCACATACATAGGCAGAAATTAGATTGTCATGGTGTTGTGTGTGTGTATGTGTTCCTCTGGTATAAAATTGTGCTTTTTGCCAGAAGTTTTACTCATTTGAGTCATTTCCTTATACACCAGGACACATCATGGTATTTGCAAGTATCACAACTCTGTATGAAATAAAATGACGGGGGGTATCTGCCTGCCTTCATTTCACATGAACTAAGGATTGTAAGGAAAGATTTCTGCTCAGGATTTGCGGCTTGGCTGCTTTTCAGTCCATGCAACGTGATGGGGAATCCTAGGCGCTGGTCTTGAGTGTCAGCCCAAGCTTCCTCAAGGACTTAACTCAAACACAGGACTCCAGTTTACAGAGAGACGTTTATGTGTGGTCACTGTTGTGTGGCTTAGGGCACTTTCTGGAGGCTGAGGAAAGCTAAGATGCAGTGTAGGCATCTGTTATATTCCCAGCAGGCCCGAGTTTTTAATCACCTTCTCCAGTTATGTGATTCCAGGACTCCTTTGCTTTACCTGGGGAGGCAACTACACCTGAGCCAGGTCTAACTGTGCTGCAAGCTCCTTAAAGAGCAAGATCAGTCCAAGACAGCAATCACACCTCTCTTCTAAGGTTACGGTCTTTGTATTGCTGGCATGGAGAGCCTATTAGGAATGTAGCCAATTGTAGCATTACATGTGCTATTTGTCGAAGAAGAATTTTCTTTGCTTTCTCTTGTTTCTCTAGGAAGTACCCACAAATGTCCAGTGTAAGGTTACTGGGCCCACACAAAATTTTATCAGATTTTAACAGCTATTCCTGTAATTACATATTGTTTTGTCTTTTCTGAACAGAAATGACAGCAGCTCAGGTGTCAATTTTCATATCAGGGTCTGTTTTTTCCCCAGGGCTGCCTGAGGATTTCAAATTTTACTAAGACACCAAAATTAGAAGTAAAGGCTTGGAGGCGGGGGGATCATTTTTTTTTTTCTTGGTGAGAGAGCAGAATACTGTTTTTCTAAAGTTCAAAGCAAAATAATTATTATGGTCCTCTGGGAAAAAAAAGTAGAATCTGCTACAACACTGTGCTGGAGGAAGAGATCAAGAGACTGAAGATGTTGGCAGTGCCTATGTGTCTGTGAATTGTTTCACGGTGGTGATCTCTGGAGCAGATCTATCTCAGTGATGTGGAGTTGCCATTGATAACTTCCCCTTTGCTCCTCCCTACCAAAGTTTGTGTGTGTGTGTGGACCCAGGTCACGCTGACTCTACCAGCCAAGCCTCTTTGCAACTCCTGGAAGGAGAGAACAGGACATCACCCTATACTAGAAGGAACTCAACTTTCCTTTTGTGAGTCTGATGCAATTAACTCCCACCCCATATGTCCTCACACCCAGGCCTGGCTCTCCTGTCCTTGTAGTAGAACACCTTGGTCTCTTCTTTGCTGTGATCCCAATACGCCAAATGCACCTTTTTGGCCTTACCTGTGGTTCAGGTCTATCTGTGTTCAAGGGCAGGTTGGATGGGGTTTTGAGCAACCTGAACTAGTGGAAGGTGTCCTTGCCCATGGAAGGTGGGTTGGAACTCGATGACTGTTAAAGGTTCCTTCCAACCCCAAACCATTCTAACCATTCTATGATCATTCTGTGATCTATGATCTGGAGAGTGGAGGCACAGAGTGGGAGACGGGCACTAGCTTTTAGTCCTCAGCTAGCAACTTCAGGAAGGGGATATGTCTACAGAGCCCCAACCGACATCCCTCATTGCTGCGAGCCCTTTCTTGTCATGTGAGATGCGTCTAGGGTGCGGCATTTCGTGCCTAACTCTGTGCTTCTATGTGACAACTGAAAATCAATCTTCAAGCTTCCTCTGTGCTGCTTTACTGTGAATAAAATAACAACTGGAGTGCTTTGCCCATCTCTGCTTGGAACACGAAATATGAGGTATTGGTCTTAATGTGGCTCACCCTTAAATTTTCAGTCAAATAAACTCTACAGCCAAAATGTTCAGATAGCTTGAGACATGGAATGAAACTCATCTCACCTAATTTTAGCCATTAGGCGTTAAACACTGAGTCTTGGCTAAATTAAGTCTTAGCTAGACTAGCTAAACATCTCGTCTTTAGCTAAGCTAAGCTAAACTAAGCTGTCTCATTAGAAACATCATAAATCACCTTCTAGAAGTGTTTGTATGTGTTGATAGAGAGGGATTATGAATGACTTATGTTTGGGCAGACACCTACTTTCAGATGACTGAGATGTATCCTACTGCAGCGGTAGTTCATTTTCTTCTATTGTTTTTAATATTAATCTTGGAAAAGCAGCCTACTGAAGAGGTGACTTGATGTACATGAGCTAAAACACATGAAACAACTCAGGAATATTTCTGAGGTGAAGCTTTATGCTTTTGGCCTCATTACTCTGCTTCTTACATTTTCAGCAACACATCAATCATTGATTTTTAAGAGATTTTATGTTAGGGTCAATTAGCCAAATGCATGATATTGTGTGTTTTGATAAACAGTAGTTATTCTCAGAGAAATGAGGTACCGTGTTTGCTTGGGACTCCTTGGCACATGGGCATGACTTGGGTTCACCCATTTAACTTTTGGCACAAAGCTGTAATGTCCTAATGAGGAGGCTGTTAGCTTAGACTTTCCGCATAGCAGAAAGAGCAGAAGAAACAGCTCCAACACAGTTGAGGGTTGCCTCTGCAGGGGCCTCTCTCTCTTCAGAGATTAGGGCCAGACGTGAAAATTGCAATGCTCCTAATGGATAACCCTCAGTTTAAAGTGGGATAAAGCTGGTCTATTTGCCATGAAGCAATCTGTGCTTTGGGGAATACGGGTGAGCATGGGCAGAAACAGTGCCCTTTAGGGGATAATCTGACTGCTCTAGAGCTGGGATGGACTCCAACTGTTTGAGCTGCCTTGGTCTGTTGATTGCTGGTTTCAGTTTTTTCTCTCTTTAACATTTTTTTTTTAAACCCCTGCCACTGGTACCAGTGCTGTAAAAAGAACTGGCTTCTGTTCAAGTCCTTCTCCTCTCCAAATGTTTAGGGATTTGGAGCCCATACACACAATTACTGCGTGTTTCTCAGGAAGAGAAAATAGCCAGCAGCTGTTCAGTGTCTGATCAATTATGAGCTGAGGAAGAGCAGTGAAAAAGAGAGGAGTTATTGGTTAGAAATCTGCACATAATTAGGAAACAATGCTAAGAATGGGTGCTTGGGAGACGCGGGGAGGGTAGACACCCTGACAGTGTATCGTTAGGCTAACAGGTCTGCAGTGGTCTTCCCGGCATGGAGAGAAAATTGCCCCTAATTTGATGTGAGTATTTTTGCTGAGGGTTTGGCAAGACGAAGGAGGAAGAGGAGTCCGTCTTTGTCTGTGGGCATGAACATTTGAGAGGGAGCCTGGTAAGTGGGTGTCTTGGAGTCGATCTCCCTGCCCCAGTCAAACACTGCACTGACTTTGATTGGCAGCTTAGACACCCACTCTATGTGGAGACACATAAATGAAGGCATCTTGGTCTGCAAGACAAATCCTGCCTTAGGGCTTCAATTCAGTTGCCTCTTACACAAAAGTTGCATGTCATCAGAGAAGCCCAGGGCTATCTGGGAAAGCCATACAGGGCTGGCAGATATTGCAAAGTACCTTAAAATATTTACTCCTTAAATGTTTTTGAAAGGAACTTTCACTCGTCTCCAGAGTGAAATCCAGAGACTAGAAGGTTTCCCAGACAATACACTCCCACCTTTCTACAAATGAATTTAGCACAGAATCCCCATTGCATTTACTATAAAGAAAATATTTTTTCCATACTTAGCATCTTGTCTCACTTCTTACCTGAGGTGACTGGAGAGGGTAGTGGGCAATAGGTCCTTCACTTACTAGCACTATCCAGCACCGTATGCACCCTTTAATTCACCAGATGTGATCTGTGTAACCCTCACATTGTGACTGAATATGGTTTTGGATGATGCTTATGTTTCCCTGAGATCCAGGTGACACCTCCTTCCCAGGTAGTCTTTGTCTGGGAATTAAAGGATTCTTGAGCTTTATCTTCTATCATGGCTTGGAAGTTTGGGATGAAGCTGAAGGGAAGTGTTTGTTAGTGACTAAATGAACCCATAAACCCATTGTTTACAGACCATATGGGTCAACCTTCAAGATGTCATGTCCAAAATTTTGACGGGTTCTAGAGCATTTTCCCATACACTGTAGACTCTCAATCTCAGCAGTCTCAGAGAAACTAAAGCTGTTTTCCTTCAAAGTCTGTTCAGTAATCTGTGGTGAAATGGGCATAGTCTACATCCAGTTTCAGTGGATAAGAATAAATGGAAAGAATTGATTTACAATGTACCTTAGGGCAAAAATGAAAATGTTTTCAAAATTAGTCATTTGTGGGGAAAAGAGTTGGTAAAACCTGACAGTTGAAAATGTGTCAGCTTGTGGTTATGTGGACTGAGATTTTTATAGCTGATGTATTTAACTACATCCAGCATCCAGTAACATGATTCTGTAGTCACTCCATGAAGCTGCATAAAGACTGAGTCTGTCCTTTCTTCACACAGCAACAGAAGCATTTAATAAGTTCTGTTCCATAGTGTCATCACCATGGCTACTTTTACTGTTTGTGTTGTGACATGTGGAATGTTACCTGAAGTCTCAGTTCCCTTGCGATCAATAAGATTCTTTATCTTCATTAAGATTATTTATCTTCATTATATATTAAGTCCTTTTGATCAGGAACACCTGAAAACATGACCCAAAGAACTTTTAATATTCAAGAAAAAGAGGTTTACATTGCCCTAAAATAGATTTATTATTTCACCTAACTATATTGAATTAAAATTTGGATGTCTAGTCAACATAGCTCTCTGCATCACATACGTGGATACAGTGGAAAAAGGTAAAAAGTATGAATCTGAACCGTAAAAAGTATGAATCTGAACCTAAGGTGTATGGGATAAGCCTTCCTCTGGACATCCCAGTCTTTCCACTGACTAGAGAATTGCAGATGATTAACACTGAATAGACCTCTAACTCTTACATAGGTAGAGTTAAATGAGAATCCAGCTTAATGTCAATGCACGAAGAGGTAATTTCTTTACAGGCTCTTTAATGATGGTGTTCACCTCTAAGACGACAGAGTAAATCTGCTGAAACAGATGTCTCGTTTAGTTACGTGATAGCTCAAACGTATTTTTCTCTGGAGCCATTGAGAGATGCTGACCTCAGAGCAATAAAACTGCATGTTCACAGCAACGTGGTTTTTTAGATTAGAACTGCAATTTAATTGAAGCTTTTTTCCAGGAACACTGATAGAGTCTTCCTTGTTCTGCCAAGTGAAATTCAAAGGTCGTATTCCTCAACTGGCTCTTTGGTTCCATTCAGGTTAAACCTGCAATGTTCTAACCAGTCAGGTATCTCCAAAGACTCAGGGTGCTCCAGCCATATATAGCTATTTACGTAACTATGTTCAGTTGTGACAATACAACGGGGAAGTCAAAGATGAAAAATTGCCTTCTCAGATGTCCCAGATGAGTTTTTTCCAGCATGATGTTGCAGTTTCCACCTTCCCCAATTGACTTGACACTACCTATGCCATTCCTCTTCCCTGTCTCAAATAACAGGGCTCCCAGCCTTTTTCATTCCACCTCTGAAGTGACATGGGCCTTCTTCCACTCCTTCTTGTAAATGATTGGGACTGCTTTCCTCTGTTCCCCTGAACCTTCTGCAGAACCATCACAGACCTCCTGGCCTCCAAATTTTTCCTTCTGGTCCCTCAGCCTTAAGCCCTAGTTTTAACTCACTAAGAAGCATGGGGCTCAGAATAAGATTGTCACATTCCTTTCTCCAATCCTTGACCTATGAGCCTATTTCCAGAGACTCCCAGATATTAACACCTGAAGGTCCCAGTGCATGGCTATTTTCTGACCTCCAGGATTCGAACAGCCTGGAGGTACTCAACCAGGCACTCCCACAGCAAGTAAAATACCTGCCAGTTAAGCTACCAGACCTGCTGAGACATTCATGACAGCTTTTCCCTATACCCTATACAGCAGTTATTGTTTCCTGACTATTTTTCCATTGTTTCATTCCTCTTCCTGTTTTCAGTACAGATTTACTTTTTGTGTTTCGGGCCTAAATGTGACTGCCATAGATGATTTGGTTCAAAGTACAATTTTTTTTTTTTAGTAAACAGAGACTGAAAAATTTCTTTACTAGATTATGAATAGTTTTGGCTGGAGAGCTGCTGGTAGAGTCAATCAAGCTGACAAACCCCACGTTTTCCTTTTTGTGCTTCTCAGAAAAAAATGTTGGGTTTTGAGGAGAGGCAAGCGAGCAGAACTACTTTAAATTCTTGATTGGTTACTGAACTTGTAAATAGAGTATTTTAGCAACTTTATTCAGAGACCTGCAATGACCATTTCTTGTACTCCTTTTTTGAAAGCCAGTTCATATATTCTAGTTCATCAAAAAATGGTCAAATTCCATGACAAGTTTGTTGTTTGTGCTCCCTGGATAGTCAATGGAGAGTTAAGCACCTCCAGAAGATGAGTCTTCCCACCTTCCAGTAGGTATCTAACATAACTAAAATGAAGCATCTTTTGGAGATGTGTTTCTTTCCAGTGATTGTCCAGGAAGCTTACATGACCAGTTCAGACCACACATCTATGACTGATAAAAGTCCTGTGACATTCGTTACATGCCCTATGGGAAGAGTCTTTAGGATTGTTCACTTAACATGAGTGAAAGAATTTTCTTCCAATGTCTTTGACTTACAACGCACATTATGCTCCCATTAACATAAATTGTTGCCTGTCACTATCTTCAATAACAAGAACAGGTCCTTGAGGTAAGCCCCACATGGGTTGGGTTGATTCCCAGCAGTTTAGAAAGCTGGGCATCCTGCAAACTGACTCCCTTGCTTCGCCGTGCTTTGTGAACACTTCCTCTATGGCGTTGAATTTAAGTATACTGTGATTGCTGATCCACATCTCTTACTCTCTGCTTAGTTGCAATAAAATGCCAAGAAACCTTCTCTGGTTGGTGACATCCCAGATTTTCATCGCGGTCATCTTCTGGTTAAGTTGGCATTTCCCTGAGATATGTGAATCTGTCAGTCTTTGACAATTGAAATCTTGTCTCCTTCTGTCTTGAACATAGAGATGCTTATTAGCCAAGCAATATTGTATAGGTCAGGCAGAAAAAAAACCCCTAAGCTTTCAAATTCAGATCCACTCCTTCTCGGTCTGATCCCTCTCTTCCCACAGAAGAGGTTTTGCACATGTTTGTCTGCTTTTTCAATTCAAAACCATTTGATTAATTAAAGTCCTCCCTGTAGCTTAATTTACCTTGCACACTACTTCAGGAATTTTTGCCTTCTCTCTTCCTGTCCTTGTGCTCTCCAGCAGATACTTTCACCAGGTTCTTCTTTGTTCTCCGCTATTTCCATCTTTAACCAGAGAATTCCCCCACCAAGACAATGATCCAAATGAAAGGGCAATGAGGAGCTTCGTGTACCTAGGATAGTGTCTGGTATTACAGGCAAAGCCTGTCCAAAGGTTTTGATTGTTTGTTTTAAAGCATAGTAGCTTGATGTTCCTATCTCACTCTTGAGGCTTCTTTCCATCAACTAAGTCCCATAGCGCATCAATGCATCAGTGCAGCTCCCATGGTTCTTGTCTTCATGGTTCTTCATTGAACTTTCCCCATCACTTCCTGCTATGACTGCTTGAAAATGTTTTTACAATTTGTTTCCACTAAAAAATGGCTTTCTCTTTTAAAAGAAATTAAAGATTTAGCAACAATGAATTCAGAATATTGTAGGAGGTGCCCAAGTGGGACTAATTTTTTGCTTCAGTATTTTATGTGAAACATGTGAGGCAATGAAAATAAATATAATTTACTTGCTTCACAGGAAATCTTTTGTGTTTTGAAGCAGAAACATTTCTTTCGGAATACGCTGAGAGATTTGGAAAACAGCAAACATTGATCTGTCTTCCCTGCAAAAGAGAAGCAGCTTCAGACTTTTTTCCCCCTAAAAAAAATGTTTTCTCATTTCTCCTCATTTCCACTCTCTTGATGGCATTGATCTGAAGCTCCCGATCTGAAGCTCCCAGTACCTGTGGAACTCCCAACATGGTCATGCTTTCTTGAATAGCTGTGTGGAGTTGGTCAGACCTCAGCGAGAATACACCATTGGAGTCTGGTCTTTCAGAGATCAATATAAACACTTTTTTACTAAGGAATCCATGAAGGAAAAAGCTTCAAAAACATTCATGTGAAATTATTAATTGAAAATGTGCTCCTCTGCGATAAATCCTTTATTAGCTCCTTTGCTTCCAATATGCCCTGCTTTGATCAGCTGAGGCATTGCAGGAGAAAGCAAAGCAATTGTCAACGCACTGCTTGTCCTGTGGGGAAAAAAAATATGAGAGCATTGATTGTGGTCCATTGACCTTCTTTGGAAATGATCCTTCATTCTTTCTCCCCAACAGATTGCCTGGGCTGCAGGGCAGTTCAACTCTGAGTGACTTCCCAGCTGTGGACACCTCAGCATTGATGTGTCCAGGCAATAGTAGGGAATTTGAGAGGAGAAATAAAGTAGCAGAGACACAGGCACTGGAAAAAGCAACACCTCCTGAATTACCACCAGCACTTCCCGGAGCGGTAGTGGTTGGGTCTTTTAGGGAAAAGGCCTACCTCCCTGCCAACTACTGACTCAGCCTGTCCCCATTTCCATGTCCAAGACTTAATAAGATCAAACTGAAATTGCTTGCATTGGGGTAGCATATAGAGTTTCCACCCAGGATCACCAGCTTGTTAAAATCAGTGCACTCTGGGTAATCATAGCACACCCCACTACTGGAGATTTACAGTCAAGGCGTGTTGAAACCTAGGAGTGGGTTCAAGGTTGATGCAACATGGCTGCAAATTATGCAGAAAGTCAGTGCTGGAAAGTGGAATAAAGGTTGCTTGAAGCTGTTTCTCCCTTCACATCTGGATTAGTACCTTCAGACTGAATGCATTCTGAAGTCTCCCCAAAAACCTGACCCTGGAGTTTAATTTAGACATGCCTGTAAGATATACTTCCTTTAGTAGAAAGCTTTTGGCTCCTTGTACAGATCAGCAGTGTTCATGTAAGCAGAACGCATGTGCAAAGCAATATTTACCCCCGGGAGTAACAATTTATTTATATCATAAATGCTAATGAACCAGGGATGTAGATACCACCTTTTAATCTGACCCATGCTAGTAAGCCAATGTTCAGATTCTCACTGAACCAGTATTCAAAGATCTCCCTTCAGTTTTAGAGATGCTTAGTTTCACCCAGAGCAAAGCAGCTTTGCACCTTGTTTCCCTCCTTGTCATAAGAAAATCTCATTTTCTCACTCTTTTTCCTGTCTCTGTAGCAAAGTATGTCTTCTACAAGGTTTTTTGCAATGTGCGAGAGCACCATTAGGATCTTGGTTGAGAGCTCCTGCCACTGCTGTAATATTGGCAATAAGGTGGCAATTTTTAGCAGGCTTATTCTGCCTAAGAAAGTTCAGTTTGTCTTTTCATGCTCAGTCAGAAGAATAAGGTGAAGGCAGAGCAGATGAATACCAGGACCTTTCTAGTTTGTGGTTTAAGATAAACATGGAACTGTAATAACATAAGCCTAGAAACTTTTTGCTAGTGGAATTGTAATCTGAAAAGAAAATTGATGTATGGAAATCATATTACTGCTGTCTTTCACATGCGCATTCTCAATACCCTTATTTAAGAGTTCTTAACTCTTGACCTCATGACAAATTTATTCCTCATTTAATACTTAAGATGTTTAGACCATTAGGTAAAAACAGTATTGTTATTTAGGTTACGTGTTGAAAGTCATAGCGCCTGGAAAGAATTCTGCTTTGTGGTTTCCAAGCTGACTCCAGAAAATTAGAATTGCAGTGAGGCTATCCATGCAGTTCAATTTAAAACAAAAATCTCAACCCCAAACCCAGACTGAATGAAATCTTAACAGCATGGAGAGTCATTGCAAAGGTTTAAAAATTTTCACTTCACTTCATCAATATATGCCATTACCTGAAGGAAGCCAGACAGGTTAATCATGTGCAAAATATATATATGTACACACATATATTTCACACATACACATATATATGTATGTGTGTGTGTGTGTGTGCATAAACATGCATGCGTGAGTGTGTATAGATTATTTTTTTCCCCTTTTTTCTTCATATCAGACTTCACCATATGGCACTAAACCCATCATTTAATGTGGAATTATGAAGGTAATGGAATGTGGAGAATGAGGTCTTGCTTTCCTATCGGTCACCAGGCTCCTCTTCAACTGCTGGGGGAAGACTGAACTTTATAAACAGAGGTCTGTGACCATAGAAACACCCGGATCAACTTTTAAATTTCATCACATTAAAATAATTGACTTAATTTTTTTTCTATACATTGCACAGGAAAAATGTCTGGCATGTGTGTGTTCAAATATATATATATATATAGTTCAAATATATATATTATGGTTCAAAATAGTGATGGTGACTTACAAGTCAGAAAATTTATCCCAGTGAGAGATGCCAATTTTTTCTCCATACAGTCATTAGTAGCTCATTGAAGTACAAGTAGAATTCCCAGCTCTTGTATCAGTGGAAGTTTTCAATTTATTCCTGCTTAAGGGCTCCATACACAGGGTCAACAGACCTGTTACTCACTGTTACTGTAATTTTCCCAGCTACTTTTCCAGCTCTCTATACGCATATGTGTATTGGAATCACTATGGGTATGCTTTCAACAAACCCTCTTACCCCAGTGGACAAATGGATTTGCACAAATTAGAAATCATTTAGAAGTTGATCCTCTAGAGTTGAAAATTGCTTACTTAGAGGCTTTGAAAGTCTCACCAGTTTCTCATAATGTCATGAAATCGTAAACAAAAGTCTAAAAAAGACCTCTGGAGGTCCTTAGTCCAGCCTCTTGCTCATAAAACAGCTATATCCAAAGTCGGATTGTGCCCTTGTCCAAGTGAGTTTTGAGCAAATTTTTCATTATATCCCACCATGGTTTCCCTTTCTGCAACTTGTGATTCTTCATCCTTCTGCTCTACGTCTGAGTACCTACATCACCTCCACCAACCCCATTTACATAGTGGAAGACTGCAATTTGTTCTCCCCTTTTCCCATGGCCAAATATCACTGAAAGTCCTCACTGCCAGGGACAGTAAAAGGTACTGATGTGAATGCTTTTTCTAGGGTCCCAAGCTTTTTCCAGAGTGTTTGCAACTTGTTACTTCTCGATGGGTATCCATGGTCCTTAGCGGTGTTTGTGCCTAAGTTTGGGCCTTACCCTCTACACATTTTTGTCTGTCATTTTCCTTGATCTCCAGCATGACCACCTTTTCCACTTCTCTTATCCCGTGACTTCCCTTGTGTCATACCTTCCCATACATTATTCCTTACTCAAACAAAGCTAAAATTGGTAACTCCAAGCTATTTGGTTTATCAATATTTTATATAAAAAAATGATTTTCCTTTCCATACTTCTGTCATAGCTACCATAGACTTTATACCTTGACATTTTGCCTTCAGATGACCCATCTTGTTTGATACACCACAAGAAAAAATGCGAATGCTGTCCATTCTCTTTCCATCAGAAACCTCAAATCTCACTTTCCATCGCTTTCCCTAGGACTAATCCTTTCTACCAGCCTTCACTATGTTCCCAGCTCTCATCCAGCTTCTTAACACGCATCCAATCCTCAGTCTTCCCCAAATTTAATTACTTTATGTTCCATCTTCCATGGTTTGCTCAAAGGTAGCCTTCCTACTGAATACAGAAACATAAGTGCCTGTGTTCTGTAACTTCATCTTCTAGCTTCATGAAGCTCTTCATAATTGTGCCTCTTTGTCTGATTTTCATGCCTATTGGTTGCACAGACATCTTCTTTCTTCCATGTTTGAACATTAGCTGTCTCTTATCAGGTCTCCTGTCCTGGAACCAACCTTACGTTTGATGTCTGCAAAAAAGCGAAGGTCTTGCTGTTGGTTATGAAAGTTAAATGGAAGCTGGTCTAAATACAACAAAAAGCTCCATGACATTTCTACTGATTTCTGCAGACTCTGGGTTAAAGTTCGCATTTAGAACTATTATGATAACGTATTAATCAATATTTCTTTAACCTCACTATCATCACAGTCCTGACCAGTTATTTATTATTATGATTAATGTTTGCTATAGCAGTAGTGCTACGTGACCACAGCCAAGATTCAGCTCCTGATGTGACCAATATAAATGAACAGTAAGAAACAGACTTTGCCCTAGAGAAATTATGAACTGAGTACAGAACTCAGACAATGAAATAGCCTTTTTAAGGTTGGCAATGTCAACTTTATAGCCAGGGACTTGTCTAACACCCTGTGTACCTTGATTACGCCCTGGAACATCAGAGCACTTAGCTGTTGCTCCAGTAGAAAATGATCATTCACCATTCTTTAGTCTTTGCATTAAAAAAAGAAGTCCAAGGAGACAAAGTAGCAGTTGGAAATCTTGATGCCACTAAGAACCCCATGTTCATTCCAAGTGTATATATACTGCTATGACATCGACATCAGCTACAGAGCTGGTTCTTAGATCTTTTGTAGCCAGTGGAAACTATGTTTCAGCACAGGGTGATTAGGGAATGTCAGCTGGCTTGTCTAGTTTTCTGCTTCTGAATGGAATGAGTTGCATCCAATACCCTATCAATATTTTTGACTAGAATTCTACCAGTTACAAAGGGAACAGTGAACGACTCACTTCAGTGGAGATGTCCAAATGAAATGCCAACACTGCCTGATGAACACTGCTTCCTCCTCTTTAGCATCTGTTAAGAGTCTACAGATTTCCAGCAGTGGAGGCTTGCCATCAAAATCCAAAGTTATGTAGAAAAGCAGTGGCAGCATGGCCTTCTCAGAGAAGAGGCTTTGCTCTGTAGACAAAATTTCCTCCCTGGTGATCATGTTGCAAACAAGTTCTGCCTCAGAGAGTCGGGGCACAAAGAACAAAAAAGGATTTGAGCAGCTGGATGGTGGGAGAAGGGAAGTGGAGGGAGGAGGGGGCTGGAATGGGAAAGTGCAGAAACAGTTTTAAATATTTAGAATCTGCAATTGTATTTCCCTCCCTTCCCCTCCCAGAGCTTCATGGTTTTTAGCCTGGATTAACTATTCCCCTACAATGCTTTTTCATAAAGGGATCAAGTCTGTTGTTTATAGAATTTGCTAATAACAGCCTCAGTCGCGCTGTCACAGCAGTGATTCAATTACAAGACTGGACAATAAAAGCTCAATAAAGAAACTCAAATCCTTATTAAATTCTTTTTTTTAATTATTATTAAAAAAATACCCGAGCAGTCTAGGATTGCCAGATTGGGAATTTACGCTGAACAGAAGAACGATATGATCTCTCTGAGTAGCACGGTGCAAATTAAAAGAGGTTTAGCGTTAAGTGTTCATGGCACAAAAGCAATTTTAAGTACCTGCAATCAGCTTAGGTTGGCTAAGCCTAAATATGTACAAATCGTGTAATGGGCAATACCCCTGGCAGTACCACGCAGAGCTCCGACAGACGTGTTCTCCAAGGCTTACAGTGGGTCCTACAACAGCTCACGATGAGTGTCTGCATGCGCACGCACGCTGATGTGTGTGAGTGTGATTGTGTGTGAGTGTGATTGTGTGTGTGTGGGGGGGGTTGTGTGTGCGTGGTTTGTGGGCCACCTAGTGTCCCGGTGCTGACTAGACAAAATAGTCTGCTTTTCAGGCAAGAAAAGAATATTGCAGTCACCGATCACCTATTTTGACACCCCGCCGATCACAAAACAGGATAAAATGAGCCAGGGATTCTGCACCTTTCTCTTAATTGCTGCTTCAGCTGGAGACTCTTTCATAGAGGAGCATTTGATCTTTATTTAGAGCTTTCTTCCATTGGGAAATCCATTATTTCCCTTGCTAGTTGTCTCAGTTGCTAGTTATCTTTGCTGCAAGGAACTGATGTTTTTTGGAGGTTCCCTCCCCCGCCCCAAGCCTGGCATACTTAGGTGCCAACCTTTTTTAAAGTCTTCTACACTAAAAAGTTCTCCATGATGAGAAACTTTTGTCCTGTATAAGCACTTAGACACAGTGACTCAGATACATCTTAATCTTCCCTATGTTTAGCTAAATGGTGGGAGCTGTCTTAGTTTCTCAGTGGAGTGTCAGAGTTCCAGGCTTTGGCTCATCCTTACAGGTTTTCTCTGAATTCTCCCAATCCCACTGGTATTCATTTCCATCCCATCTTCAGTCCTCTGATTTGTCACCAGCATAGTAGTAAAGACTAATTTCTTTATGATGGAGGAGAAGTAAGCTACAGGTGAAGATTTGTTGCATTTGAGGCGTAGAAGATATCTCTTGCTTTTAACTGTTTACCTGGCAACTGGTACGGAATGATGCTAATAGGACCTCTATTCTCCTTTTGACAACTTGTTTTTTGTTAAATGTCTATGAACTTAATGGAATGTCCTGCTGTTCTCTGAAATTTGATTAAAATTGTCCCACATGTTAAAGCAGTTTTTGGAAGGATTGCACAGTCACATATCCATGTACACACAGCCTGGTGTCATAAAGGTCATGTTCTTAAGATATCGGTGAGAGAATATGGCAGAGAAAAAGACTACAAAGAGAGCAGCATGGAAATCACATATAGTCCCCTTAAGTTGCTCTTGGTGGGATCTTGGAGCATTGGCTTAGCCTGGTTGTCATTGCAATGCCTTGGTGAAGAGTGAATGCTATGCTTTCAGCTTCCCTTTAATGTAATAACATCTCCCCCTTGCTGGCCCAACAGGATGACAGGATCTGAAAGCCTGAGGTAATGGAATTCTGCTCTGCTCTGCACTTTTTTGACCTTAAAATGCCACAACAACCATAATGTTTAAGGCAGGTATTGAAAATGGGGTTAACCTTGGACATGAGCTGGCACTGTGTGCTCACGGCCCAGAAAGCCAATTGCATCCTGGGCTGAATAAAAGTGTGGCCAGCAAGTCGAGGGAGGTGATTGTTCCTCTCTCCTCTACTCTTCTGGCAATGTCTACTGGAAGGTAGATCATCTGGGCTATTCATCTGACCCTTAAATCTCCCTCTCAGGTGCTTTGTTCTCATCATTGACTATACTGGGAGCTTGGTCATCTTGCTTTGTCTAGTTGCTTAACTTTTAGACAGCGGAAAGTAGGTGATGTGAAGACCACCTCGTCACAAATTTGGTGGAAGACTGGTAGTCTTCCAAAACAACACAATGAGAGGTGTGAAAGTTGCAGTTGTGATCTGACCCATAGTCAGATAGCCACTGGGAACTGTGGTGTGCACAGCTGGTCACTGCTGGATCCCCTGTTGGGTGAGAAAGATGTTGCAGTGCCAGGCAGAGGACAGCAAAACTGGAGAGCCCTCCTAAGAGGCTGAGTAACTGAGGCACGTCTGCTGGTGCAGTCATTATAGCAATTGTAGCAGCAGGTCCATGGCAGAGGATGTGAAGGGGTTAAAGGAAGTTGGAAAGTGTCAGTAATGAACAAATAAGTGGAGGTACATGGTGCTGGAGTGGAAGGAGGTTGCTACAGCTCCAGTTTATGAATGTTTCCTGGATGGAGATCATGCCACATCTTGGAAACATTAGACGTTTTCTCCTTGAACGGACATAGCTAATAATAAAACGAGAAGAAAAAGATACTGGTGCTAGCCTTTAGTAGGGAGATCATCACCCAAAATTTCTTTGGTTGTCACAGACCCCTCTGTTGGATTCATCCACCCTTAGATAATTGTCTAAAATAAATAGCATGAGATGCCCTCTCAAGTGACCTTTCACTGATAAAAGCAGGAAATCTGGCTTAAAGAAGGGGCTTACACTTTAAGTGTGGCAATGTGCGCTGGCAGCCCAGAAGGCCAACCGTACTCTGGGCTGCATCAGGAGAAGCGTGGCCAGCAGGTCGAGGGAGGTGATTCTGCCCCTCTACTCTGCTCTGGTGAGACCTCACCTGGAGTACTGCGTCCAGCTCTGGAGCCCTCAGCACAAGAAGGACATGGAACTGTTGGAACGGGTCCAGAGGAGGGCTACAAAAATGATCCGAGGGCTGGAGCACCTCTCCTATGAGGACAGGCTGAGAGAGTTGGGCTTGTTCAGTCTGGAGAAAAGGAGGCTACGGGGAGACCTGATTGCGGCCTTCCAGTACCTAAAGGGGGCCTATAGGAAAGATGGGGAACGTCTTTTTCATAGGGCCAGCTGTGTTAGGACAAGGGGAAATGGTTTTAAACTAGAACAGGGTAGGTTCAGGCTAGAGGTAAGGAAGAAATTTTTTACAATGAGAGTGGTAAAACACTGGAACAGGTTGCCCAGAGAGGTAGTGGAGGCCCCATCCCTGGAAACATTCAAGGCCAGGTTGGATGGGGCTCTGAGCAATCTGATCTAGTTAGCAGTGTCCCTGCTCACTGCAGGGGGGTTGGACTAGATGACCACTAGTGGTCCCTTCCAACCCTAAACATTCTATGATTCTATGATTCTATGATTCTAAATGGCTATGGTTAAGGGAGATTAATTCTACCCTCAGCACTCAATCTAAGTCAATTGTCAAGGCTCTGCCTGTCTGTAAAGACAGGTGGAGCATTCACCCCATCTTTGGGGAGTGAGTTATGATTGCTGGGATAAACTGGCCTCCAAAGAGGCAGTTTCTCTGCACTGATTACAGAGAGCATGGAATGAGAAAGCTCTGCAGAAAGGTGCTTCAGAGACTTTCCTAAAAACCCACGCAGGATGAACATGGGCTTTTAAGCCTTTGCAACAGAGGCCTGGAGATTTTCAAGAGCTGCAGCTGGGTCCTGCCTTTATCACAGACTGACTGTGGAATGATGGATCTCCCCCACTTTTTAGGGACAGGATGGGGTGTTCATTCCCAATGCTAACAACCGGTATAGCTGCACTTAGTTTTGGATTTACCTCGCCTGATATTTACCTTCTGAAATATAAATGCCAAGTCCTATCCTGGATTGGATGTCTAAGACATAAAGTAGAATAAGTCATCTCTCAAAGCATCCATTTCTGCTCGTGGTTCATTTCTCTCTAGCTTGAACTAAGCCAATTTTTGAGTGGCCACCTGTAAGCAAGTGAAGTCTTTGCCTTCCAAGACATAGATGAGCATGACTGGTGTCTGCCAGATGGAGGTAGAGCTCTTTGAGATGCCGTCATATGTTGTCACCAGGAAGTTTCTTTTGGTTTCAGTAGTAAACGCTGGTGCACTGGAAGCAAGAATGATCTGAATCCGTTCTCTTTTCTCTCCTGAATTAAGAAACACCCACAAAGCGTGGTAACAGTGAGGCAAAGGTGGCTTTTTCACCCATACTAAATAAATGTAAATGACATAGGCTGATCAAATGCAGCCGAAGGCTTTGGTCACTAGGAATTTTCTCATATAAACTTCTCAAAAGCGGAATGAATTTCTAGGCTAGCAGGCATACATTTTTTAATTAAGAGAAAAGCATTTATTAGAATGGATGAGAGCGCTAAATCTGACCAATAGACCTTTGAAGCTCCCAGCCCGCTGCTTTATTCCATGAACTTACACTCCCTGAAATGTGGCATGGCTTTATATTTCACAGCATCCATAACACGGATTTATCAAAGGTCACTATGGCAACATCCAGGCAGTCCGAGACAAATACGCGTATGAGCATAGAAACAGGACAAAACAAACTGAAATCGCCTCGTTCCCACCCAGTCTTCTCCCCTGTCCCTTCAAATCCAAATTTAGATGAATGCTATTATTAATACTCCAGTCGATATTACCTCAGCAGAGATTGAAAAGCAGGAGAGAATTCACACCGCACATACGGAGAGGAATATCAGCGTTGTATAGGCACATTGCACGCATAGGATCACTGGGGCTATGGGTAACTCAGAATAATTGTATTGGCATGTGTGAATTCTGGGAATCAGAACCTCCTAATATTTGTTTTGGCTGTGTTTCCATGGCAATAAGTGCACTTGCTATTAATTCTCTAGCTTATTACTAGCCTTTATTCCTAGTATTTGGGGGAGGGGGTTATTCATGTTCACTTTGGAATTCCAGGCCTTATATATATGAACCTGAACTTACTAACAGTAAATATATATAAAAAAATATTATATGAGGCACTCAGAATCACGAATCTCTAGACTGACAACGATAAGCGTTTTCAGAAGTGATTGAGAACTTTGAGATATACCAATCCCCTTTTACTGATA
>NW_009259867.1:1438457-1438962 GCF_000687185.1 Egretta garzetta | reverse complement strand
CAGATGAATTTGTAACTTTTTTTTTTTCTTTATTTTGCTCATTTTGGAAAATGGGGCACTTTTTTTTTTTTATTCCCTGCAAAGAAGGAAAAATGTCCAGAAGGTGAAAGAGTTCAGAATATTTTTTTGCTTCTCTGTTCATGTATATATTCATACATTGTTATATATTACATACACAGACCAACACATGCACACAAATCTGTAAGGAAAAGTATCAATGGGACTACGGTTGAAAAGTGAATTTCTCAGTTATTAAGATAAGCCAAAATAAAAGCTGCTTGTGAAACCTTACCTTTCTCCTTTTTATTACATGTTATCTTGCAACTTAACAATATGGTAGTCTACTATATTTAAATGGGAACTTCCCATGGTGAGAACCATGCCCAGACAGCAGCAGCAATTTGTTATTAAATTTCAGCTTTATTGTGCCATAGTTGCTTCCCAGATGCATTTTCTACCCGTAGTTCAAAGGCTGCTCTAAAGACAGAACAATTTGTTTTTCTTC
>NW_009259867.1:1434298-1438434 GCF_000687185.1 Egretta garzetta | reverse complement strand
CTGAGTAGCTTTCCAATGTTAATAATCTTCAGAATATGCCTCTGAGATGAGAACTTTATCCTTATTTTACTAATGGGAACCTGATAAATCGATTAACTTGAAAAGTATCCAGTTATTTTGGTGTCCAGGTTGAATTCTGAGTGCCTGCTTTGGCAAAGGTTTAAGCATTTATACCTTATTAATCTCATCCAACTTTATCTGTCTAAAATTAATTTCTTTCTCTGAGCTACTCATTTTCTCATAGTCAGTGGGGAAAAAGAAGCACATGCAGAGGTGTTTCATCCAATATGTCCTGGATGACTGTCTTGGGATAAGATGAATTACCCTCCAGAGGGACTAAGGCAGATAAATCCCACATTATTTATTTATCTGAGGAAGTTTCCCTTGATTTCAGTTGCAGTTAGGAGTGCTCAATACTTCATCAAGACGCTACAAACTAAGGGTGTCAAGGACTTTCGGGAGATCATCTGAATCATGTCTGTGCTCCTTCTGCTTATCAGACCTCAGGAAATCAAGCCACAACACACAAAAAAACCCCATGAGTGACCACTTGTGTGAAGATTGTTCTAAGCAAATTGGCCTGAGTTATCCAGCAGCTCTAGGAAGAGGCAGAGCAGAATCCTGAAGGTGGGGTTCAACGCATGGAAATGTTTCTCCAATTCTGCAGCAAACGAGGCAAGGGCCATAAGGCTGGCAACCTCATATACCAGTTGCTCCCCTTCAGCTGTAGACCTTGCATCTACTGTTCTCACTGCAGGAAGGGTATCATGGGAAAACCAGCACTACATCATGCAATAAAAGCCTGAATCAGGTGTATATTTGAAGGGGCTGATATAAAAGTTTTCAGACTGTCTTAATTTTGGCACTTTCTAACATTGAAGAACTTGATTTTGCAACCATGATTGTCTTTTTAGGGACCTCCAATGCAATATTCTATTAATTATTTAAAAAAAGGGGTGAAAATAAATAATAATTTTTAGCGTGCTACTTTATACGGGCACCCACACAGATCTTCCTGGGATTTGCAGCATAACAGGAATTCCTGGAGAGTGGGATTCTCATCCCTAGTTCAGGTAAGATAACCCCTTCTCAGAAGGTCACAGTGGTAGTGGAGGTACAGAGGATATCATGGGAGTGCTGTGTTTTTCAGCAGATGGAGATTATCCTTCCTGCCCTTGTGCCTCTAGAAAATCCCCATCCCTGTCTCTTTACCTGTTAGCTCCAGGTTTTTGTTGCTAATTCTTAGTCCTGGTGTTTATCACAGCCAGTCACAATGGGAAGGGAAGGGAAGGGAAGGGAAGGGAAGGGAAGGGAAGGGAAGGGAAGGGAAAGGAAGGGAAGAAGGGAAGGGAAAATGAAACAAGATTCAGAATATTTAATCATGAAAGTTGAAAGATAAAGCAAAATGTTTAAGAAGTTTAAAACAATTTTGACAGCCAGAACTCCAAGCCTTCCCTGTAGATCTATATAACATTATGCTCTTCATAGCTTTTCCCTACTTGTATCAGCCCATTCCAGAGCAATAGTGTGCTTTGGTACACATATACAACACCTTCAGAAATTTTCTTAGCCACTGAGAAATGCATGAACATATATTCAGGGCTGTATACTAAGGCATTTCAGAGCCCAGGAAAGACAAGAGGAGTTGAAGTTAGTTGGAAAAAAGTAGGGAACATTTTTCCACTGAAAAAAGAAATTCTCAACCTCCTTTCCTGGAAGTTGATTTTATTTTCTTTCATTCTTTGTGAGAGCACCATCAGCAAATCATTGTTAACAGTGTATTGAAAATTAAACAAAACAGTAAAGTGGTAGTAAAGGAATCCAGAAGTAAGTTCTACCTCAGTGGAAAAGAGAGTGAAACGGATATTAATATTTAATGTGGTGGAGGTGACAAGTGAAATGAGTGCTCATTTCCCCTCTCCTTGGTACTGTGCACAGAGATATGCACCTCCTCATTCACACACACAGGGATGCCCACATTAGCCATGGTTAGGAAAAGCTTTTCCTCTTATGGCTTCTGAATTGAACTCAAGACCTCATTTAGCAAGCACATAAACACATAGTTACCCTTATGCAGGCACTTAAATCCCAGTTTTCAGTGAGATTTACACATGTAGAATTACAGAGTTAGGTAGTTAATTGATTTGGTTGTTAGGGTCATGTCTCACAAGGTTCTGAGTGATCAAACCACTTGAGAATGGGCTTACTTTTGAGGACATGAAATCATTAGGATTAGTTTTGAGGCATTTTATAGACTGAAACTACTCCTAAGGAACCATAAACTTTTTTTTTCTCATCAGATCAAACACAACAACATAAAATGGGTGGACACACAGATGTAAATAAATCTAATCCAGCCACTGCAAATGAGATTGTTGGCCTTGTTAAAGCATGTAGAAGACACAGAGGCCATAGGACCTATATCAATAAAGCATATAAAACCTTGATGTGCACTGGTTAACTAAAGGTTTACTTGAGAGAAAAGGAGGGCAGGGTGTGAAGGTCTCAGACAACTGCTGAATTCAGTGTTGGCCACTGGATTTCAAGAACAAGAGGTGAACCAACTATACAGAGTTCAGAGGAAAGCAGCAAGAAACATCAGAAATCCAGCCCATGAGGGCAGACCGAGGGAATTACACTTACGTGTTCCAAAAGAAGGAACATATGTGTATATACTTGTGTATAATATGTATATACACAATTTTTAGAAAAATGATTTTTTTTCATGAAATGTCATTAATCCTGTTACCAAAAGAATCCAATTTCAAATCTTTTTCAAGGATGATGGAATATTAAAGGTCCTTGTGTTTGCTATTATGACATGTCTCCAAAATATGCCATGATTTCAAGAAAAGACCTCCAGAGCTTTTCTTTTTTTCCTAATTCTGCAGCTCCTATGCTACCAGAAGGAACGATGGCCATCTCAGCCTTTACAGGGAAGGACGTGCTGATGTTCCGACTTAGGGAGTGTGGGTTCAGGCAGTAGATGTGTAGGTGTACTCTATGACTTTAGTCATTTTATCTAATCTCATCCAGTCTCTTAATCAACTCATTTAATTTCTTTCTGTCTCTTTTCTTCTTTCTTAGATGAACATAGCATTACTTTCTTCTGTGTCTGATCAGTTTTATCTGTTCATACGAGAGGATTCTTGGAATGGGACTCTCTCTCCCATGCACTTAAAGAGCACTCAGTATAGTGACTAGAAGTTGTAGAGCAGCGTGATAATATGTATCTGTGTCTGATTGCTCCCCAGAAGAAGGAATCAATCCTGCTCCATCTCTTTTGCTTAGAACATAATAGTCCTGATAGATTTTTAATGTCCTCTAGTCTCAGGATGTGGAATATTCCAAATTCTCCATTTTAAGTTCTCCAGGGCATTGTGTCCATAATGTTCCTGGGAGAATAAATGAACAGGATTTATTAATGTATTTATCTGTTTTATACCTCTTCCAAATAAATCTGTGCCTCAGGGTTGACTACTGTTTGCTTCCTTGAAAAAAACTAATGATGGGAGGAATTTGGCTCCAGGGTTTGGTTGTAAAAGTTTTACTATATTCTAAATCCAAAGCCTCTTGACAGCTGGCAGCATGGATTTCACCCTCTGACAGGGTATTGGTTTCCTGGCATGTTGAAGCTGATTAAATTATTTTCATTTTATTCTAAATGAGTCTTAGCGAGTCTGTGGTGATTGGATGCTTCAGCGATGCCATAAACTTGGACACCTGCTAAGCAGCTATGAAATATGAAGAATTATGGAGCAGTTTTGATCAGCACAAGATGAGAAAAATGGCTGGTGCAGGCAAAGCGTTAATTCCTCATAATACTCACTTTTTCATTATTAACACAGTGCATGACCTGAGAAAATATTCCGTGTTAACAGCAGAAGGTGGAGATTTCTGCTGATGGATAGAAAAGGGACCCCAGAAAGGGAGTCACTCACGTTTCTCCTTACTTCCCCACAGCCCCATCCCATTTTCATTAAAGAAAGGTCTGGGTTCACCTTAGCCTCCTGTATTGCATTCTCATCGCTCATGGCCTGGCTAAATGTGCAAACACAAAACCTGTGCGTTACCATTTCAGGAGATGAAAGGCATGAATCGTGATCAGAGTGTAGAGACAGAGTCATGTAAACTTC
>NW_009259867.1:1391704-1434263 GCF_000687185.1 Egretta garzetta | reverse complement strand
TGAAAGGACGCACACAAAAGATGATTCTTACACAGTTCTCTTGGTACCTTACACCACATTGTAGGTTTTTCTTACAGTCCAACCTGCTTAACACCACATTTGTGATTCCTGAATATGATTGGGCTTGTTCAGTCTGGAGAAAAGAAGGCTGCGGGGAGACCTGATTGCGGCCTTCCAGTACCTAAAGGGGGCCTATAGGAAAGATGGGGAACGTCTTTTTAGTAGGGCCAGCTGTGTTAGGACAAGGGGAAATGGTTTTAAACTAGAACAGGGTAGGTTCAGGCTAGAGGTAAGGAAGAAATTTTTTACAATGAGGGTGGTAAAACACTGGAACAGGTTGCCCAGAGAGGGGGTGGAGGCCCCATCCCTGGGAACATTCCAGGCCAGGTTGGATGGGGCTGTGAGCAACCTGATCTAGTTAGCAGTGTCCCTGCTCCCTGCAGGGGGGTTGGACTAGATGACCACTAGTGGTCCCTTCCAACCCTAAACATTCTATGATTCTATGATTCTATGATTACTGACTAAACAGAGATGCCTGCTGTAAAGTAAACATTTCAGTCAGAGCTAGTCACCTAAGCATATGTGGTCTTCACTGAGAATCTAGCCAGCATAATCAATATAGCCTAAGAAGCAACTCGTCTCACCTTAAAGTCTGTGCTCAACTTGGGTCAGATGAATCAATCCTTAAAATGCTTATTCCTCTGTATTGAATGAAATGGGAACCCGGGTTATGAACTGAGATGGAGACACCTAAGGTCTAAGGATGACTCACACTCTGATGAAGCTCATCCTTCCCGTGAGTTGAGCTATAAAGCCAGCAGTCTTTTCTCCTACCTTCTCACCAGCTCCCTCTCTGTCTCTCCCACTGGTGCAATGATACACTCAGACCAGCAGATATTCTAGTTTCTCCTAAGGGGAGCTGTGTACTTTCCTTCAGGTAGGATAAATCTCATTAATGTTCCTCCCTGGCATACAAGGCCAGGGAGCTACTATTAATTACTCTGTATTATCACAGTACTTAGAGTTCTTGTGCTTTGTGTGGATACCTATATAAGAAGCCTGTCTCTGCTCTAAAGAGCTAACATATGGTTTTCACCAGTGAGTCCTGATAAGCAATGCCTGGATAAGGTAGCTGAGGTGTGAGGCATGTGTCTGGCCGAGTTTGTTATTTTACACCAGCCCACCTGAAGTTGCATCTTTTTTTTTTTTTAAATTGCTCTTTGTCGGTTTTCCCTTTCCTTCCCCCCCTCTCTCTCAAAACCATCCTGTTTCCTGCCTTAATGAAATGATTTGAAGGTCTGCATAGACTCCTAATCAGAGAAGACACACTTTGAGACAAAGACCATTGCAATCGGAAATGAATATGGCTTTCAGGAGCCAGTTGCCACAAATTGAATTGGGCCAGAGATAACAAACTGTTATTGTGAGCCATGACCGAGGACGTGTGTGGTATCTCCTTTCTCAGGAGGTCTTACAGAGATGCTGATTCATGTGCTGTCTTCCTCCTTTGGCTGAGCAGAGCGCCAGCCTTTGGGGCTGTCATTTTACAGCGTGAAAGACAGACATAAGATGCGCTGGCAAGAGGTTTCCAGGCAGTAGGGTAATTTAGCCAAAGAATTCAAAGCCACAGTCTCTCCCATTCCTACCCACCGGATTATAACTGCAGCCAGAAGAGAGATGCAGATGAAATGAGAGAGCAAGGGAATGCGGTTACTGTGCCGAGAGGTATGGTCCAAAGAAACACATTCATTTTTTTAGGGCTTGGGCCAGCAGAAGGGGCCCAGAGTGGCAGAGAGGGAAGGAGATGAAGGAAAAAGGGGGGATTATGAAGCCCATTGCCTAATGCACGTTGCCTGGTGTTGCTGGTTGCCTGCTTCAAGGCCACCCACATGGGGTAAGTGACACTCGTGAATGACTTAGTAAAACTCATGGGGCCTGTCAAGGCAGTGAACAGGAGTCTCTCTCTTCGTCAAAGAAGGAGTCATTTAAAAACAGGGCTGTGAAGGGGGAATGGGAGTGTGTGGGGGGGTTGGTAATAGAAACACAACAGCAATGAGAAAACATGAGGTTTCGCAAGCAAGGCTGAGGTGGTCGGCACTACCTTGCTATCAGCACCCAGCACTGAGACTGATGGGGTTTTGTTCTCCCCAGACCTGGTGGCGGATGCCAGCCTGAAGGAATGAGTCAGGCTCACCGTTTTAATTCTTTGGACGTAAAACTCAGCGTGAGGTACGATGGAGAGCTGCAGTCACGCTTGACAGAGGCCACCTAGAAAAGCCAATGTTGTTCTTAGTGGGGTGAGTTACCTCATCCTGAGCCAATAGGTGGGAAAAATCCCATCATCTCACCATTCACCAGCGCTCTGCATCTCCAACTGGTTGCTGCAGTTCAGAAAAGCATTTGAAAGCTCTCCAAGCTGAAGGAGCTTGATGAGGCTTTCTGAAAGTAATAAAACTACTTCTTCCTAATCCTCATTTTTCTTTTTTTTTTCTTTTTTTTTTCTTTTTTTGCCTTGCTGGTAAGGCTAAGAAATGACAGGCAAAAGTCCAGGTTCAGGTAACATCCAGTTGCTTGTGTACCAACTTTTCAACTTCCAAAAGAATTGGAAAGTTCAGTGTGACTACTGATGCAGTGTTGATTTTATCAGAATGGATTTTCCCTGTCTCATTCCACAGAGTCATTTCCTTTTCAAGCAAGCCCCAAATTTGAAGGGTTAATATTAAATTTGTCTCAATCTTCACTAGAAAGAGAGGACCTGCATAGAGACATTATCACCAAATTTAAACCTGGCCTAATTTGGCAATGAAAAGTCAGAGGATTTTCAAATGGAGAAAGACTGCAGTTGTATTTGGATCAGTGTTCATTTTCTTATTTAACTGTACAATAACGACCTTTCAGTGCCATGTCTGAGACACACAGATTTCTCACTGTTCAGCAGTGCACTAACTCCAAATAAGAGTTAGTGCTTAAAGCTTGAAGGACCTTGCAATCAAAATAATTGAGAAAGAATAATTTTCCCCTATTTTGCAGGAGCTAAGGCACAAATGTGAATGAGTTTGTCCAGGAATCATTGGCATATCTGGAAAGTAGCTGATGTCTACAGACCCCAACCAGTAAGTTGGTAATGAAGTTTCCTTCCTCTAAAAAGATATCTGTGAATTGTGAAGTACAACTCAAAGCCAATAGACCTTTTCTTGTGAGTTCACCGAAGACAGAATCTCAGAAGCTCCAGAAATGCGAACGGAAGCAACATTTGTTTTGATTTTTCTTTTTTTTTTTTTTTTTCAAAATTCGCACCACCTCTGAGATTTTGATCTGACAAGTTTCACACAGCTCTAGTTAATTCTTGTTCAAGAAGCAAGTCTTCTGACTCAGACTCATATCCTAAAATTCTTCCTTGTGAAGGTTTCACACTACTGAGGGCCAGCAATACCGACCCATTTGCTGATGTGATTTGACTAATCCCCCTATAATAAGGAAGTGGAACAGCTGAGATGAAAGCCTGAGCCCTCACTGTGCAAAGGTATGAACTAATAAGCAAAGCTAAACTAATATGGGGATCCGGGCATTCCCGGAGGGGATTTGAACCAAACTGACTTTGGTGGTTTTGATCAAAATGGATGCCAAAAAAGTTATTGAAGGGTCCAAAAACTAAAGCAAAAAGTCAACAATACTACCACCTGTCTGTTCATTCATGGTACTATCAGCCATTCAGTGAGTGGCGCAGAAAATACTGAACTTACCCCAATTTTCAATGCATGTTAGAACTTTTATTGTTGTGTTCAGTTGCTTGCAGTGGACAGCAAACATCTGTGGACTGCATTTATGTCACTAAAGAAATCTGTGCATCTGTGTGCTTACTAGGGGTATTTAAAACTGCACAGAGAGATTGGATCATTCGAGGGAGGAATGCAATAAGATTAATAGGGACTGCGGTTAGTCTGGGATAAACCCTACAAACAGTGAGATTTATTAGCCTGTGAAACTGAATTTCTAGAAAAATTGACCCACTAACTTGAGAAATGTAAAGCTATCTCAAAACCACATGGTAGAGAACATGCTGTACATCCTTGGTTAACAGATATATATCCTTCTGAATGGCATTTTCCAGTCTCTGAAATGTAAGAATGTTTTACCGTTTATGTGGCTGTAAGGCTACAGACGTTATAATGATGGTGCTGTCCTCACAGAATAAAAGACAGACTTGACCCTAAAAAATTTCCTTTCTCAGTCATCAATTAAACACAGTTTTTAAGCTTGATTTTTCCTTTATGTAATATGCCTAAATCTATCCCTATTAAACAAAGTATGCAGACACAAGAAGAACTTTATGAGGATTTAGTACTTGTTTAAGTGGTTTGGTGGATCAGAGCTTAAAGAAGTAGGATTGCTCTTGTATCAGTTAAGGATAGGAGAATGAGAAAACAAGGCACAGAGAGTTGGAAGTATTGATGTCTGAGATGCCAGTGATGAGACAAGGGGGAAGAAATGGAATTTGCTGCAAAACCAATGCACAATTGGTTAAAAGTAAAATAAAGACAGTTTGAAAGAAGTTTTTGTAGGTTACTAGCAATTAGATGGAAAGCCTTGGCATGTCATCTTGTGATTTGGTGTTTTCTTCATACTGAGAGGTGGACACATGGAAAATTCCATTGGTTAAGATTCTTTTTTCCTCTCCGAGTGAATTACTGGTTGCAGATCACTACCACTATGACAGCTAGTTAGCCAGAAATTTCTGCCAGGAACGTAAATTAAAGTGCTAAGCTGCACTGCACTGGGTGTGTGAAGGTTACTCAATTCAACTGTCCGTGACAGGTATCTAATGCCATTCAAGACACCTCAGAGGAGCCTCTCTAGCATCTGTTGCTCTACAAGAACACAAAGCTGGTGTCAAACCTGCCAGGTGCAATTAAGTACTCAAAATACCTTACTCCAGACACCAATGCCTGGATGACTGAATCAAGCCGACATTCTCCTCCCTGAGTCACTTGTCTGGTGTGGAATCATGAAAATAACCCAATAATGGGACATGATGCTGAGATGGTGATGATGGGAGAGGGTGAGGAAGACAGAAACAACAGTGGCTGGAGAAGCCAGGAGGACCAAGAGCAGAATCTAGCAAACAAGTTGCTGGAAAGTGAGGTGAGAAGAGAACTGGAGAAATCTGGTTCTACAGGGTGCAGGGAGGACAACTTTCCATTATGGTGGTGGTACACAAGCACAACATAAGATGATATGGATCCTCCAAGTTGATAAAGAGAGATTATGTTACATCACAGCCATCTTCTGCTCCTCCAGCATTTCAGAGGGAACTACTCTGAGCTCATCCCTGCTAAAATAAGTCTTTGGCATGTGTTCCAAGGCCTTGATTCCACCCTGGTCTGACACTTGGAGCCACCCACCAAGAAGGAAAGCAACATCACCAAGCAGAGCCAGCTGGGTGCTGTCAGAGACAGCCAAAGCCTTCATGCAGACTGCAGAGGAAGAGCTGCAGCCCCATCCCAGGCCAAGAGAAAAACCTTTTCTCTGAATTCATATCCTCCACTGACATTATTAATCAGGCTGACATGGGGTTGTGCACATGAGGAGAGGGCAGAGGGCAAACTGCTTTTACTCGGATAAAGAAAAGAAAGAAGAAAGATCTCCTAAAAGCATTCTCACAAGTTATGTCCACAGGCTTGCCAATTCTCCAATAAGTTGTGTAAGCCTCATTCAACTAGTTCTTGTTTCAAATGCCCCCACGATTACACCTGTATCCGTTGCATTCATATTTGCCAAGGCCTTCCAGGACTCTGCGTTGGTCACAGCTGGTCAGATTGCTCTGAGCTTTGCCAGCCATCTGTGCCTGGGTGTTTGGAGTCAGATTATGGGAGGGAAGCAGCCAGGGATCTGGAGAGAACGGTTTTATTTGGAAAATGCATTCCCCAGCTGCAATGCTTCATTAAAGGCCTTTCCTCATGATGTGAACACAGCCAGCCAGTCTCCATCACGAGACCCAGAGTGAGCCTATCTCCATCATGTGGTGTGCTGCTCTCAGAGGTAAACAGGCTTGACAAGTCCAAGTCTTGTCCCTAAGGATCAGGTCAATTTTCCCAGGGAACGCACAGAAGAGTTTGAAAATAAGCCTGCAGGTGTAGAGGGTGCTGGTTGCTCTTCATGGGAAAGTTTGTGAAAAGAAATCCTGGGGCTCCCTGCTTGACCTGGGATTCAGGTTGCAGACTGAGAAACAAAAATGTGGGTGTCTGCAAGCGGGTATAAAGTCTAGAGAATTCTTTAGTTCATTTTGTCTTATTATCCAGATGTTCTTTCAGTTGCCTACTCACAGGTATCTTCTGCCCTTTGAGTTGGCCTATCGAGTCTCACATGGATTCTGGAAAAGCACAGGTTTCCTGCAGACCTTGTGGCACATCTAGCGACTTGATTCAGATATCCCACCTACGCTAGAGTATCTCAAATGGCCTTAGATGCTTCTACCACAGGAAAATTAATTGAGCCCTCTTACTTTGTGTGCTGGTTTTGGCTGGGATAGAGTTAGTTTTCTTCATAGTAGCTCGTACGGGGCTATGTTTGGGATTCGTGCTGGAAACAGCGTTGATAACACAGGGATGGTTTCATTACTGCTGAGCAGTGCTTACACAGAGCCAAGGCCTTTTCTGTCTCTCACCCCACCCCACCAGCGAGGAGGCTGGGGGTGCACAAGAAGCTGGGAGGGGACACACCTGGGAGAGCTGACCCCAACTGGCCAAAGGGATATTCCAGGCCATATGATGTCATGTTCAGCATATAAAGCTGGGGGAAGAAGGAGGAAGGGGGGGACATTTGGAGTGACGATGTTTGTCTTCCCAAGTCACTGTTACGCGTGATGGAGCCCTGCTTTCCTGGAGATGGCTGAGCACCTGCCTGCCCATGGGAAGTAGTGAATTAATGGGCACCTCCAATGTTTTGGAACTTCACCCCTGAATAAATGCAGAATCCTGAAAAACTAGTAAAATATTTTGAAAAACTATGCTGTCACCCTGGCAATTCCACAGAGACACAAACCACTGCAACGTGCCTGGTCCATGCCTACCTGAGCCCTATTCAACATTATTCAGTACCCTCAAGGGAAGAGAAGGTCTCCGGATCTGATGACAAAGCAACAGGCACTGCGGCTACTACCCCCCAATTTAGGTAAACGTCTCCCTGGACTCCACTGGCTATATCTCCACTGGCTAAACTGAGAGCCTAGACACTTTAAATAAGACTTATCTAAATGCAGGCATCCAGTGTTCTTTCAGGTGACATCCAAGACATACGTGAATATTGTGGTAGTTATGACACAGGACTTGTAGTGCCCTTGCTCTTGCGGACTGAAGCATTAAGTAATTTTCTAGACTCTATTGACAGTATGGGCTAGACCTTCAGTGACTCTGATAGAAGTTTCAACAGCTGCTTCACATGTAGAAATCTGTGGTAGGGTTCAGTGTCCTGAAGACAGGAATTGAGGCTCATTTCAGCATCAAAGCATGGACATCTGCAGCCATTTGGGACTCACAGTGCACATGAGAACACTGCATGTAGTTATTAGAGTGGGCATGGACCAGGGATGGGTGGTTTTCAAATGTAGTGAGCAATTCGAGAAATTTCTTTCACTATACAAACATTAAAAGACATCTATAAAGGAGAAAAAGCACCCTAAGTGTTTTTTATAAAAAAAATGGAAAAAAAGTTGTTTCTGTAACAGAGTTCATCTCACTAAAACTTGACTGCAGAGAAATTGTAGAGGAACTGAGCTCTCAAGCCATGTTTTTCAGTAAAGCTAAAGTCAGAAGAATTTAACATAGCCCTTGAACTCCCAAAGCCCTCTAACTAAAAATAATGAGGATAGATTTTATCACGATTTGTCTGAGATTACCTGTCTCCCAGGGCAACTATGCTTTTGTTTCTGACCTCAGAATGGAGCAAGCCAAAAAGTGACTCAGATCTACCACTTGTAACCATCACCAAGACTCACAGTGAGGTTTATAACCAATACAAATGGAAACACCTACATTGAATCCATGCTAAAACAGAAAGCTTGCCTGCAAACGCAGTGATGGTTGTAGCTGTCAGGTCAACAGGCTGGGATCCCTTCTGTCAGGTTGTCTGGTACTGGATTGCCCAAACAAGTAGTTTTTTGCGTCACATTTTTGGCATAATTTCTCCCTTCTGCCTGCAGGAGAAAGATGTTTTCTCAGTCCCCATAGCTAATGATGTTCCTGTATTCCTTGAAATGTATGAGACACTCTCAGTTTTCCATGAAACAATGGCCAATTGTAATTTATCTTTTGTCTTAATATGTTGCTTTGCATTTCTGAGATGTGACCTTTGTATGCTTTCACCCACCCACCCACCCACATGCACAAGAACATCACTGACCTATGCTAGAAGATGCTTCTACCAGACTGACCTTCCTGGGTCAACTATCTGCCATATGTGTTTATTGCTCTGTGGCTAAACTAACATTAGCATATTTTGTGGGCTGCTCACCACCTCCTGCTGAGCTCCCTGGTCTCCAGCTTTGCCTGACTAACTTGGATGAGCTGTCTTTGGACATACAGTAGGAAAGAGAGAGCATGAGTGAGAACATGTGAGTTGCAGGACACATAGGCAAGAATGCCACATTTATAAAATCTCATCCCCTTGACATTTAAATCCATAGGGACCAGAAGTGTTTTTTTTTGGAAGTGCATCATGCAAAGTTCAAAGTCATGGTGGAAACAAGGGTATGGGAATGGGATGGAGTCTTGAGCTCCAATTAGGAGACAGAAAATGGAAGATAAAATCCTACAGGAACTCTATATGCAGGCAAAGTGCCTTCAAGCTCTCTATAAGTGAGAGCCACCAGCTAAGTGAGTTATGGGTATCAGTCCTTTTCCCTTCCCTTCCCTTCCCTTCCCTTCCCTTCCCTTCCCTTCCTTTCCCTTCCTTCTTTTTCTTAAGGAGGAAGGAAGAGTTATTGTTATTTTATGCCTGAAATGTGTTTTTTGGGAAAAAGAAATTTTGACACTGGGTTCTGCTCTCAAAAGTCCTTCACACTCCATTTTCTCTTGCCCCAGAGTGGAGGCAAGGACCACTTTGCTAGTCCAGCTCATGCGATTGGTGGACTTGCAGACACTTCTGCCTTCAGAGTCTATTTCTCATAACTATTACAGAAGCCAGGTTAATTTCAGTGGCAACTCAGGTCTCAGAAAACCCTACAGAAATAACCCAAAAACTAAAACAACACAATCTTTTCTGCTGTTCCCATTCAGCATCTGTCTTTTACTGCTAAAGTGCAGAATGAGGGCAGTTGTTGAAGAAAAAATAAAGAAAATTGGAATATATTTAGGCTTCATTCCACCATCTTGTACCCTCATAGCCTGAGGGAAATGGTTCCCTTGAATATACCTGGGAAGGAATTTGTGGTTGGAAAATGCCAGTTTACAGAAAGGCAACTAAACATACAAAATTAATCATTCACTGGAACATACAGTGTAATGTGTGTAGCCTGTATGCCACATTACCCTGAAAATTGGGAACCCCCCCGCCCCGTTCGGCTGCTGTAAATTGGGGCAATAAATTCCGATTTATACAAATTCATGCTAACTGATCATCTTACTTCAGTATTTGTGTTGCTTTGCCATTTCTCAATTAATAATTCAGCTTTTCTTGGTAGTAAGTAAGTAGTTTCAACCTGTTCACTTTCCTTGCTTTTGTACAGGACTGTTTATTTATCCATAGCTTTCTGTTTTGCAGGAATTCTCAAATGATGAATTTTATCGACTCATACCATTAAAAACCATGTCAGTCACTAATACCGAACATACTACTGAAAGTTCGTGTATTTAAAATAAGCATGCAGGAATTTCCAGGGCAGTTGCTCTAGATTTTTGAAGTTTAATATAATTTATGTGAAATTGTAATTGTCTATGGGGAAATATAATTGCTACTTTAATATTTTAGTTATACTCTGGGTAGATGAGATTGCAAGACAGTTTTCCCTGGCCCAAAAATCTCTGGAACATTTTTAACATTTCTGTTAGTTAAAGGCCATGGATTGTAGTAGTGTGTCCCTCATCCCCCTACAGAGCTGTAGGATTATAGTTCTGATGATACCAGACTGTCACACTCATTGCTGATCTTCATGCTACGTCCCAAGACACTCAGGATGGTCTCATAGAAAAATTAACAGAATTAAGGAGTCCAACAGGTAAGGGAGAGATGTCCCTGCAAGAGCAGCTCCTAGCTGATGTTGCTAATGAGGATAAGTCTTAGCTGTACGTAAAATTGATCCAAAATGAAGCATTTTCCACTTCTGAAAGACAATTTTTATCCCCAAAATTTCTTATTCTGCAAGAGGCCTCTTTGCCAATTGGCTTATTTCAATAAAAAAGCACGTTTTGAAATGTTAGAAATTCCTACTGGACAGACATTTTTATTTTTATTTAGCAACACGGTTGCTCCTTTTTTTTGGTTACCTCTTTTCTGCAATTTTGGGCTTTGCTTTTTTTGAAAATTATCCAGAAAATATCATGTAATCGTCAAGATATAAGGCTTAAAAAAACCAGATACCAAGCATTTTAAGACTTGCAATAAATTTTCCAGGTTTGGCAATACAGACAATGTCATAATTTCCTTATGGCTCATTTTTAACCTTTTCTTTCAGTCACAATAAATGTTACTGCATTTTTTGATGTCTGGTTTTATGTTATAGGCATAATCTGAGTATTCCAGTCTTTGTGGAGTCAATTGATTAATCTGGCTCATTTCTTTCACCCTGGGGATTGACTCATCCTGTTTTTCCCTGACTTCCATAATGCCTGTTTCTTGACATTTAGATCTCCTGTCTCATAGCAGCCTGGATTCATATTTAGCAGGCCCTTTTCACTCCCTTCACATTTGTTGTGGCACCCTTGGGCACAGCAAATCTCAAACTCAGAGTGAGTGTGGAACAAAACACATATGTTCCCTATGCAGTTATTTAAATTAGGTCAGTATTTTAATAGTAAGGAGTTTTAATTGCATTTTAAAGCCCTCAGCTACGTCTGACACCTTGTTGAACTAAAAAAAACCCCAAACCTAAACCAGATACACACTCTGCTTCTAGATTCATCTCACCTAACTCATGCTTTTAAAACTTAGGGAATATATTAAATTCATAATTATTCTAAGATAATGAGTTCTGGATAATAAAAAATAACTCCAGAAGGTAATTCCTCATGTTTCAAGATAGGTATTTAAGGGATCTGGGATGAGACTTTTAACATGATAAAATTATGTATAAACAAAGCATCTCTCATGTATCTAATCTCAGCGACAGACACAGTACAGCATCTCACTAATCCCAGTCCTTACAGGCAAGAGGAGCATAGGAGGGAAAGGATTTTCTCAGGTTTCTGGAAGAAGCCATTAACACCTTGGAATACACCAAAAGTTCCTGAGTCTCATCACTGCACAATTAAATTTTCATATATGTGTGTACTGAGTTGAATGGGTCAAAGCACTTCTCCTCCTTTAAGCAGGAAATCTCATATCTGTAATAGCTAGGGTTTATCTGATTTAAGTTTAGATTTCTGTAGTATATGTACAAGCGCAGGTGTGCATGATTCTAGCCTTCATCTATAAGCAGTATAGAGATGTAAGAATTTTTTAGGGTGTGATTCACCTGATCCATTGTAGAGGTTTATTTTGGGATCAGGTGAATCATGCCCTTGACTCCACTGATGGAGGAGAAACCCTAGGACAGCTCCCTCAGGTGTAGATACTGGCACTATAGGGTTTTATACTCAGTAGGGGTCTGAAGGATTAATTCTCTCCTGTGTGTCATTTTTTTTCCACATAATGACAACATTTTATTTTTTTTCCCCATCCCCATGTAACAAGATTTTAAAATATGATTCTTTTTTTAAATATATCAATCCACATATGTATTTGTATTTCATCTTCAGCTAGATGTACTCCATTCTGTTCTGTTATCTTCCATCCTTTAAAATCAATATATTCTTGTGAAACACTTAATTATGGGTCTAAACGCTAATTTTCAAGAGAAAAACATTGTCTTTTAATCAGCTTTAGAAATTACTTTTTTTTTTTTTGCCCCATTTTTCCCTTGGTCTTCTATTCTAAACTGATTAAATATATTCCAAAAGGGAGTCTTAATTTTCCTGGCCATCTTTCTGCACTGATTAGACCACTGATATAGGAGAAGGAAATAATTCAAAACTATGAAGAAAAATGATGAAGTAGGAAATGGCACGAGAGCGGAAGAGTTGAAAGGTGTCAGCCTGAAAACTTGCCTTTTCTTCTGCTAAATTAATTTTCAGTGCTTCCTTCACCCATTTTCCTTTCTGAATTACTTTCTAGGGAGCCTATCTTTCTCTAGAGGTTAGAGGTGGCCAATATCCTACAGTATATGATAAACTTTTCGATAACATTAGGTAAGATAATCTCCTACTTCTTGTATTTAGACCTCCACATCTGAACTTTCAGCATTAATGCCAGACTGGAAAGTATTACAGTAGTTGGCTTTTTGCTCTGTGAACATGATTAGCAGAATTATTAGTCAAAATAGTGCCTTTGCAATTAATTATCCTATAGCCTCCTTTCATCTGTGAATTATTCTTACTCAGTTATTTTTCAGCTCCTCTGGATCCCTCAGATGGGCTTGGTGTGATGCAAACTCATGTTTATGTGATTTATCTTATCAGTTCCCCCAGAGAATTTTATACAAATCTGTTGAGTCTGCACCATGCTCATTTAAGATGACAGGTCACCTGCAATTTGTCTTCTCCCAGGTTGTTTGATCATCAGAATTATCTTTCCCTGGGAGACAGTTCTTTCATATCCTTATAAATAATTCCGTGTCAGGTATTCAAAGTGAAATACCTAGTAATACAATAAAGGGAAGCTGAGTTTGAAAATTATGATCCAGTTGAGCAACTATCAGCACTGATTACTGAATATTTACAGTTGAGGTTTGCATGAATTATTGCAGAACAAAAGCTCCAGTAAGCGAACCATTTTCCTGGATGGAAAAGGCCCAGGAATGTCACAGGCAGATGTATCATTTTTATGACTTTGTGGGGGACCTTTTTACAGAGCTTTACAGTAATTTAGACCATTTATTGTACAGCATCCATTTCACCTTGTAAATCTGTTTGCAAATCAAGCATGTGAATATGGAAGTGGCCACACACAGCAAAATCTAGAAGAAGCAAAGAAACAGCTGAAATTCAGCATAGCATTTGAAGAGTGTACAAAGAAATGGTTTGCCTTCATTTCAAAGAAATAAATGGAAGGGGATCAGTTGCCTGTTTTTCCTGTGATTCTGAGGGAACTGATTTTCTGCTTAAGTGCTCAGGAACTAGGGCACTGCTGCAGAAAAAGCCAAACTGGAGATGCTTAAAATGACTTGTAATTTTATGTTATAATTGTGACCTGAAGAAGGATCAGATATAAGCTATAATACCCTGGCATTTTCAATGAAATATTTTTTAAAACTTCTAACCTTTTCAAAGGAAAAAGACAGTTTTACGAAGAACTTAAAAAGACCTTTTTATGGTAGCAACTGAAACTTTTAAATTTCAGTTTTGTTATTATTGGTAAGTAGAGTATACAGGACAAATGAGTTATTTATCTAGTGGGCCCTAATGCAGTCTTTGGGAAGTTATTAGCACAGCATATGTTTTGTTAGTGAATGTTTCTTTTGCATATCCATAGGGATTAAGCAAAACATGGCTTCACCATTACTTTGGCATTAGTCTGGGAGAGAAATCTGCCCAGAGATGCTATGGAGCCTGAACCTCAGTATGATGCTATCTGTGAACATCATAGATGGGCTTGGAAAGTAAGGACCCTGAATCTTAATCTTTGTCACCAGTTTGCAATGCGGCTGCAATCCTTTTCATCCACCCTAGGTATCTTCATCTGCAAAAGGGATTCTATTCTTAGCTGTATTAAAATTAGGGTTTGAGTTTAAAATAAAGGCATTGAGGTGGTCTTATAAAGAAACATATGCTATAGGTGAGAGTGTCTAAGATGGAGACGTCAAACAGCTCACAAATAGCGTTATATTGGCTACATACTGACTGTATAGAGGTGTCCTCAATGACCAGCTTATACTTTACACTTGACTTTCAGACTGCGGCTGTTCATATGGAACTAACCTTTACACCAATATCCACAGCGATATATAGTGGCTTTTACTGAATGGAAATTAAATAAGAAATCAGGTTCTTAAATCTCTTTGAGTATTTATCCCTTGATTCTGTGTTCCTAATGGGCAAGACATTACCTGTTTACCATTCACTATCAACATGGAAATTTCAGAAGGATGGGATCATTTGCATGCAATTTCCAATGAGTTCCATTTACAATTTTCTCAGTAACTTTGTCATAAAATTCTTCAGTCTCATATGAAAGCAAAATGTGAACAAGGGGTAGAAAGGAAGGAGAAGAAAATTGACCCACATAAAGCAAATATAAACTGCACTCCTTAACAATTTCTAAAATGAAAATTTGCAGTTAGAGATTTTATTGTTTAGGTTTGGGTTTTGAGGATTTTTTTATGGTGTTTTACTTTAAATTTTTTTTAGTTCAAACCCGTTTTCCCATCACTAGTTATTGACTTCTGCAAATGGGAACATGGAATAAAAATGTCCTTAAGGCTCTCCTCCTTTAATATCTTGCATTAAATCATGGGATGGTCAGTGCATATGGGCAACACAAACTCAAGTCTTCCTGATTTTCAGTAGGAACAAGGGACTAAAGGCTGTCTTATGGTCACATGTTACATGCAAGCTTAGATCCGGTACCCTCTCCGGCTTCTAAATTCAGGAAAGCTGCACATCCTGATTACTCATAGCTTAAATTGCCTGTAATTTCACCTGTTTAATGAAGGGAACTTGACTGGTTAAGTAGGAACCGCATTTTACAAATTCAGGTGGAGAGGTCTACATACGGAGTTAGTCAACTCAGCCTCTACTTGAAGTTAATGGAGAAAAAGAGATACTGAGTTAATTTAAATACTTGTTAAAAAAAAGTCTTTCTGAAGGGAACAAATAAACATTTTGAACGTGGAAGAGCATCTTAGCGAAAGAACTGCCAGGACAGAAAGAAAACATGCAGATGCATTCGTCCTTATTTTCTAAGGCAAAGCTGGGAACGTCACCAGCTGGGTTATTCATTGGCTTTAAAAGATGTGGGCAAAGTACCACAGTGCTTGCTAACGTGCCCTGACTTGTCTAATCTGACATGATCATAACGTGCCTATCAATACAATAACCTCTCTCACAAGAAGCGGCAGAGAGAGTCATAAAACCAATCTGAAGCGGAGATAGCTCTTAGAAAGTAATTATGACCTGTTGTAAAACGGTACACGGTTTATGGTGTTTTCAAACAGCTTCACAGCTGCTTGAGTCTGCTCTCTTATTATCCATACTTCTCTTCCACTGAATGCAGGTGACAGAGATGGAAGCAGGAGAGAAGGCAAAGAGAGGAGAGCTCGGTATTGGATAAGACTCACAGCTTGGTTGTCCCCCAGCTATTTGAATGTTGCGTTTCTGTTTCCACGCGTAAAATGCCCAAAACGGCTAAAATGCTGAGTGATCTTTGTTCTGCTTATCATTTATATAGAACCTTTTATCGTAATTAATCTATTTATTGATATGCAAGAAGAGGGAACTTTTACCTTGCCTCAAATTTAGGGCCGACAAGTACTTTGATTTTTTTTTTCTATCACTTACAAAAGCTCCAGACAGGATAAAAACTATGAATTGTCCAAGGCACGCCACAAACTGATACTCTGGTAATAAAGATATGCTCAGACAGCAAGATGTGACTTTCTCTCTTGAAAAATGTCCAACTTTCAGCCTAAGTGCTTGTTAGCGCTCCTCTTGGGTAGGCATCAGGCTGCCCAAGAGCTTTTCACTCTTGCAGTTGCCCGATTCACTGTTGGAGGACATTTTCATAACAGGGATGATAGGCCTGGCACCCCTTGGAAGTGAGTAATGTAGCTGATAACTCAAGTACCTGTTTCTTCAGAATGTCCACAGATTTAGACAGACTTCTGCTTGTAGAATGAAGCATCTAGGTGATACCTTTGAGCTCCCTTTTCTCACTCTTGAGGGCTGGAGACTTTCAGAAAATAGGCATAATCTCATGAACCAAGGTGGTAGACCTATGCCACTATTTTCTATGATGTAAACTGTCCCACAAAAGATGTAACATGATATTTAAAAGATGGTCCTTTCCTACTTTCATGATGTCTCTCTCATGTATCTTGAGATACGAAGGCCTATTTCTGCAACTTATCCATCAAGAACAACGTTGCTATATATGAGTGTCCGAGCACCACCAGCCTTCAGTAAGCTTTACCTTCATAACATCTGCTGAGATAAGGCTAAGCTGCTGGCCTGAGTTCACAAACAGGGAGGTCAAACTCAGGAAGCAAAATGAAAAATCGGAAGTCTTCTATGCAATTTGGGGAAATCTCTCAGAGTAGCTGCCAGAACTACCCATGACCCTAGACCATCAGTGTGAACAGCACGTCAGATCTGGTCCTTTTGTTAACATTGCTTTTCTCCCATTATGAACGTGTCCCATTTTATTCTGTCAGGTTTTTCTTGTCTCACTCTCACCAGTTTCATGAGATATGATCTTCCATCCTTTTTGGAGGTGAGCCTGAAATAGTGTGGAACTTTTGGTTCATCTTAAGTCACAGCTTTATCAAGATGTTATTGCATAGATTTGAAAAATCTGGCCAGGGATGTCAAAGAAAAAAGAGGTTTCAAGGTCAGTGTTCATCCTGTGCTCCTAGAAAGTAAATACTTATTAAAGTCGTATGATAGCATTCAGTACCTAAAAGAGATGGTCTACCTGATTTACATATGAGTGTTACTTTTCTGAAATGACAGTACAGGGGCCAGTGGCCAAAAGCCCTATAAAGTCATCTTCTGAAAGGCAGATCGTAAAACAGGAAACATGAAGTTCCAATGCCTGGCAAGCAGAAAGCTAATCCTTGCTTCACATCTTTACAAAAAGTCTGTGCTATGTAATTGGGAGTGCACTTGCCGTATGTGGCAGCATGAATGGGAGGTTATAGATCTCCAGTACACTTAGACACACACTTATGGGGCACCCACTTGAGATTATTTACCTGCTTACAGATAAGACTGAGTTTCAATAGTCTGCTATGTGAAGAACACACCACAGATGCTTTTCACCCTGGCTAGGATCAGGCTACTCAATATTGTCTGGGAATAGGCCTGGGTTATTCACACTTAAATATTTTGTGAGATTCATTTTCGTGACAATGTCTGCACATGATTCCAGAGGTATCCTGGGCCAGTGATCATCCTCAACAGATAACCTGAGTGCAGTGACCATCTCTGAGCAGTAAACAGAGGTTGGCTGTTTGGGTGGGAGCTGGTCTCTACCAGCCAGCTTCAAGTCTAGAAGATGGTCCTTGTTTCGTTGTAGCTTGTAACAGAAGGTGTCTTGGAGCCAATTCCTACCAGTTAGGCAAGAGTGACTCTTTCTAAAGCTTTCAGGGTGGTTTTGCTGTGACAAGTTTGTCTTGGAGCTGCAGAAAACTACAAATGCAACTAGACTTTAAAATATCACTGGAATGCGGAAGGCACTGGACATTGCCTCCAGAAGTTTCTTTTGTTAGGCTGTCTGCAGCATTTTATGGAAATGATTGCTTTACTTTGCCAGTGTTACACACCTAAATATTATTGTTTTATGATACTTTGTTGGAAGGGGATTGCATTGAAAAGGCTAGGTAAGGAAAAGATGGAATCAAGCGCTAAATCAGTTTGATGTTTGTGATCTTCTGAACTCTCTTATCTTAGATGTCTTTTGAGTCATTCTTATCTCTCTTTACTTTAATAACCTTCCCTTAATAATCAAAACATGATAAGAGTAGAAAGGGCATTGGAATAAAGCTGATTTAAAGTGAAACTTTGCTTTCACACAGGCAGAAGCTCTGATTGGTCTTAGTCTCTGCAAACCTTGTTCTTGATCCTAGAAAGGCTTCACCCATACACACTTTGACCGATGTCGTTAACACTGGAGTACTGTTCAGCCTCTGTGTAACTGGGATCTTAATTTATCTCAGCTCTGGTGTTATAGTTAGATGGGTGAATAGATACATAGGTAGGGAAAACTTCCTATGGATATCCATACAGAAATAAATAATTGTGGAATTATACTTAGTATGTGCCTTAGTCTACTAACACGAGTGTCTCAGTATGGAGTCCATACTGAAATACAGCTGCCACCTTCTGCTGATGAGGCATTGAGATGGCGTGTATTGAGAATTAAGAGGAGATGGTAGCACTGCTGACTGAATTTGTGAAAGGAGACTCTTCTGACAGTGGTTTTGGAGGGATAAAATAACATGATGACTTAGACCTGGGAGAGTGAGGTTTTGACCCGCTCAAGTGGGTAGTCTACACAGGAGATTTAGGAATCATAGAATCATAGAATGTTTAGGGTTGGAAGGGACCCCTAGAGGTCATCTAGTCCAATGCCCCCGCAGTGAGCAGGGACACCTTTAACCACATCAGGTTGCTCACAGCCCCGTCCAACCTGGCCTGGAATGTTCCCAGGGATGGGGCCTCCACCCCCTCGCTGGGCAACCCCTGCCAGGGTTTCACCACCCTCATTGGAAAGAATTTCTTCCTTAGATCCAGTCTGAACCTATCCTCTTTCTTTTAAACCCATCCCCCCTTGCCCTGTCCCAGCTGGCCCTACCAAAAAGCTTGTCCCCCCCTTTCCTCTGGGCCCCCTTTAAGCCCTGACCGGCCGCACTCAGCTCTGCCCGCAGCCTTCTCCTCTCCAGGCTGAACACCCCCAACTCTCCCAGCCTGGCCTCAGAGCAGAGGGGCTCCAGCCCTCGGATCATTTTAGTAGCCCTGCTCTGGCCCCGCTCCAACAGCTCCATGTCCTCCTTGTGCTGAGGGCTCCAGAGCTGGACGCAGGGCTCCAGGGGAGGTCTCCCCAGAGCAGAGTAGAGGGGCAGAATCCCCTCCCTCGACGCTGGCCATGCTTCCCTTCATGCAGCCCAGAGTATGGAATCTGCTACCTTATAAAAGCAATGCTGTTGGAGTGATATTTTTTGAATGGAGTGTAAGTGATTTGGAAGTCTAAGTGACTTGATATTGGTCATTGAAATTGCCAAGGACTTGGATAAGTGTCTCAGGGCATTGATGATAGGTTATACCTATATTGTACTGGTTGCAGCAATAGAGACAAACTCTCTAAACTCTCTGGCCTGGGTCCTGATGTGAGGTTCATAATAGCAGAATGCATGTCAAAGTAGCTTAAAAGTTGTGCTTGAGAAGCAGGGAGAAATAGTGTAACCAAACCTAGGTGATGTTGTGAACAAGTTGTTTTAAAGCCAGCCTGTTCATGGCTATGTGGTATTGCCAGCTTTTGTACACCTCTAGACTGGAGACTTTTAAAAGTCATGAGTATGTTTCTCTTACCTAAGGAAATAACACTGAAATTAAGACTTTTTTCTTTAATAAACAAACAAACAAAACTCTATTTTAATGAAAAAACTTCTACCAACTTAAAAAAGAAAAAGAAAGAAAAAAGAACAACTCCCCAAGCCTCCAGACTAAAATAGTCAACTTTCATCTCAGGATTCCTGGAAAGTTAAGTTAATATATACTTAATTTATTCATGTCAAGAACCTTGAGTCCTTTAGCAGGACTAGACTTCAAAAGTCCATCTGCTCATTCAAATTATTCCACAGTTTCTGGAAAAAACTTAGTTTTCCCACTCAGCTGCAGCTGATGTGAAACTCTTACACGCTTTGCTACCTTCAGTGAGAATAAAATAGATTTTCCTTCTTATTCTATACTACGACATCTGGCCACAATTAGTTTGGGATCTCACATTTTTTGAGGAGACGTCAGCAATAATTTGTATTTCTCCCTTCTCCTCCTTTTTATATGCAATATGCGGGACATACTTCCACAGGGAGCTAAACCAGAATGTAAGACGGTCATTCCTGTCTGCGTCATTTCTTTCCAAAATGTATTGCTCTCAGGACAACCTGATGGCTCACGTACCAAAGTCCATTTTTTCCTCCTATGTCATTTCCAGCATTTGTCACCACCTCATACTTTAAGCTTTAAGCACTATCCTGGGAGTTGCATAACTTCTGTGCAAAATTCAGATACAAATCAATGCATAACTTAGGCATTAAAAAGAAGCCAAATTATCTTCTGCTAGAACACAGGAGGCTAAATCATTCTTTATTATTTTTTTGTTTAATTTTTTGCTATTTGCATTGGGTCTGTGAAGACAACACTAATTTTTCATTTTTATGGCCTTTTAACATGAACTCCTTGTAAGCACATAACCTGCTGCATGATTGAGTACACAGAAAAACAAAAGCCCCAAACAGGCTTAATATGAAAAACAGTGCTAAATTTTAGGCTTGCAATGGAGAAAAAAAAAAATCAAACTACTACCAGAAGGTCTTTTATTTTAGTCCCTCTCGCAGCTGTGTAGTTGCATTGCAAGCGGGCAGCCCGTAGTCTTGCTGCACACATCAGCTCACCCCTGTGCAAAATGAAAGCACCGATGCTACGGCGGTGACGGACGCTGTAGTCCGAGCGGTGAAACTCTCAGAAAAGCCCATGAAACGCGATGCACCCTGTGCGTTGGGTGTGGTGGTGAGTGCAATGAATCACTGGCAGTGGACTAAGCACAGACTAAAGTGTCCAGGCTGCTCTGGTTTGGAAAGGAAGGGGTAATAATATGGGGATCAGGAAAACTGCTCTGTCTCTGTAGGATGCGTTCATTCCACCTCACTGTCGTTGTTTAAAAATCATTCATCTGCCTAAACTAAGGGTTCAGCTTTAGGTACCTAGTCCCACTTCAGTCCTTAGCAAACTCATCTGGCCTCCATCTGCCATTGCAGAAGGACTTAGATCTCCCACGGGTCCTGAACTGTACCTGCCAGTCACATATGTATTCTCAGACAGCCCCAGGCATCTTATATGGCATGACATGTCTGTGCTTAATCAACTGGATTGCATCCTAATTATCTAGGCTACTGTTAATGTAAAGGGAGAGAAATTGGTACCTCCAGAAGCTGATATATTCAGTTCTAAGTGTTTTAGACAAGGGCGATGGATTGCTTTTCTCTTATACAAAAAACATAGACACTTTAATTAGAAACTTACGGTTGGATGCAGTTGTCAAATTTCAGGTATACAGGGCCATTTGAGATGCCTCTGGATATCGGTAACATCTGCAGAGGGCTGGCAGGTATGGCACAGGACAGATGAGGGCTGTTCTCAAAGAACAGCTAAAGGCTGAGCAAGATGTGCTACGGCTTCTAACAGGCTTCTCAGTTTAGGAACTTAGGAAATATATGCCTCTCAGATGAAGAGGTTCTGCTGCCTAAATATAGGTACCTTGTGCCAATTCCAATACCACAGGGCATCCCCACTTGCCTCCAGCCATTCCTCCAAAGGACACAGTTCTCCCACAAGTCTTGGTTTAAGAGCTCCTTGCATCGTGTGCTCCAAATTTGCTACTTTAGTCTCCATAAGTGTCTGGCTTGCTAACACTGGTGTGTTGTAGCCTTACATTACTTGCTGAGTCCCAAGAGACTCTTTAGCATTAGCTTTCCCTAAACATCAGCTCTTAAGCTCACATACATGAGTAATTTCTCTGTCAATTCATCATCACTCTGTGGCACTTCAAATGCTTAACAGCATCCCGTGGGAGTGGCAAACTTCCTATGATGATGGGACACAATTACTTTTGCCTCTGAGGCCACTGAGACCTTTGTCCCCTAAACCAATATAGAGGATTTTGATCTGCATAAAACAAGAAACCATGGGAGAGATCATAACATTGAGCATAAATATGACTATGTATGACGTATTAGTGATTTCAGTTGATGTATTTGGAGGAAGGAACAGTCTTTGACGTAGGCTACCAGCTGAAGTTGGGAGTATGTGCTGTGGTCTGAGACACAGAAGAGGTCTATGCACTTGAATCCATGTCTCCAAGTCCCTGCATTAGCTTCAGTGAACCATTGCTATACTTGCTGTCAGGAGATCAACTAACAGCTGATCTGTGTTGAGATAGTCATAGATGAAATGTTTAGAAATTTAACCTTCTGACAATGATTTTTATTATGTTTCTGATTTTTAATACCTTTTTTTGGCATTTTTTTATCTGTTCTTATACCCATATCTCCTTTTTTGAGACCTAAATGGATGTCCGATATCGTAGGCATGGATGAGAGTCAGTTAACAAAAGTCAGACACCTAAAATGAGGTGTGACCATGTGAGCAAAATGTCTAATGGACCAAATTTAGATCCTTTTCTGAAGTTAATTAAATCACTTTCTAGTCTTAGATGACCTTATTGACCAATATCCATTGGCTGTAATAGGAGTCTAAACACCAGGTATGACTAGGGGCACCTATGCACAGATATGTGAGGGTAGGGTGGTATCCAGTTGCTTAAATACAGACATTGAGAGCCATCTGAGATGCCCTTGAGTACCTCATCTCCAGCCGGTGCTGCAAAAGGGCATGAGTCTCCTGTAGGTCCTTGGTCATATCTCCTAGCCTGGGAGAGATGTTGCCAGTACTCTAACATCTTTCAAATAGCACTGGGTGACTCCATGTGGGCAACTGAATTGAGACTTAGACCTCTACTGTGGACACAAAGACTTGAAAGCCTATCGCTTGCCTAGACAACTAAATGCAGATGTCTTAATCTAAAGTTTAATCCACCAGCATGGTGGATATAAACAACCAGTGCAGCCATCTGGGGATGTGGTGCAAATGTGTATCCAACCCCACAGCTGAGATTTGACCTACAATGACTAAAGCTCACAAGCAGCCACTCTGCCCTGGGAGTGTTCCTCAGCTGTGCTGGAGAAAACTGAACTAAATTTGTCTCTGGTGGAAGTCATTCTTCTCATAGTTTCTCGGGTGTCAACACTGCAGAATAAGTGCCTCACAGAGCTATAAATCAAGTCAATTTGTACGACGAAAGAGTGAGCAGATGGATGGAAAAGAGACCCTTCCACCCTTCCTTCCTTCCTTCCTTTCCCTGATCTGTTCCTTCTTTCCAACCTGCCAAACAGTGGTTTCTTTCTCTGTTTAGTAGGGTTTGTATTTCACACGGTTTATTTTCACTTACTTTGCTTTTTGGTTCTCATTTGCTTCACCAGCATCTTCGCAACCCTTGGGAACTGGAGTACACTAACCCTCAGCTGAAAGAGGTGCAGAACATATTAACTGTACACAGCTCTTGTCAAAATCCAAAATTAGGAAGTGCGGTTCCCCCGACAGCCGTGCTTCCCAGACCTGCAGATTTTACAGCAACTATTTCACATAAAGGAAGTTTTCTATGATAGCCACATTCCTTCACTGACTGGGACCCATGCTTTATAGGTAGTGGACAAAAATACGGGAAAACTGTAGAAAATGTAATGTAAAGGACACAGACACTGGAAGTATAAAAGATGAGGATGTCTGGGAATATGTGAAATACGAAGAACAAGCTAGTGATTAGAAGCTAATAGATCCCTAAGCCTCAATAGAGATAAGATGAAAACAACGTTTTGGTTGGCCTGGCTAATCCTGGGCAGCTATGAACATTTAAGTCCCATGCTCTTTCTTCGTATCAGGTCCTCTTAAAAATACTTAACTCACTCAAAAAAACAGCTAAAAATGCAAGCATGGACAAAGTCCTACATAACTAATGTATCAAACAGGGCATGTGGTAGGGTGCTATGCATGGGCACCCATGTACAGCTGGGATATCCTTCCTAACACCCACAGATCAATAGAGATCTGAGACCCACCAAAATGTCTCTTATCACACATCTGTCCCGTGCTACTTTGTGCTGGGACCCGGCAGGTAAGTGGATCCTTTCGTATCTGCCGTCCTGAAGCAAGAGTGAGCTGTGGAGCTGAGCAGTGACCAGGAAAAGATGTGCATGGGGGAGATGTCACATCTCAGCCTCCAGGACCTTGCTGTAGATTTAGACTAGGTATAAGGAAGAAATTTTTTACAATGTGGGTGGTGAAACACTGGCAGGGGTTGCCCAGAGAGGGGGTGGAGGCCCCATCCCTGGGAACATTCCAGGCCAGGTTGGACGGGGCTGTGAGCAACCTGATGTGGTTAAAGGTGTCCCTGCTCCCTGCAGGGGGATTGGGCTGGGTGACCTCTGGGGGTCCCTTCCCACCCAAAACATTCTGTGATTCTGTGATTATATATGTCCCTCCTTGCCCATGTGACTCAATAGAGCAAAAGTGACAGGATATGGCCTTGTCCCATTTTTCATGATAGGAGGAGAAAGATGAGCTGACTGAGCATACACACAAGCATACATGTGGAGAGAAAAGCCAGAACTGAGCAAGAGCCTAATTTCACCCATTTCCAATTTTTTTTTTCTGTTCTACTGACTGTGGCAGTCCAGATTTAAGGTGCTTTCTCAGCTGGGTCTATTTCTGCTGAAATCTTGGAAATCCTAAGTCTCAAGAAAAAATGAAGACAGCAGCCTGATAAAGCAAGTATTTCTGATCAACAGCTGCTTCTTTCCACACTAGACCTCCTGTTTGCTCTTAGGAAAGCTCTCCTAACGAGCATTTTGCATCTCACAACGCAGAGCACGTTTTGGGGATCCCACCTGTGGGACCTAAGAGTGGAGCAGAAGGAGCCTCAGACTACTCAATGCTGTTGAATTTTCCAGGCTTCTGCTTTAAATGTTGGTAGAAGGTCTAATTAATTTCCTTGTTATATAACCTTGTTGAGTGATTTAATGATGACTGGTTATAATAATAAAAGATTTATGTCCTTAGACATTATACACGACCGTTACTTTTGATACAGTGCATGGGGCTTTCCCAGCCCTCCTTGCAGGAAGAATTTTTTTTCTTTCCTTTTAATTTCCTCATTGAATTACTTGCACACATACAAATACCTGTGGGTGCACGCACATTTTCCTCTGACATAACGGAGAAGATGCCAACCACAAATAACACCAGGGACCACTGCATTGCTTCTCTCATCCAGAGCTGCCTTCTGCAAAATGGACCAGCCCACAGCTTTGAAAGTGTGAATCATATAAAAATAATAATTAAAAAAACACCAAGAATGTCAGTGACTCATGCTTCTCCTCTTTAATGTACTGATAATATGGAGAAAGAGGGAGATGAAAGTGAGTCAAAAGACTGAGTTTATTCTTTCAGGAGAAATGATGCAGTTTGTTTCAGCACAAATAAGGTGTTTGGATATGCATGCTTCTAAACTAATCCTTTTTTAAAAAAAACCCCATAGTATGACAAAATTAAAAACTATTTTTGAAATTAACCATCGTTTTCTCAACAGTTTTAGTTAAAATTTTCAATTTAACCGGGCTTTCCTTTTTCATTTCTACTAGTAGAGTTTAACTGGCACTTCGGTGAAAACAATATGAATCCACAACCTATTTCAATGTGGCCAAATATGCTTTTTTTCACTAAGAAGAATTATTTGTCAAAGAAATGTTGTTGTGCAAGACTGGTGACTGTGTCTGTGACAAAAAGCAAGGGGTGCTCATTCTTCTGATTTATGCAGTCATTCCAGTATAGATGGGTGCAAAACCTCTGTCGGAAAAACGTCCACCAGTTGTGAAAGCTTTACAAAAGTCTGCAGAATTGCTCCTCCTATAAACTTCTTTCATTTTTTCTTGGTGTTTGCTGAATTTGTAGGGCATATATTTCAGACTGGAAGCATCCATTCAGGAAGAAAGTGAACAATCTGTTCTGTGTTTCTATCTAAGTGAGGATAAAAAGTCATGAAATTAAACCAAAGTAAGAAAGATACAGGATACTTGGGGCAAAAATATCAATGCAAAACACCCCCCCCCCAAAAAAAAAAGACCCAAACCCAAACCAAAACCCAAACGCCAGCCAAATCCAACCCCCGACATCAGGCAGCACATAACGCAGGAGTCCTGAGGCTAAAACCCACAATGACCATGCACAATGCAATTTCTAAAATTGTCGTTTTGCTCCACATTTCTCTATGCTTTTAAAAAATATAAAAAAAACCCAAAACAAAACCAAAACCCAAACAAACCAAAACCCAAACCCCAGCCAAATCCAACCCCTGAACAAAAATTCTCCAGGAAGAATGAATTCTTGCAGCTGATTTCTGAAAAAGAGGTTGGAGTCTCCTTTACGGAGTTTTTTAAGAACAAGTTAGACAAATATTTCTCGGAAAAGGTATAGGATGAGTTGATTTTTCCTTGGAGAAAGGGCAATGTGGTGGTTTTGTCCTTTAGACTAGGTTTAATATTCCAAGATTAGAGCTTGATTTATTGCTTAAAGCAGGCTGAACAATTTTGTCGTTCACAAGGATCAGTATATTTTTCCATGTCAATGCTTTATAGAGATGCTTTATTAAGTTTTGTTTGGTTAGCAAACTCTCCTTTTCTGACTCAAAATAATATGGGCAAACCCAGATTTTAAGAAACTGATTTTAAAAATCAGTGTACAATTTTGCTTGAAAGCCACATAGAAAACAGAGCAGAAAGATTTATGTTAGAAGTTCAGTGAAATCTGGGAACCAGCATTGTGTCACTTGGAGATACCTGAATGGAAGTAACTTGTGTTTGATGTAACAGGGGATTCCTTATTTTTATGCACTTTCCTCCGAATAGTCACTAGGGACCCATGACTGTTGCTTCTTTCAGAAAAATAGAGTTTATTCCATTTTTATACCCCAAGAAACAACAACAAAAAAAATCTTGCTCAGCTATTAGTAATAATCAAAAAGTAATGACAAGAAAAGCAATGTATAAACCCATTTCTGTCTTTAAGTTAACAGGGCTTTTAGCACATCTTGTAGTGACTTACAGATCCAGTGATCTGTAAAAGGATTTGTATAGTTAGAGATGGTAAATTATAGACGCTGAGATCAATGAAACTCGCAGATGAATGGCACATGTAGGTAGGTCCTTAGAAGAAACATGGGTTAGATGGCTATAAAAACTCTGTAGCTGTGGTTTTCTGAGCAGCTGAAAGAAGTTAATGATTTATTGCCACCCAAAGCAAGAGGTCTTTCTCTCACCCACATCCTCCCCTGGGCTCACTCTGGTGCTCATTGGATCCTTCTGTGGACCAACTGGTACACTGACACAGAAAAAAAAGTCTTCTCTTCCTCCTTTTCTTTTGCAGGGTTAATTTTCTACGGGATTAGCGAGTTGTGTCGGTTCATGGGCGAGACGACGGTATGCCATGAGCGCTACAGCTATTTCAGCGGGAATTTCCTTTCCCCTTTCTGCAGCTGTGAGCTTGCTTTCTTGAGAACACAGGCCTGAAAGATCATAGCAAAGCCTGAAACTGCAATAGGAAGGGCAGGTTCAATTGACTGACAGTGGTCCTGTTCTTTTTACCCCTGAACTGCACGGTACAGTAGCCAACAGTTTATACATCCAGGACTTTCATATTTTTCTTGGTTTTTTCTTGGTCATTCATAGACGATCACCACTGAAATGGGACTCCCCCCGTGTTCAATGCTATGTGAAACCACCAGCAGACAAGGGAAGATGTTCCATGTCTTGTAGGCTTGGGATTGGTTACATGGCCAACAACCCAGACCAATTTCTGGCAGAGCTGTTACTGAGACCACAGTTTTTGTTGGCAGTGTGAGCGCTTCACATATTTGTACATATTGCTTACATAACTTAAGAAAAATAAAAATTCAACCCCCCCACCACCACCACTCTCTCCAGCCCCCTCAACAGAAGTTTCATTCCCGGCTGCCTTAGTCTTTCTTCATAGAGATGACAGCTATTTTGCACTGTGATGCGGCAGACAAAAACATGTTACAATTGGCAAAACCCATCTGCGGCCCAGTATCCCTCCTGTGAAGGGGAGTTGGGAGAGATGTAGGGATTAACCAAACAGCCCCAACGAATCACAGCCACTCCAGGGAACAGAATTCATATGGAAAAGCATAACTTGATTTTGAACAAGTCTTGCACAAGTTAAAAATATTCAGTGAGTAGAGTGTGATGGGGCAGTTTGAGTTTTATTCTAAACTGAGCGGGGAGGTTGAATAGAGGTGTCCTACAAGTACACTTGAACGGGGCAGTGTCAGATAGGAGCGCAGGAGATGTCCTTCTGTTTCTTCTATCAGCACCCCCTGGTTGGATAAATGTTTGCCTGCATCCTGTATGTCACATGAAAACTGAACCTCATGCTCACTGACATCCAAGGTTCCTTTTTCTATATGATTTGATGGCAGCTGCAATAAACCCACTGGAGAAAGCAACATGAAAATCCCATACCTCATCCTGAGACGTAACATTTACATAGTATGAGTGTTCCCAAGAGAGGGAAGTACCCAAGCTAGAGGAGGAAAAATATCCTGGATGTTTGCTCCCTGAATGCAGACAGCATTTTCTCATGCTGTAGCTGGCTAGGACCTTCCCATGTCTGTCCTGTTATTGTTCTTTGTGGACAGGTCAGATTTCCACACGAGATTGGAAATGGTCTGTCAGAGCGAAAGGGCAGCCGAGTGCGTGCGTGTGTGACTGCAGCTCTTGTCTCCTGAAAGCACATCTTTGACCCACCAGGGAGGCAGAGGAGTGAAGGAGGAATCAGAAATTTGCTCTGGCTATGGTTGATGTGAGTCTGGTCCATGCAAGGGGAAAAAGTGCCTGTCGTTGCCTTGGAAGAGCAACCAGACCCTGTGCAGGGAACAGAGGTAATGAAGTTACCGTTAGATCCAAGCCTCCAGGAAGGAAAAGACATAGAATCTGTTATTTCTCTAAGTCAAGCTTTCCCCTTTTTTTCTGCATTCTTTATGCTTCCTTCTTCTGCCTCCTTCCCTCACCCTATGGCATACGAGCAATTTCTCCCTCTTCTGCTTTTCATTTCTTTTGAAAGAAATTTCTGGCTGAGACTAATTTCTATGTGAACAGACAAGATTTTGAGAGGGGTGCCATACATTCCTCCCTCTTGTCCACCCACAGGAGGAAAGGGATTCCCAACAGCTGGGTTCTGATGTCTGCTGAGGTCTTTTTGCATCAAAGAGACGCAGCATCATGTGTAGAACATGGGAGCAAGGTCTAGTACTCAGGTGTCCTCTGTCATGCACTGCAACATCAGTCTCATTTTCACTTGCTCTTTCTGGCCCTGTGAGTGCTGGATCCATGTCTATATGTTGTGCCAGCACAGATGGATTTGGATCCTTCTGCAAGAGAGGTGGAGCACAGTCTTATCCCAGTCCATTGTTTGATGATTTTGTTCTCCTAGGAAGTAAGGCGTGGAGCTGCTTAAATTGGGAAAATGATAAACTTAGGCTCACAGCAGTGGAGCTAGAAATGATTCAACCCATCAAATACCGAATTTGTCCTCTGGGGGTAACTGTTGAACGGAGAAGGCAAAGAGGTAACTTTGCTGCCAGTTAAGGGCTAAACTGGATCAAATGGTCACAGTTGACCTAGTGGCTCATGGTTACTGAAATGGGTGACCCTGCAGGCCTACTTTGCTCCATTATGCAAAATGTAGGTGCACACATGGAGATGGGGAATAGAGGCCCTAAAATCCCTTCAAGGTCCAGCTCCAGAAGGAAGACCCAGCCTAACTGGGGGAGTAGGAAGCCCACACACTCATTTGTTTTCCTGGAGATCTGTGGAGACCTCATGGTCTAAAGGCCTTGGCATGCTGTGCCACCAGTGGAGACAAACACCACTGGAAGTCCCAAAGGATTTTTGCCACCTAATCTTAATGAAGTATCACTCCCTGGAGGTGCCGATTTTTCTCCACTAAATGCAATGGAAGCTGGAGTTTACTAATCCACATACAGCCTGCAGACCCCCAGAGAAACCTGCCTACATTCTTTTTGTACAGTGGTATCAGAAATCAGCTCTCCCGGCCTAAGGCAAAGCAAACATGTAAGTCTTGGACATCTCATTCTGGACAGAGTCTGATGATAGCTGCACACACTGGTGGAAAGATCACACAAGAGGTGCTGTTTCACTACATCCTGCAGGAGAAAAGCAGTACTGCACTGGGTCTGCAACCAGCCAGTATTTCTAATTTGATGGGTTTTTATCCAAGTGTCAGCTCTAAAGCAGCACGACCTTCCCTGCTTCCAAGAGGGGGACCTCAAAGCCATTCCCTATCTTACACAGCTTGTTGCAACCTGGTCTGCTGAACGCAGAAGACATGACTTCTAGAAACCATGCCAATAACTAGCGTCCTCAGGAAACATTTGTGAATGTCGCAGCGAGCTCTGCTCTTTGCATATATTCTGCTGTACCTTGCTGGATAATTCCAGGGCCTGTTCCAAAGACGTGTCTCACTCTGGAAACAATTAACAGGCACTCTTCCTCCAAAAAAAAAAAAAAAGAAAAAGTCAGGGATTCCTTGTACCTTACCATGAAAGCGAGAGAGAAAAGAATATTTCCTGTCTTTATAACAGCTGGTCACACTACTCCAAAGCACCCAGTGGAGCAAGGCCTCCATAATCTACTTTCCTCAACAGGCAGTTGCTAGAGGTTTAAGCAGGGCTTAAACACCAACCCCCTTCAGATGGAAGCTGATTAATTTAGCTAGGCAAGGCCTGTACGGATACAGTCTTTCAATAATCTTTTATTAAGTCAGTGACAGAGCTAGGACAGACAAGCTTAGAGGCAGGGAAACCCTTCTGCAGGTCTGAAACAGAAGCAGTACACTTCAAGCTAAGTACATGTTGGGAATGACTGCTCTGAGTGTAACTTAATTATGTTAACCACTTGCAGAATGGATATATGAGGAGCAGGAGGATGTATAAGCAAGGAAGAGGTGATAAGGTCATTAGTCCCTTAGGGACAGGGAAGGAATGATATGGATAATTATCCCTTGTGAAACAGGGAAAGGTTAGTACAGGGTCAAGAGTGAGGAAAATTGTGCTGTGCTATAAAATCGGTATTTAGAATCTATGATTTTTAACACGCAGGGGAACACTGAATTATGCTTGCCAGGCTCATTGCTGAATATACTGGTAGGTATTTTTTAAGGACTGGGACAGAGCTAGAGGCAATGTTTGATGGAAAAAATTCTCCCCAATAAATAAAATGTTTCTGACCTTCCCTACTTTCTGCAATGGCAGAACACTTTCCATTGCCTCATGGGCCTTAGTTAGTGAATCTCTGGTTTGCACAAGTTGGTGTCTCACTCCTGCCTTTAAGTCCTATGAAAGCTGCTTTCTCCTCTTGGCACTGTCCTAAGAACGTGTCTAAGTCACTTCAGTCATCTGTGCTTGACTCACCCCCAGTGGAAAAAAGAGATACAAAATGATTAATCTCCTTCCTAGGAGCATCAGGATGATGTATGGAAAGGGAAAAGCATGTGTGGTTAAGGTAGAAGCGTGGCATGAAGGATGTCAGGATTCTGTTCTCACTTCTGCACCTAATACAGCTTGTGAGCCTGGGACATGTCTCGCTGCTTTATGCCTAGATGTAGCGTAAGCTTTTCTGGGTTACATCTGCGTTGGAAACCATGACTGCTGTTGAGTCACTTAAGCAGCACAATAATATAAAGATACTTTATTAAATACTTTGATATTCTAGGGTGGGAAAGGGCTTCCGTTTCAAATAGCCAAGCATCAAAAATGAATTGATTCTATTCCTGTGGTTGCATCTCTTAAAGGGTTGCACTTCTTAAGGGGTTGCGCTCAAGAGCGTAAGAAACCCCAGTGCAAGAGTCTGCTAATGCAACTCCTGGCTTTTAGAATGTACCCCTCTGACAAAGCCAAGTGCGTAGTGGGAGAGTCTGTCCTGAGTAGGGAGCGGAGTCTAACAGTCTGCATGTTCACGGTGATCCAGGCTTTCCTATTTTAGTTTGCATAAGCACTGGCCTTGTGCTTCATCGGAGCCAGTTTCTCTACGTTGGTTATAAAAGCAGCCTATGGCAAGTAGTTCAGACTCAGCTAAGCTTTAATTAGTTAACTTTGGGCAGATGAACCTTGTAGTTATTTAGGCTGAGGAAGCAATCTTTTACTTTTTTCTAAATATATGTGCTATGTCATGGTTGCTCCCTGAAATAGCACACCTAATATTGGTTGTGTATCTGCTTCTTTCTATGGTATTATCAAGTGTCCACCCCATTGAAATGATCCTCACACTGTACCGTTAGGAAGTGGAAGGGAAAAATGTTATGTCCAGCTCTCAGAGAGCAGCCAGTGTCACAGATCACACACGGGGTATTGTGGACACCTACAGTACAGCCATGTAGAGTTGGTCATCATAGGCCCTGTTTATAAAACCAGGTACTTTTAAAGGTTTCTATAAGGATAAAAGTCATCCTACCCTAGATGCCATAGATGACACAAGTGAGGTAACTTCCACGTTGTCCAACATTGTCCCCTAACTGTTCCATCTAGCTGTTATTCTAAGGGAGAACTGTTCATTTCTGAAGCAGCTTAGCTGAGCTGTCTTTCTTGGAGAGGAGTTGTGTAGACATATGCAAATGAAGAGAAAACCTGTATGGAACATGCCAGGATACACAGCAGCTAATTTCTATCACTTTCTCAGATTAAACTTTGCTGTAGGTTCAGCTGCACTGAAAAAAAAGAAAAGAAAACAAAAAAAAACAAAAAAAAAAAAGATGAAGAAAATGCAGCATTCCACATTAGCAAAACAAGTTTCTTCAGCTAAATGTAAAATATTGTTCCCTAGAGCAACTTGCAGGTCTGGGTCTTATGAATCGATTCTAAGGGGTATATTCTCTAAAGCTGTATGCATGAGTTTAGTGCTGTTGTATTGCACATCCAGCAAAAAAAAACCCCTGATGATTCTCAAAATGCAGTTCTGGTAGCATTATTTTTCTCCTGCTGTATTGTGGATAATCCTTCAGGTTATTACAACTGAAGGAACAATGTGTTTTCCACTTTCAGAGGATTCATCATGACCTGTTCCTCCACTGTATTTTGCCCCTTTCAACCTCAGTGGAATCAGTCCTGATTCTGGCAACCATCCTCATCTGCTGCAAGCATGTACCATGTGATATATTTCCAATAGTACAGAGGAGCATTATTTTGGTGACAAAGAAGCCTCCATTTTGCTCCTTTTACTCAAATCAAGAACCACGGGAGTCTAAAGAGTCCTATGGAGGATCTCAAAGACACTGCATCGTTGATGTATGGCACCAGGATCTGAGTAGTGCTTACCAAGTTGTTTGTCTGGAATTAGATTCTGCTGTTCATATTCAAGGTAAAAAAACAATGCAAAAAGAGATAAAATGGGTAAATTTAAACTACCGGATCAAGCTGTTTGGCTGGCTGTTTCTGTGAAATGCATGGTGGGTCACCAGATGTCAAGGGGAAGTGTCTTTACTTTTTCAGCTGGAAAATGTGCCTTCATAAAGCAGGAGAAACAAGCAGTAAGCCCTTGTTAGCACTAATTCCCATGAAAAAAAATGTGAATTATATTTTAAAAAACCCAGCATGTGTTGAAGAATTACAGATATGTCTGCGGGAAAGCCAGGAAAAGCCTGGATGTGGTTGTATCCAGTTCTCATATAACTGCAGACAGTTTGTAAAGAGAAGGATGCACTTGCTCCATTATTAGGTCCAGGAAGATAATCAAGCTCCAGTACCAAGCCCAACCCCTGTTCAATTTATTAATACAGATGTAACCAAAGCCTCCTGTTTCAGCACTGGGGTGGGATGGACGCAGCTCCTTCCAATGCTCAGTTTTGTCAAGTTAAGAACTTTTTGGATCTAGAGGTTAAATATGAGAATGGAAAATGGTTTGTGTGTATATATATAAATAAAAATATATGCATGTATGTGGTAAGCAGGCATAAGGAAAGAGGAGGTCCTATAGTGTGTTAAATCTTGGAACACTTTTCCCTACTGTGATATTTTCTACTTTATTTAAACACCCAGAGTGTTATGTAGTATGGGATAATTTTATGTCAGAAGGTGCTTAGCCAAGGAATCAAGTCAAATCTCACCTGTTCCTCTGTCACATTTTCTCTCAAACAGACTCATTGACACGTCTGTGGTAGCTTTTCTTGATCAAAGCTTTTGAGGTGACCTAGAGTTAAAAATGAAGACTGTGCATTTGTGGACCTGTAGCAAACAGAGCTTCACAAGCACCAAGGAAATCAATTTCACAAGAGGCCAACGTGGAAGCAAAGGCTGATGGCAGTCAGGTGCAGGCGTATATCCAAACATCCACGGCAGCCGTTTGACTTCAAAGGAGATATGCCAGTTCAGTCCAGACATAGACCTAGCTCAGGGACCAACACTGTCCTCCTAACACTTCTCCCATGACAACCTTCCTCCTCCAGTAAACACACCTGATTCAGCCCATGGATACGTTCATACGCATATATATAAACCCATAGGAACACAATTCACAGCCCTTTCCTGTCACTGGTGCTATGAGTTTGGCTTGTAGTAGTGGGGGCCACAGAGGATGCAATGGACCCACAGTATGGACCAAAAGGAGTTGCTTTTCATTTATTGTCCACCTTACGTAATCATCTGCATGTGTGCGAAGGGCTCATGAAAAGTCACTCTTCATGAGAAGAGAGGATATTACACCATCTTTTTATTCCTGGTTAAACTTAAGGTAAAGCAATCTGCTGTCAGGCATTAGGACTTTATCCAGGCAAGCTGACCTTTTTCAGGAGGAACATTTTACCAAGTGGAAAACATTGCCAATTAATAGTATTAAATTAGTGTGCAGACAATAATTTTCCTTGAACATCTTGATTTTTTTTTGCCCTTAAACCTCTCTCTGAACCTAACTGATATCTTTTCGAAATCAGAGGTGTGACCTCTCTCTTCTTTTCCTTCCATAGACTAGAGGAATAAAATAATAATAATAAAAACCTCATCAAATCATCTGTTTAGTCTCATCTCCTTGGTTTTGTTGCTGGTCAGTCTGGTGAAGTACTGAGCTGGGAATGTGAGTCTGTAGTGTCAGTGTTCATTAACGTAAATACGAGGAAATGGAAAAACATTCCAAGAGCTGGATTCACACTTATACTAAGGTCCCTTTTTACTGCTTTGGCAGTGGAAAGAGACCAAGAAGTGGGTGGGCATGTCGTTTAGTAGTATGTTCCCATGTTTACAGCACAAGTACTTTCTCACCTTTCAACAGCTCTACTTAAATTTGCTAAGATGGACCACTGGAGCTATTGCTGCAAAACTTCATTCATCAAATGGCTCCTACGTTGTTGAGTAGCCATATTTAAATACCTACCAGTAGCAAAGGAGCAAATAGAGAACTCATGCAAATAGGGAAATCTTGGGTCATACACTACTTAATGGTCTCCAGATGAAGACCAGGGCTGGGATTCCTTTCACATAACTTTAGATGTTGTAGCATCTTTTTCACAGCTGGCATCTCCTTTCATAATCAGTGAACCCACTCAGTGGAGATCATCATCTCTTCCTAAAATACATGGTAAAATAGGCCAGACGGTCTGTGCCCGAAAAGTTTATTTCTCTTCATTGAGAACATGGGGACCGGGTCACTTCCAGCCAGATGGGATGACTCACCACCATCCATTGGATTTCCCTGAAGTTTGACTAATGACACCATAGTGACCAGCTTTGACCAGACCTTGGGAGGTCCCCTGAGACTCTGTTGTGTCCCAGCTGGGTCTGTCCAGAAGACGTGCTGCAGGGCAGTTGCCTTGTCTAAAAGCAGTGAGCATGTGTTCAGCTGAACAAGAGATTGCCCTTGGAGAACACCTTTTCCAGGAGGAGTTTAAAGCTCACCGGGCTTTTCACTGGACGGAAGCTAAGGAGGAGTTTGCACACAACCAGTCACTTGTCTCAGCAGGGTGGTGGCAAATAAGGGTAAGGATGAGGGTTCAGGTCCAGGGTCCCCTGCTCAGGAAAGGTAATCTTCTGAGAAAGGCCACTGAGAGCCAGAGCTACTGCCCGTGCTGTTGCTGGAGGGATGCGGGGATGTGCTTCGAGCCAGCCCTCAGCCCAGCCTGGCTGCTGTCTCACAACAGACAGGCAGAGTTTCCAGTGCACTGTCACAAGCAGTGGGGTCATGTCTTTCTTGGTGTCCCCTGCAGCTCGCTGCCCAAGTGAGTGGCCTACTCTGCACCTCAAGCCAAAGCTGCTGCTGGCTCTGAGTGGTAAGCTTCCTTAGGCTCAGCATAACAAACAAATTGTGTGGTAGACCACAGGCAAGTTGGAAAAGATGAAGCTCCACTTTAGCTATGCTGTCATCAGTGGCCCCTGGGGAATATGACTCTTCTGCAGATCTGATTCTTGGACAAAGTCTGCAATTCCCAATCTTCTGTGGCCAACAGAAATCTGAAATCCTCCCATGTTTCTCCAAGGCCGCCAGGGACTCTTGTTATCAAGTCTGAGACTGAAAATGCCGGACAAGTCTTCCAGGGAACAGCTGTAAGGACCACCAACGCTCTTCAGCCAGGGAACAGATGCCACTCTTCCATTACAACATCACATGTCCTGTTTCATATGCAGCATCCGGATGCTACTAGCTATGTTTTAACCGTATGCAGCGCTTTCCCTTACCTGTCATCATCTCCAAGTACTTGGCGTCTTTGACACAAGCAGCTGAGCTTGTGTGACAGAAGGAACTGGATGGAAATCATGTGATTGGTTTACATTGGAGATGATTCTAAATAATCCGAAAAGTCCTTGGCCTTAAAATGCAGAAATCCTCTTCTTTTTTCTTTCCCTTGTGGCTTGCAAGAGCTCAAAGACCACACAAAGCATCTGCTAAAATGCTTTGGACTGACTCTAGACTCCAAAGCAACTGTAAATAGACCTTAATTCCAAAACCAGAGAATGAGCAGATTCTCCCGTTTGCATGTTCTGGACAGAAACCAAATTCAGAGCATAGGACAAGTAGGACTCCTTCAGGTCCTCTAAGTCCAGTCTCCTACCATCTCAAACTTCTAAATGGATCAGTAGAAAATGCATACTATGTCCAGTACATATCACAAGCCACAAAAAGCTTCCCTGCAGCCTGTCACAATCTCTGCTGCAGAGACCAAAAGGCTCCTAGATTCAAAGAGAGGAGGGGGAGATAACAGACAGCACTAAGGCTAGGCCCTTGCAATTGCAAAAAAGTTGTTATGAGAAGTTATTATTCCCTCCCTGTGTTCAAGCAGTTGAAGAGTAAGTTAAAAAAATCAAAAAACCCCAAAAACCAAAACACACCAAACCCCAAAACGCTCCAGGATGATTTTATCATGGAGGAAACAGTGAGGAAGGGGCATATTGATATCACCAAGGGCCAGCTCATTGTAAAGACCAAAGTCCTGAACTTTGCATCCTTTCTATTTTCTCTATGCTTACCTTCACTGCAGTCTCATCTCTTCCAAAACAACAATTCCCAGAGCCCTTGTGGGACAAGTCAGTGACTCCGGGAGTCCTGTTTCTCCACCAGAGATTTTCCATGGGTATTTGAAAATGTATTTAGATCTTCATGCATTAAAATTCCATGTATGAAAAGATGATGCTGAATGGAAAAAAGAGTCTACCTCTTGCAGAGATGCCATCTGTAGTGATGGTACCATGAGTTTTGCATTTTTTTTTTTCTAAGTTCCAGTTGCTGGAATCGTGTGAGTTTCTAAATTTTGGATTCTGAGCTAATATAAACCAAAACATGTTTGCATTTTTTGTAAATGGGGACAAAAATGTCAAGTTGCATGACAGAGGACAGACAAAAACGATCTCCCTTTTATTATTTCTAAAAAGAAAATCTTGATTTTTAGGTCAGTCTTTTCATTTTCAGTGAACTGACCCCTGACTTTTGAGAGTGGGGATGCTTGATTGTTCAGCTGTGCCCAAGGTTCCCATGACGTGCTCTGCCTGGAGAAAGCCCTGTGCAAGAGTCCTGGTTGCAGACTGCAGACACAGAATTTCAAATTCATGTAAGATCTTATTAAACCTGCCCAAATTTCCAAAAGAAAATGAAAAGGATGTGTTTGGGAAAGAACTTCTTTTCACTGACCTAAACCACTGTGTTTTCAACTACTTAAGGTTCTGCCACTCACCTGCGGCATAGAAACTTGTGCAATGCAGCAGGATTTGTCTCAAATCCTGATTTGAACTAGCGGGGCTTTGTGCTCGCAGGACAGAGAACTGTATGGGATTAGATATCTTTTCTAATAATGATCTTATTTCTAATGTGCCTCGTTTCTGAAAGGTATTTGGCTGAACATTCAGGTCCACAAAAAACATTAACAAAAGGATATTTAGATTCCCAAGCATTTTTTTCTACAGAAAATATTGGAAAAAGATAATGCAAAAAAAAAGAGAAAGAATGAAATCTTCTTAGTCTCAGGGGGGTTTAGATTCCCAAGCATTTTTTTCTACAGAAAATAATGGAAAAAGATAATGCAAAAAAAAAAGAAAGAATGAAATCTTCTTAGTCTCAGGATTTTGGGGTTTTTTTGTGAATATATTGGCTATTTTAGTTATCTTTATATAGCATTTACATAGCTGACATCCTATAGAAATGTTGCAAAACTTAGAGGGAGAAGGAGACTCAGAAAGGGAAGAAAGGAAAAATTAGCTGGAAAAATGAATTAAAATCTCTTAAACAAGCCCTTATCATCAATCAGCAAAACTAAATTAACTGCAAATCGAGAATATTCATAGGTGAAAGAGTAGAAAATGTACAGGTACTCCAAAATTACTTGAAAAAGTAAAATTGTGTCCTTTTTTGCTGCACTACTAATCATCTTATTGCATTTATTAACTGTAGGAGATGTTTCATTTCAGATGCTTGGAATAATTTCATTTTTGATCAGAATGACAAAGGTATTGCAACAGACAATGCCAAGAAACTCACTTGTTTTTGAGGCTCTTCTGGTCCCTTTGGCTGTGCAGAGACCGAGTGCACTGGCTGTGGGGGCGGTTTGGGAAGGTGTTCATGTGTGGTACCGCGGGGCTGAGTTGGAGATGAAAATACCACGGCGTTCGATTTCCCATTTATTTTGATCTCATCCATAAACAACTAACCAGTGTCATCTGGAAAGGAAAGAGGAAAGTGAAATGAAGCTGCAGGGGAGAGCACAGAGCAGTCCTCTAACGAGAACTACAAATAGACCCAGATTTGATACATTATGATCAGGTAGAGGCAACTGCTGGGAAGATTTTCCTTAAGGGGTTCAGATAATATAATCCAGAGCAGAATTTAGTTCTCGTGCCAAAAAAATTTTTGCTCCGGTCTTATTAGAAAAAGAATGAAGAAAAAAAAAAAAAATCAATTCTTTCCCCTGAAATACCACAAGGGTAGAACTTTATGCAGCATTTCAGAGTCAGGACCATGAGGTTTTTATTTGGAAATGCCACAAGAAGCGATGTTTCTATGCGATACTTCCAAATGAAGAACACATGGTTGCAGGAAGTGCCTGGAATGGTATTATCCTCTATAAACACTCCCGTTAAAGACAGCTAACAACATGTTTCAGAGGAAGATGGCTGAGGTGAAGAACAGAAAACTATCAGCTGATTTACATCATGTGACCTGTGAGAAGTGATTATAGGTGGTTAAACGCTTCCCAGGGACTTGGATGTCTGCTAAGCTTTTCATACCTTCTGCAAAATTCATAGGGTGGAAGGAAAAGAAATAAAAACCCTGAGGGGGAAGAAAAAAAAAAAAGTGGTCTGCAGTTTGGAAGATGGGTGTGACATTTTATTGGACAATTTTATTAAAGAGGGGAAAACCTGGTGAGGGCATGTCCTTTTCCTGGTTTTGTTCTGTTGCCTTTCCCAGGCCTCTGGCTGTCCTCACCCTTGTCTCTGCTCCATTAACAGTTACCCTGCACGTCACACCGCAGAGGAAGCATGCGTGAGATGCTTTCTCTGCTGTTTCCCGGCTGTGACTCTCTCAGCTGGAATGAAGAGATAAAGTAAATCAGGGCAGAATTTGGTGTTATTTCTCCGCCGTTACTCAGACAGTGAAGTGCATAGGTTGAGTTGTATGAGTTTCTGTGGAACGGGCAGCGACCTCTCTGTTGACAGCCCGAGGGAAGACTTTGATTACAGCTGTCGTAAATTGAACGAGCACATTCTCCAGCCCCGTGACTGTAGTGGCCCATGCCTGTACCTCTACACTCAGAGCAGGATAGTGCCTGTCATCTGGATGTGTCCCTAGCCTGTGTTTATGCTCCTTTGGGAGAATTCTAGTGATTCTGGAACGAAACCATGCTAGGAACTTTGCTAACAGTACAATGCTAACATGATCATGTTCCAGTGACTGAGACCATTCCCTGGTTCTGCTTAATTGAGCAGAGTAGTTGTAGCCTTGAGGTCTGATCCTGACGCTTCTGTCACGCAGGGTTAACTCCCCTAAACAGAAAGAGACAGAGGTTCTTTAGCAGAGCAACTCTGCTCCAAGGAAGATGCACCAGCCTTTGAGGGAGTACTTACTGCCATAATTCATGCTGGGAGAGACCAACTAGAGCAGGTCAGATTTGGGATTAAGGGTTGTAAAAAGATTTGCTTTGTCTTTCCTCTGCTTCTCCCCAGGTGGCTGCAAGGAATGAGTGTGATGGTATTAAAGAGAATAGACTAAGACTTCTGTGGTCTGGGAAGATACTATCATCATCAGGGTAGGGGAGCCAACAGGATTAGCAAAAACCAGTGAGGACAAGAGACTAGCACAGAGCAGTGAAGACAAGTTGGACACACGGGGGGAACCACATGAGACTAGAGTTGGAAAAAGCAGTTTATACAGCTTTTCTGGGCATGGAATAGTCTGAAACAAACCTCTGGCAGGTAGAAGCAGTTATCCTGACAAAGACACCAGGGTGAGCATGGACAGCAAGCAGAGCTGTGATACTGCGGGGCGCTGCGGAAGCTGAACCATCATTGCGGGGGGGTTGGACTAGATGACCTCTAGGGGTCCCTTCCAACCCAAAACATTCTATGATTCTATGATTCTATGATTCTATGATTGTGAAGTTAGGCTGGAGACCCAGAGGAGTGATGTCAGGGAGCAGAAAGGTGAGCTTCATTCACTTGATGGGCCAGGGGAGACTGCAGCTGGAATTCTGCACTGACTTCTGGGCACCTCATTACCGGAAAGATACAGATGAGCCAGAGAAGGTATGTTGGGGGAAACTCAACTTCATGATTAATTGGCTGAAGAAAACAGCCTGTGAGTCATGCGCAAAGATGAACGGCTTGGCTCTGAAACCACAGCGTGGGGAACCTAGTAACAGTCTACAAACATTTGAGGAGCAGTTACCAGAAAGCAAAAAGATAACTTATTTAGCATAGAGCAAGGGGCTGATTTGGACAGGGAAATTATGAAAACCTAATTGCTGGGGTAACAGCCACTGAGTGCTGGAGCAGGCTGTTGGTGGGAATGGTGGACACAGCAGGATTTTAGCTGCTGTGTCACCATTACTTGGTAAAGCTTAGAAACATGAGAAACAGTTATTTTGTATTCTGGAAAGTGAGGGAAGACTGTTGTTTATTGGGGTCATAAACCTTATGTGCGTGAATGAGTTGATGCAGTTGGGCTCTGGGAAGAACAAACAGGGAAGCAATACAATGACTTCCCAGATAAGAAAACCTGGGTACATACTTGAAAGATGGTGGAGAAAGCCATTAGCTCTCAACAGTCTGTCCCTTTTTTGTACTGTTGCCAGATCAAAGTGCTATAAAAAGACAAAGCGTGGCTTAATTCCCTTTTTACGGAGTTTCGTGGATGTCAATGACAAAGAATTTCTGCCATCTCAACATAGGTGACCATTAGATGACTGGCAAGTAAACACGTGCGTTGGCTCTTATATATATTGTGGTTTAATTTCTTAAAATATGTTTTCTTTTGGATGCCTTTGCTCCAAGTAACCAGTCTTTCACTTTCACTTATGGGAAGCCGTTAGTTGTTAAGTATTAGTTATAATTTAGATTGTCACCACAAGGAGAGCCGGAAGGTTCCGAGACAAGCTGAGATAATTTTGCTTGTTATCAGGCAGGTGAGATAGCCTGATGAAAGAAAACAGCACAGTCCTGCAACTGGAGCCAGAGGGCAGGTGGAAGCCTGGGAGTATGGTTGCATATGGGGAAGTCCCTTGGTCGGTCTTTGGAAAACCTGGAGTAGCTGAGCGTCAGTAGTGTGGAAGCCCCAGTATGGGAGCCATTTAAAACCAGCACCAGAAGATGGGCTGTAAGGAGTAAGGTGGACAAAATATATAGGCCATGAGCTATAGTTTTTGGGTATCTTTATTCCCAACATCAACACACTTAGCAAATTGGGTACTGAGGGCTCTGAACTACTCGTCCAAATTTTAACAATATTTGAGCTCCCATTGGAACTGGTGACAACATTGTGAATATGGAATTTTTTTATTTCAAGGGAAGCGTATGTAAGTCTCAGCAAGACTGTAAGCCCAGTGTGTTATGCACTCAGCACACATGCACGAAGCAAAGGTCAGCCCTTCCATGGAGAGCTGACAACACTGGGAAAAGAAAAGCCTCTGTCCCTACTGGGCAGATAAAGAAATGGGGCTTGAAATCTTAAGTGACTTTCTAAGGTTACAAAGATTTGTCTGTGTCAAAACCA
>NW_009259867.1:1388625-1391659 GCF_000687185.1 Egretta garzetta | reverse complement strand
TGAGATGGGAACCCATGTCCAGCCCAACTTTCACTCACATGCAGAGAAATCACTTCGGGAGATCTGCGCAGCAGTTATTTTGTTAGGACTCTAGGATAATAATATTTTAAACCTACACCTCTAGTCATTAAAAAAACACCTCCTTCCTTGGAGTTCCATTGAACAAGCTCTTAGAGACCCTGAGTATGTGGTTACCAGCCAAGGAGCAAGAATAAACAAAGCAAACAAAGTATCTTCTTGTGGATATACCTAGGTTATTGAAGAAGGCTTCACTCTTTGTTTCTGTTCCTTTGCTGCTATGGAATGGCAGGGTTAGGTTAACAGTTGGACTTGATGATCTTAAAGGTCTTTTCCAACCTAAACGATTCAATGATTCTACACTTCTATTGACACAGCTGATGATACAGGCTCCATTGTGAAAGTAATAGAGCCTGGTAAAGGGGAGATAGCGCACTGGAAATTGCTCTCATTGCATTGACTGCCACAGCTCTTCCAGTGTGTGCAGTTTCATGCTGTTCAAGTCAACCTCTGGCTCTAAGAGCTGTGTGTCCTGAGCCTTACTGCAGAAGAGCCCATCATGTCATCGGCAGAGAAATGTGGTAACCCTGTGACTATTTTGGAGGTGATAATTTCCATAAATCTTTTTTCCATTTGCTGCATAGTGAGATTAGCCTGTGTTCAGGAACCTTCATCTTTCTATCTTCTTGTGCCTCTTAAACATCTCCTCTTCTGCAATGCATATCTATGTAGCTTTCCAGGAGTGGGGGGGGGGGAGAAAAAAAAGGAAGAGATGTCATTGTCAGAGCTTGTATTAGTGTTATTCATAGATTGAAAGGTGTGTTGGAACATGGATGAGTCTAGACTGTTGCTGCAATGTGTGAACATGTTCCTGCTTATCAACACACGTGTGAGCATGTGGGAGGGCAGTATATGGCTGCATGTATGTGTGATATCCATTTGAAGCCACAGAACTGGAATCTAGCATGGACAACTGCCAAGTAACACTCATTGCTAGTTCATAAGACCTGCTCTTCCAGCTCCTTCTGATTTGGGTTGTGGGTAAGAAGCTGGCAGCAGCCGGTTTCAGAACCAAACCACAGAGAGAAAGCAAGCACAATAAAAATGCAGCAAGAATTCCTTGAGGAAGGAGAAGCTGCTTGATTTTGCTCACTGTCAACACAACAAATAATAATAGTTTTAAAAGTTCAAATTAAACTGAGTTTAGTAACACCCAGTGCTCCAGATTGTGTGTAGTGGAGTCGTGGGTATGGGATAGAGTGGGATGAATGGGCATAGTCTCAGGCCAAGGCTGCAATGCTGGAAAAAAGTGATTCAAATTCTGTCAAGTCAATTTGATGCTTGTGGAGTTCATCAAAATAAACACATGCCTCCTAATTATCACAAGTAAATAGCAAAGGTACTACCTTCAAATTTTCTCTTGGGAGAGCTCCTATAAATACAGATGAGAATGTTGGGGAGGGGGTTTTCATTATAAAAGACTAGAGATTATGTTCATCAATGCTTAAGCCCTGGAAAAAGTTTTAAAGAAATATATTAGTTTCCTATGATTTTTAGCTGGAAATTGCTAAGTATTTCCTGAGTGGTTCTTCCTGTTGTCTATTTTATTGAGATCTGAACTGAAGGAAAGAAAAAAACCAAACCAAACCAATCAAACCAAACCAAACCAAACCAAACCAAACCAAATTATCTCTTTCCAAAATCACAGTCAATCTCATTAGGAGTTTAAAAGAAGGGAAATTGAGATAGAATGAAAAATGCGACTTCCAGTAATCGTTAGAGCTTCTGGTGTTACAGAATTTTTCTCTCTGATTTGGACTGAGGCAAGAACATGCAAACAAGTAAATATACAAACACGTGTAAAGAAGTCTCAAGTTCCATTGAAAATTTGTTCTTAGGTATGGACTACACAGAAAAGAAGATTGTTTCTATTGCGGGGGTTGATTGAGAAATTGCAAAGAAAAAACATTATGTTAGAATATGTTGTTACACTGAAATGGAAAGACTTCAGAGAAAATTATTGGTTCCTCAGCACAACTGGGGTGGTGGGGGGAATAGAGAGAAGTAATGGCTAATGCAGCCACTGAAGAACTAATAAATTCTGTTCAAATCCATAGTGTGCCTGTGGGTTTCTCACATTTGTGATGAATGCCATCAATTGGGATGCTACAGATTATCCTGACCTACCTCGCTCTGTTTTGATGGAAAGTTTTTGCTAGGTGTTGTTTCATTCTGCGTCAGAATGAAAGTGCATTTGGAAACCGCAAATGCTTTTCTGAGGTAAAAGAGCTGCTTTGCTCAGCAGTTCCCAGGGTTGAGCTCCAAAGCAATATTTGCTATGTTCAGAGATTATATATGAAGATCCTGCCTCTGACTGCAGCAAAACCAGTGCCAGAGCCCTTTACGCACAAGCTACGTCCATGCTGGTAAATTAGACTGTGCCAGGACCCATATTCTGGCATTATGGTGAATTGTCACAGTTTTTAATCTCTTGTATCCTCCAGAACTGGCTGGCTGGATCTTTGCTGCTGATTGAGAATGCTCCTTAGCTAGTAGTATTAACCCTGAACCATACAGGAGTGTTTTGGGATCCTCCCAGCTTCTGTGGGCCAAAATCATGCAAGGAAACATTTTCACAGTTTAGCAGTATCACAACTGATTCCTGGTGCTATTAAATTACCAATGAAGATGAAACGCAGTGGAGCTAAGGGCCGATGTACTCTTCTCAATATTTAAATTCAAAGTGGTTGCTAACTGGAAGGATAAAACTAATTACATACAAAACTGTTTGGCTGAAAGCTGGAGACCCAGTGAAACCAAACAAGTTCCTTCTGGCCCCCTCTGGCTATGGGGAGGGACTGAGCCCTTCAAAGGACAGACTTACTCTGTCCTGAGAGTGTTGTCCAACATGGGTGGGATGAATCACTCTATGGAGACGCCTATGTCTCTTCAATGGCCTAGAGAAGAGTCCCACGTCCTAGCTGAGATTTAGCACCAACTTCCGAGAGTGAAGCTG
>NW_009259867.1:1363203-1388602 GCF_000687185.1 Egretta garzetta | reverse complement strand
CATCCTTAAAAAAAACAAAATTGCTCAGTTCAGGAGGGAAGTTCATGATTTCTCTTATAACTTCATATGACATGTAAAAGGACCACTAACAAAACGCAACTTCCAGTTTTCATTTCCAATCCCAGCACTTGCCCTAAATATTGCATTTCTCTCCAGATCAAAGAGATGTTCAAACCAAAAAACCTTACAGTGACCTTAAAAGTTTTTCTGGAAATTATATCAACCCATCTGGTTCATACCTGCTCTTTGCTAAGGAAGTTACTGTTCAGTTTTACACTCTAAAGGCAATTTTACTCTAATATATATATAATATATTTAAAAAGTGAGGAATCTTTTTCATGATTCATTGTTTAGAAGAGCCTTTTTTGTCTTTATGTTGCACAGCAGTCATTTAAAATAGCAAATGCTGCCATCATTCAGTTACTTTGTTATCATAATATAAGATTATAAGTGGGGAATAGTTTGTGAGAGATCAAGGTGAGATCTTTTACTGCAGATTTTGGTAGAGTTATGCACTTTGAGGAACAACAGCTCTTTTCTGAATTAAGGCCAAGAGAGATTTCAGAAAATGTTTCGAAGTATTTGTTCTTAGCAAATTTTAAGTTGAAAAAAATCGCCTTGAAATAAATCCTTTCAAACCTCTCACTCTGACTTTGTTATGCCATTATTATTAATTTTATACTTAGTGTCATATACATGTAACAGTACCATTATGCTATAATGTCTCAAACAGAGAGAGTAGAAATAAAACATTTTTCTTGATTGGACCAAATTTTTTTTCTTTTCATATTTTGTGCTGGCAGTGTCAATATGTGACAATTCCACATTAATGAAATATTTCTCTGGTCCTGAATAATATTTCCCCTAAACTGATGTTGTTTTCATATGATGCCTCGAACTCTCATGTTCATTTCTGGTTTAATAACAGCTCTTGGGACTTAGGTGAGACTCATCTCACCTGATGAGGACATCTGCTCTCTGAAGACCTGGTCAGTGTGGTCAACAGAATCTAAATTTCCCAGCTGAATTCAGCTAATCCTAAAGGAAATAATTCTAACACGTCAAATAAATCTCATCTAAAAATACCTATTTCTATCCATTGGTAATGTTTATTATTAACAGGTAGATAGATATCAAAATCCGATGTATCCCATATGAACGACTTTAGGTAAGCCTACATTAATTTTTATCTCACTTCCTTTTGTCATTGTATCTTTAATGATGTCTTTTCTTTGAAATATCTTCTGGAGTGTTAGATACCACTGAACTATTTACTCACTGAATACCAGCTTTTCTCAAACCACCTCGTGCTAACCCAATTTTGAGGAACTCACTAGCAGACAATTTCTAGGAATGTTTATTCCTAGAAATGGTATTTCTGCCTGGGATAGAGACAATCTTGTTTTCCCTTTGCAGATGTTTAAGCTAACTCATTTTGCCATGTGATTAGAGTGGATTAAAAACATGTAGGGGGACAATTAAAGAGCAACCATTGACAGGTGGTAAATCTAGAAGTTTCCGGAATTTAACTGCATTTAATTTTGTGCCCATAGCACAATTCTTTTATGTGAATGAGCCCATGGTCAGTAAAAGGTGGAAGACTTATTTTCTCCCTTGACCCCCCACTGCAAACAGCATCACATAGTCATGATGGGTCTGATTCACATGCACGGGAATCTTTCTATGGATTTCAATAGCGTTTTGGCCCAGCCTGAAATGGCTCCCATATGTGATGGGAACCAGTGTTGAACACAGCTCTCCTCCGTCGGAGCATGGTGCCTTACCCAAGACCACCTTTCCTCTCCTATTGTCTGAAGAAAGGTTTCAAACAATCACTTGAAGAGTCTCCTCAGACCACTGGAAACAGTAAATAATAATAAAAAAATCTCCTTGCGAAGGGCTCCCAACTGAACCAAGGGAGATGGCCTGAAATGCAGGAGTTTCCTATGCGATACAGGAGATTTGGCAGCAGGAGTGGAATTATATCTCATTTCAGACAGTGAAAATAACCAAAACCATGAGGTTTTTCATGGAACAAATGGAAACCATGTGACCCGTCACAATGGAAAAAGTGTAGCTGCTTTCAGCTCCCTAAGCCCTGACACTTCTTTTTGATTTAACCACAATAATCTAAGTGGAAAATGAATAAATGTCAAGGTTTTTTTTTTCAATAAATCTGTGCACGAGTGAGACTAGGAACCAGAATAAAAGCTTTTCACGACATAAAGTTCATATGTTTGGATCCCTGACAACATTTTTGTTCTTTTATTTTTTTATTGTTATTATTATGCCTGGTTGTATCATTTATTTCAAAAAACCAGAAAATTGTAAGATGGGGAACCTGCTAGCAGTTGCAAAGCCTGGAGTGAAAACCCAATTCATAGCAAGATGACCTGAACTGAGATACATGTATCTATTTTTATGAGTTTAAAAAAAAAATCTTTTGGAATAAGTATGAGATTTGCTCACTTGGGCATGTTGAAATGAGATTGGTTGAGCATGACATCTCAAACATTTACTAGCACAAGAAATTAAATGGGCAAAGACTGTATGTCATACTTGTCTTTTGGGGGGAAATTAATGTCACGTTCTCCAAGGTCAGGAATAACACATGCAGCATTGTACAATTGATAGTCTAAGTGCAAGCCGTGGCTCAAGTGCCCAACCTTAGCAGACTGCATTCACTCTGGTTTATGTTTCCACTTGAAACAGGTAACCAAAAAATCTTGCCATGAGTATCCACACCTGAGATGACCTCAGTCTGAATCAATGAGGTAGTTCCTGATTGGGTGAAAGTATTCCTCAGATGTCAGAATTAGGCTGGTTTGCCTCATATCACATACTGTGATGAAAATACAACAGCGTTGTATTGTTCACCTGATGCCATGGTGAAGTCCATGTGATTACTCTGAAAACAAATTTGTCATGTTCTTACATACCCAACTGAATCAGAGCCTCAGGGAAGATCACTTCACCTGACAATGGTTCTGAATGAATGCTATCCTTTAAATAATCTCTCCTTAGACAAGAAAGAGTAATTTATGGATCACTGACGTATACAGCAGGGACTGATGGGAATTTGTGACTTTGTAATTATATGGAAGAGACCTTTCTCTGAGGCTCTGTTTCGAGAGAGAATGCACTGACTGACATATTATTCTAGAGAAGGATAATATTCAGATAGTGTAATAAAACATATTTACCACTACAAATCTTACCTTGCTTAGGACCTTAACCTATCAAAGCTATAAAATCACTACTGTTATATAATATGTATTTTACTTCCCAATGCTAGCTTATTTCCTAAATCTGGTTGGCTTTGCTGAGCTGTGAATAGCCCTCCAAAGACTTATGTTGGCTTTCTTCTGATGGTCTGTGCAAAATAACCCACATGCACAAGCAGAAACCCACATAAACTGCAATGCCATAACAGACACAGTCTCCTTGAGGTGGAGGAGAAAGCTCTGAACTTCAGCATACCTCAGCCTTTGCTCTCTGCCAAACACTAAGCTACTTTTACTTGAGATGATCCCCACCAGGTTCCCACTAACAAGGTTGCTGTTAGAAATGCTGCAGATGAGGATCTCTGTTTTATGGGTAATCATATAATCGTTTAGGTTGGAAAAGATCTTTAAGATCATAAAGTCCAACCGTTACCCTAACCCTGCCATCCCACCAGTAAACCATGTCCCTAATATCCCATATTTTCAGTCAGGGTCTCACAGTACCTAGTCATCTTTGTCCCACCCATCCTGAGCTTTCTAGTGTCTTCTACGGGTGGTTAGTCAATTCAAGATAAACCATTGCTGATGTGGCCAACGTGAAGCTCAGAGGGTCAAGATGAAACTAGTGCAGAGAAGGAACAGTGACCAGAAAGATGAAGGTAGAAAGTACCTGAAGCCTGATACATACAGGATCCAGTGATTAGATGGTCGTTGTCATGGCTATCCAATCACCTCCCTTGAGCAGCTACCAGCTCGTACCACTATCCTTTCTCCATTGCTGTTTTACACACTTATTATTTTTACTTTTTTGAGCCTTTCTTCCTCAGGCCAGTCAACTTTTTTCCATCTTGCTTTACCTACTACAGTCTTGTAGTATTACCTGTTGCCTAGTGGATTAAGGATGTCTTGTAAAGTCTGAGCCAGCATTTTGCAGGACTGCTATGCTGTCCCACTCACCTAAGAATAATCCAAATGGTTTTGCTGTGTACCAATAACTGGAAAAGAAACAGACACTTGCAGGGAAATTATTTCACTGAAAGCAGAGCAGTGCAGTACTCTGACAATGGCCTCTTGACCAATATATGACCAAACCCTAGCACCCAAATCTGGCACTATGTTATGTCACTAGCCTTACAGCTATGGTAATGACATAAATAACTCCAGCAGAGAGAAATTCTGCTTCCTTTGGTTATCAACCAGCCATTAGGGGACTTCTATGTGCTAGGAACAGGGACCAAGAAGAGAGACAAATGTTAAGCTTAAGGGAAAAAAGCCTAGGTTTGCATAAAGAAGAGGTGCTGGTTGTTCACTTACTCAGACTGGGAAAAACCAGGAAGACAAAGAATCCTCTACAAGAGAAAGGAATTTTATACAAAATATTTTCTCCATCACCTGGAGGACAATAAAACATCTGGAAAGTGTTACCAGCCAATTCGTGTGGGAACCCAGCACAGGAATGAGATTTGGAGACCAGTCAAGCACTCTGGGAAGTGATGGAGGAGTGATGAATAGGTAAATCAAGGTGAGATAAGTGACAAGGAGAAGCACACCAAGCAGAAACCACATTGCCTCATTCTCCTCCCTATATCTCGGTGGTGGGTTGGAATGACTTTCCCCCTCACCTTGCTTTGCCAGGTCCTGAGGATATGTTCACTGCTAAAGGCCAACAGCATTCTCTTCAGGGGATGTTGCTGTAGGGTATAAAAGAGATTTGTAGCATTTATCAGTTTGCAGACATTCTAATGTTTTGCTGTGGATGTGTAGATCCCTGTGTAGCACATTTACACTAAACAACAGCAGGCTTGGTCTCTTCTTCTGGCTATCTGTCATGGGTGCCTCAGCAGCACTCTGTAGACCTCCCTCAACCTTACAGGAGACTGCAGACCAGAGGCTGGAAAAAAAGATATGCACACACTAGAGACAGTAGAACTAGGAACCACCTTTTACATATATACATGCATGTTCTGAGATCTTAGCCAACAGAAATAAAATTGATGTAAACCAGGAGAGCTTCCTTGGTGTCATGGACTGGGGTGAGGTGGGGGGTTGCAGTGTATGGCAGCTGAAATCCAGGTTCTGATATTTCAGGGAAATAATTCTCACTTAACAAGCAGAAGATTTCTCTTAGATGTTTTCTGTGGAATATTCCCATTTACATAAATTGAAAACAGACTTAGGCAATTTAGAGGGGGACTAGCCTTTCGCCACTGCCTGTCAATGTGGTGTATTCACCAACAACCATGATCAGTCTAATTATCAGCCCTGGAGTTTGCTCTTCAAATGCTTTACTATTGAAAATGATGGTTCTTGGAAGAAGGAACACTTTTCCTTAGCAATGAGATATCAAGATTTTGTTCCAGATGCCAAGGTTTGTCATAACTCCTAAAAATTAATGATGGAGTAAAGAAGATTTGACTCAACAAGTGCATTTTCTATGGTCAGAGCCACTGCCCATTTGGATCTTTTTTTGTGCAGTCTGAAGCCCAGCTGTAAATTCAAGAATGTTTAAGACCAAGGAGCTAAATCCATTGCATGCACCAGCCACTACAATGTATTATAGTTGGGGCTGAGTGACTTAATGGAGCTCCAAAGTAGCAAAAATAGCTTTTTCTTTTGTTTGTCTTACTCCAAAGGCAAACCAAATAGCTCATAATTACTTATGTCAGAGGTGAAGTTTGGTTGCTGAATACTGGATGAACCAGGATTTTCTCTGTCCCTCAATCAGCAATTTCACAAACCCTGTAACATCTGAGCTCTCCAATAAATATAGGGATGCTCCAGCTCCTTGTAAGTTAAGACAGAGTTGCATATCCTAACTTTGCTCATTGTAAAATATCAAGAGAAAACTAGGAGAGAAAAGCAAGTAGCAAGCTGCTCTCCCTGCTTTGGGAAGAGGGGACTGCAGCAGCCAAGTAAGAGATCAGCCTTAAAGTGGCACAAATACATATACTGTATCCAATAGCCTATCTTCTGCTTATATCATGTCCAGCTTTTTGCCATGTTTTCAGAGAAGTTAATGGGAAAGAAAATTCCCATTGACTGGACTGGCAAGATAAAATGCCACATTCATTTCTAAATGTTTAATTACTGTGTCAAATGAAACTTTATTTGTGCTGTACTACTCTCCATGTAATTTGTACTTCATTCACACTAAGATTAGGAAGAATTCAGCATGAACTTTTAATATAGACCCAGTGTTAGAGTGGGGGACAGAGATTTATGTAGAATTTGCTGGCTTAAATGTCCTCAGAATTGTCAGACTGGATCAGACCCAGTCCATTTGACCAATACTTGTCTCCGACATAGGTTCTACTGGATTCAGATGAAAGTTCAAGCTCAAACTTTTTGGTCAGTGTATGTGAATCTCTTCCTCTATGACAGGTTTATGAAAAATACTAATTTGTGAGAACACCTGTTAGAAATTTTCCACATTTTAGCTCAGGTTATAGCAATTCAATCTTTCTCATTTAAGGAAGTTCTTAGCTGAATATATGTAGAATTGACAAAGATGGCAGTCGTCAGATGGACAGGCAAAAGTGACCTAAACCACTGTCCATGAAAATCTTATCCTAATGACTGATAGAATCTGGCTCTAATTTATGTTCTCAAATGGCTTCACCAGGCTTGGATCAGAAGCTTTCTCCTGGAGAGCCAATTGCAAGCCTGGTCCCACACATGGGGACTCAACAAAGTTGTCCATCCTTCCATACAGTAACTGTTTGTGGCCACAGCCACTGCAGGCACAGAGGCTCACGTGGCTCTGATGCAGACCTAGTGCATTCCCCAGGGCCGTTAGCATGCGGCTGACTTGTGGAGAAGTGACACGAAGTGTAAACAGCAGCCTTAATCAAGGCCAAATGAAAAACGAATGTGTTCCCCAGCGCGCCCTTCACATCAAAGAGCCAAGACTTGAAGACTACCAGACTCCAGGACAGCGTGCGTTCAACTCCAGCATAAAAACATAATTAGCATGTTAAACTGTTACATAAACATGTTTGCATTGTTATTTACTAAGTATCACAGGAATGCTTTGTAACAGTTAATCAACTCAAGGGGGTAAGTAGAGGGAGGAAATGGCTTTGCAGGGAATAATGAAAGACAAAGATCAAACTTATCAGAATAGAAAAAACCCCACAACATCCCCCTCAATAACAATCACAAAAATCCCTCCAAAACTGCCTAAAAGAAAATGCAACCCCAAACCAACTGTATAGAAATGAAACTTGACAAACCTTTAATTCCTGTATATCACTTCTGTTCAATTACATCTATGTTTCAATTGTTATATTTTAACTATTATTTGAAGGAAGGAATTACCAAGCTCATGTTTTCAGGTCATAAATGTGAATCACCAAGGGGCCTGGAGTTTCAGGCAGACACTCCATATCACATAGAAATCTGAAAAGAACTTTTTTTTGTCAGAACTTTTTGTTGGAAGGCTGTAAAATTCCTGATAGAAAAGCCAATATAAAATCACGAGCTATATCAATGTGAAAGAGTATTTGGGCATGATTCTGAAAGTAATGAGGAAAAAAAAAGTGTTTTATTTTGTAAAAAGACATTTGCTTATTTAATTATGAGCAGATGACAGGCAAGACCATTGAATAATATTTCATCCAAAGCCTACATAGGCTGTTTTCATTTAGAGGAGGAAAATTACTAGAACAAGGCTCTTTTTGATCAAATTTAATATAACCTCTTTTAAATACCTATTTTAGAGCAAGGTGACGTTTCAAAGATGGCTGTCTCCACAATGCTGTATTGCTGAGAACTAAGGTGAGGTGAGATAAACCCCAGCTGCAGTGTCTCCATGAACCTCCTATCGTCACCTCAAGGTCATGCCACAATTTCTGTCCTCAGCAGCTGTTCCTGGAAGCATGGAGGGATACTCGATAGCTTGGAGGGAATGACCTTTAGAAAATATCCTTTTTCTGGTTCACCTGTGGAAGACACAAAGGTGGCCGTATGCCTCTATTTCCAGTCAGGACCAGTTCTGCTCCATTGCAGTACAGCACAGAGCACTCAGAAGGTCAGGGAAGTGAGGAGATTTGAGCAAAGATTATTTTGGTAGGTAGATCTAGTTGTGAAAAAAAAAAAAAAAGCATTATCCTTGGATCTGTCAGTGCTTGGCAACCTGCTTCGCACCTCTCTCTCAACCTGCCTGCTCTCTTTCAACACATCACGGAGCAGATTTGCCTTACAATGGCATTATATTGCCAGGAAGGCTGATCTCGTGAAGTACTGAACTGCAGTACAAGAAATACATGAACTCAAAACTGAGATTAATGTGGTCCTTTCATATGGTTTCTGCCACTGAAAAGACCAGAGAGATTCACCTAATAATTCTGCACCAGCCTAGAAAGGAGGCAGAGAGAAGATAAATCTCTACCTCTGGTTTGACATGAAGACCTGGGAGTGTGTCAGAGATGGGCTGACCCAGGATACAGCCCTGCAGGTGGGCTATACATCAGTCCTCACGTAGGACTATGGAGGGTCTCCTTTGCTGCAGTTGCCCATGTGTTTCAGAGACACTGATACTTAGTCCACACTGAGTCATAAAGACTACAGTAAACTTGTCTTCAAAACTATGTTTTGCCTGAGGAGGGACTCAGCTTGGCCACAGCAGGGGCAGAGACCACCCTTTGGAGCTTATGAGAACCACATGCCTAAACAGATAAGGTACATTAACATGTCCAGTCTGAAAGCCATTGAAAAGCAGGAGGATTCCCAAGCTCTGCTTCTAGTATACTTAATGGACCAAGACATTTTGTTCCTTGCACTTGTTTTGGGAATTTACCCCCTTCCTTCCTTCCAGGAGTTTAGGATTTAGAGCCACTATGTTTCTTCCTCATCAGTCAGACAGAGCAACCGGTTGCATTTACAGACGTAAGGGGAAAAGAACCTACATCTCCCCTCTCAGCGGTCTCCTTTTGTGTGGGAGCTTCTAAGGGTCAACGACTTTGCTGGTAAATCAAAGAATCTGTTGAACATTATCCCCACTGCAAGCAAAAACTTTTAAACACCTTTCAATTATTTGTTTGGCTTCCTGTTCTCTTACCCAAAGCAACAAGTGCTCAGATTTGATCAAGACTTAAAAAGTAACTGTGAACTGATTCCCACCCAAGAGACTTGATGCAGTTAATAAGGAGTTGGCACAGGGTATCCTACTTGACTGCTCCAGAAAGGCGCAGATTTCCCATAGGTCCTGTGATATGTCTGCCTATCCATTTGGATGTCCCAGATATCCAAGGACATCTCGCATTAGCAGGTCTATGTTTAGGCAATTGAACCTTAGCTGAGCCGTCAATCGAGTCGTTGTACCTTTCTGTCTGCACACCATGCTCTTGGCAGATTTGAGGTGGTTCAGCCTGGTTTATTTGGCATTAGAAGTGGGTCAGGCTAAGGCAGATTCCTTTGCATTTGCAGGGGGACAGAGCACACCTATGGACAATAATCCCGTTTTGGCTGATGTAGTGATCTGTCAAGCCGTGGTGAATCTAAGCTTTTTGAGGGAAGGTCAGGCACAGCATCTGAAAAAACAAATTTCTACTCCCTGCTCTCAACACTTCTGCGATTCAAACTGGGGCTAAGCTCTAAAGGAAGGCATCATGAGCAGCCGTGGCTAAGAATGTTATCTGCAACCTAATGTTCACCAAACTGCACATACATTCATTTTTTCGTTCAAAAAAGGTCCCATTATCTTTGTTGTTTTGCTCTAAGTATTTCTTCAGCATCGTGCCTCCTCCTTTAAATTATGACCAGAACAGAAGTAGATTATGATTCGCTGGAACTAAGCTTTATATTGTACAAATCAGTATTCACTGAAAGTCAGAAAAGTCACTTATATTTACATCAGGTGTGAAATCATTGTGAAACACGTAAACAAGCAAATATGAAGGCAGATTTCAGAAGTGAGACTGTTCTCTTAAGACTTCGAAAACACTAAGGTGGGAATAGACTGAAATAAGCTTACAGCTGCTTCAGTGGTGTGGATGCGTTGACGTGGGTAGCTGCAGTTGCAGAAAACAGATCCTTTCATCCTTTAAATCCGTGTACAATCAATCTTCTACTCTGGATACCGAGAATAATTTTTCTATGAAAGGTGAGCAAATCAGAAGTGGAAATTAGATTCCTGTTTGACTAAAAAGAACTTTCACATGCCCTTTTCAGAGCACAGATTGCAAGGACTTGACAAAGTCCTCTCATACAATGAGCGTGTACACACACAGAGGTTTGTGTGTTCATGTATTTATGAACCCAGGAAGCAAGCTGCTTCCAACTGAACATGTCTAAAGATCTTGAGAAGTTGACAAAGTCTTGGGCTTTTTGGACTGACACCACCGGCGGATCTGTGTTTAGCATGGCCAGCGTGTATTTCACAGATACCTCAGCTCAGGTCTGGAGGCCTGCCCATTGCCATGGGCAGAGTTGAGTATTTAAAGCCCAGAGTCTGGTCACCCCATTTACCTGCATGGGGACTGTCCTGCTCTGCCTTTGCTCTCACCCCCAGATGAAGAGTCAGCAGGTATGAAGACTTGTCCTGCTTCCACCCATGTTGTCCTGATGGTCACCCAAATGACCATTCGCCCTTCTGTCCACACACCTGAGAGTGATCTAAGCTCAGAGTGGTTACAAAACCACGATGTCCTGTAAACACACACATACGCACACGCATGCATCTACAGACGTCTTTGAAGTCCTCTAGGCTTGACACAGTGAGGCTGATTTCTTCTGTGTGTTTTGGTTTGGTTTTGCTGCTACTATTTTGTTTAAACATACCTTTTCTAGGGACTATGTTCCTTGTTATTCCCATGGGGAGGGACAGTTGTTTTTCTACCCCTTCCCTGGTATGTTTTTTTCCCAGATGCTTCCCTGATATGGAATTTGCACATGTTCAAATGAGAAATAAACGATTAACATTTTTTTTTCTTTTCCCTTTTTTTTTTTTCCTTTCTTGGAGCTGGATGAAGGCAAGGCTGTAAGAACAAGACATGCTTTCCTACAGCAATCATGTGAAAGCCATTACAGAGCTGCCCTTAACTTGTACCATATCCCCAGTCAGCCTTAATAAAAAAGACACAAGAAATATGTACATGCCACTAGATCCTTGTATGGAATCAATCCCTCCTGTGTAAAGAAATTTGGTGTTGAAGCAATGTGTGTTTTGAAAAAAGGCCACTAGATAGATCAGGGGCCTAACACCAGCAAAGATACGTACTGACTCTAGGTAAAAACCTGGCTTTTCAGAAGTGCTGCCCCTATTTTATGGAGTTGTTGGTCGTTACAGTAATATGTGAAGATCTCAGCTAACTCCAAGCTTGACAATGGTAGGTGCTTTGAATTAATGTTCATTAAAAGGGGTCCTTGACCTGGAAACCTTAGAGCCTGAATGGACAAGTTGCCCAAAGGGAATGAGTAAACTTGGTTTCAAGGTGAGGAGCTGGAGTACCCTGAAATGACGGGCAGGACTGATTTCAGCTCACTTTGTGTGGAAGTTATAGGACACATATAAATGTCCCCTAAAATCATTGTAGAGGAATGAATACATCCAGGAAGAGATCAATTCTCCCTCTCTTAGTTACCCCTGTCAGGATGGGAGACACCCTGACTCTCTTCAACTCCAGTCAAGCTGGATGATTGAAGTTTACGTAACTGAAATCAGGTGAAAACTGTTGCATACTTATAGATATCTGATGTTACACAGCCCATGCAACAGAGCCAAGATACATGCCTAGGCTTTTTGATATCCTGCTTGATACCATAATCATGATGCCATGTTTTCTCAGTCAAAGCTCAGATGATCTGCAAACATCTCTGGAAATCCTCATGTTAACACTGAACAAAAATTACTGTTGTTACTTTAAATCCCAAAACCCAATATATACGGTGAAGTTAAGAAGTTTATCCTTGCTGATTTACCAAGGATTTAATTTATTTATATAGTTTGTGTCTTTTCAGAATATATTTCCAGGAAAACTTTCAGGGTTTGCCTGGAACCAGAGTGGTCTTCCCTGAGATTTACTTTTGCTTGCTAGTGTTTTTCCATTTAGGGAAGGACTTTCTGATAGTTTAGTGGTGGTGTATTATAGAATCATAGAATGGTGGACTGGAAGGGACCTTTAACGGTCATCTAGTCCAACCCCCTGCAATGAGCAGGGACATCTTCAACTTCAAGACCAGATGGCTCAAAGACCCATCCAACCTGACCTTGAATGTTTCCAGGGATGGGGCATCTACCACCTCTCTGGGCAACCCGTTCCAGTGTTTCACCACCCTCATAGCAAAAAATGTCTTCCTCAGGATCAGGGAATTATCTCTGTGATCACTCTGGAATAACAATTATGACACACAGCAAATCCACTACCCCCAAGTCCTTCTTGGCAATTTTTGACTCAGTGGTGGCTATTTACATCATTTGAAAGCTCACTGCAAAAATTACAGATAGCAACAACTGAGTAACCAAAAGGGACATTTTAATGAAAGGAGCTACTGAGCCACAGGGCACCGCAGAATTACAAGTGGTTGCATGACTACACAACAAGCATTTTAGGAAGAATATCCCAGACATGTACCATAGGATGCATCTGACACATAAGATCATGTGCAAAGGTGAATGAGATATTAATCATGACATTGAGATTTGGAGAAGTGAGGATGCTCCAGCACTGACTGACTGTGAAGAGAACATTTAGTATCCATTCCTATTCAGTCAACCCTGCTTCCCCATCCCAAAGCAGGAGGCTATCTGAAGCAGGTACAGGGGAAAAAAAAGCTATAATAAGGTATGGGACCATAGATTTTTTTTTTTCCTCCTTTCTAACCTAACTAGTAAAATGGTTTCCTAAGTTCTGTTAATCACATCTTTCTGCTTCTCTGGTGGCTCCTGAGAAGAGAGGGAACAGAAATTCCCAGTTAGATCTAAGAAAGTTTCCAACTGGAAGTTTGGGATGAAATGGTCCATTTCTTTTGCTTTTTTTTTGGGAATAGATATAGGTTTGTTTTTATATAAACTGTTGTTTTCCAGAAGCATTACTAGAGTCACTGACATGTTGATTGAAGATTGTTGAAAAGACTGAAGAGAATAGGCCACGGTAAACACCAGAGAACTCAACTCTTGCATAACTTCCATTTGTTTATACATTCACATATATTTTCAAATTTCTGTCCGTCAGAATTCACATCTTCCCAAAACTACAGAAAGAGGAATATACACAAAATCCCTTCCTGAAGAAACCTGCTTTGGTCTGGAATTCCTTTTTTTTCAGGGTAAACAACTGTCTTTGCCAGTCTGGCTCTCCTGATTAGTCCGTTTCAGCTGTAAACAATTTCAGCCATGTGATGGAGAGAAGACTAAATGTGCAAAGCATAAAGTCACTTGTGGACTAAAACTGAGTGACATTCTATTCAAATTAGTGGCCTTGGAGGACAATGATCCTACTTTATGGTGAGCTGAAGGATTTTCATTTCCATGCACACACACTGTAGTAATGAAGAACAAAGAAAAGTAGACAGCACGGTTTATTACAAGAACAGTATTTTTCAGAAGTAAAATTGATTTCAGATTTTCTCTGGAAGGTGTCACAGAATATATACATGTATATATTTTAATGGGTGAGGTTAAAGATTTGAGACCCTGAAGGCAGATATGGTGAGGTTTTCTCATTCACTGTGCTATGCTTCTGCCTTTCTGTCCTGCATGGCTTCATTCTTGTCAACATCTGGTAACAACATTGTTCCTGGAATTCAGGCTTGCACATATTCTTCCTTCTAGTTCAAACATTCTGACTTCTGATAGTAAAATTAACCCCAAATTTTTTCACGTGTTTCTAAAGGGAAAACATCCCTTAATCAGCCAGTCAAACTGCTTTCATGTAATCAAAATTAATTGTTCTTGGAATGTTTTTCAAATACATAGTTTATTCAAGAGAAAAGGCAAATAAAAGCAGGCAGACAGGATAGAAGACAAGGATGGAAAATTGCTCTTTGTTGAAGTGACTTATTTTTGTGAAGACCTGAAGCCACAGAAGTATGGCTAATGAGTCAGTTTTGATAGCTGGGATAAGGAACAAAGTCACTGAAGAGGGTATGGGAGCAGACAGCATCAGATTTTAGCTCATTGCTGCAGAACATGAAGGACTGGACATGTATGGATGATGCTGGGAAAGCTCAGCTGAACTAGAGTTGAGACTTTCAAGGGGTGTCAAGAATAGAACAGAGCTTTTTATTCCACATTAACAATAAAAGTATGACCAAGGAAAATTTGTGCTGGCTTCTCTGTGCTATTAGTGACAGCAGACACAGATAATGCTGAGATACTCGATGTCTTTCTTGCCTTAATCTTCCAACAGGTCCCCCAGGCCTTAATGACTAGTGGTGGGATTCAATGACGAGAACTACCAGCAGTGGATCAGGGCCAAGCCATGGATTACTTGAAGGAACTTCCTGCATGAGTCCATGGGCTGCATCATAAGGTACTGAGAGAATTTATGTCCTTGAAAGCATGTTATCATCTCTGAAAGGTCATGGAGAACCCCTTGGAGGTGAAGTCCCTGACACCTGGAGAAAAGCAAACGTTGCATCCATATTCCAACTAGGCCAAAAAGATGATCTGGGGAACTCCAGGACAGTAACCTCACTTTGGTCCCAGGAAAAATCATGGAACAAGTTCTCGTGTAAGTTTTCTGGGCACATGGAGGGGAAGAAGGGTATTGGGAACAGTCAGCATGGATTTAGCAAAGGTAAATCATGACCAGGCTCATTGCCCTCTAAGATTAAATGACTGGATTTCTGGAAAAGGGGAGAGCAGTGGATGACATTTATCTCAGCTTTAGAAAGGCTTTCAGTATGGTATCCCACAAGAAAGAATCTAGATCCATGTTCTTCAGAATGGTGTATGACTGGAGGATGAGAGGCAACAGGATAAATTGAAAGAAGAGCTATTAAGACTGGAGCAACCTCTATAGACAAGAAGAAACTATTTCCCAATGACAACAGTCAAGCATTGGAATAGGTTGCCCAGACAGGTAATGCAGTGTCCATCCCTGGAGGTTTGCAAGACCTGGAAAAAGGAAGATAAAGCCCTGAGCAACTTGGTCTGACAGCATTGCAGAGCCAGCTGAGTGGGAGGTAGGACTAGATACCTCCTGAGGTCCATTCCAACCTGCACTATGCTATGATATTATGCACCCACGAATTGGAATTATCCTGGTGGAATCAAGTTTAGTTGGAAAATGTCAGTCTGTTAAATTTGAAAGCAAAGCAAGCATGAAGCAAGCAAATAAGAAAAAATCTCTAGTGAACAAAACCCTGGTTTTGCCTACCTGTATCTAATTCTTGTTGTAGAAAAAATGGCAGGCTTGCATTCATTATTAGTTTGGAGATTCATTATGAACTTGGTAAGTCCCTCAGAAATGCAAGTCCTGTTGAGCTTGGTTCTGTACAACTGTAAATTTTATGTATGACAGATCTTGGTTTCTAATTCAACAGGAAAAACAAAGGATGAGGCAGAGAAGACAGGTAATTTTCCCAAGGGCATGCATTCAAGCAATATTAGAGATGATACTATTCCAAATGGGTTTATCCCACACAGTGTTCAAAAAAAGGCTGTGATTAAATGGGTTTAAAGCATTAACCAGCTGACTCCTGACATATGCCTAAAGAGGTGTCCCTTCTAGATTTGAGGTTAATGAATACCTATTGAAAGATTAGGTTTGCCTTAGGACCTCAGTTGGATGGAGTTAAAGAACCTTTCACAGATAACTGGCCTGCTTGAGTAGGGGTGTTTGACCAGATGACCTCCAGAGGTCCCTTCCAACCTCAGCCATTCTGTGATTCCATGATAACATGAAAGAGTTTAGCCTCTTTGTTGCTTTTGTTACACAGAGTTGGTTTTGATTGTTCTGTAAATACCACGCAAACAGCTGTTTCTTGCTCTAGTAATGGCCACTGCGCTTTGATCCTGGAACAAACCAGAAACCACAGAGAAAGGAAGAAAACCACTAAGTGTTCTGATTAAGATTTGGGACAAGGAAAGGTTTTTTTAAAAAAATTTATTTTTTTATTTCTAAGTGTACATATTTCCTTAGTGCATAAGTCATGGGACCTAGGCCTGAGACCCTCAGTTTGAATATTCAGCATGTTAGGCACCTTCTCTAGGGAGAAATAGAGTCCTTTCTCATGTGTGTGTGATACAGATTTACACGGGAGTATACAGTACTTGGTCTGCAGAATGTTAAGCCAGCTGCATTAATAAAGTCATATTCAACCCCATCAAACCTCTCAGTGTTTATACACATCATTACAAATCTAAGCACAGTGGAAGATCTTTTTGGTTTACAACTGACCCTCAGTAAAACCAAAATAAATCTACCCACTGCGCATACACGCAACATAACAAACCACAGGGAGTGTTACCCATACCCTCAAACCAGGCTCATGTTGCCTCTGCTAGCATCAACATGCATCCTTCTGATCAGTTCTTAATCCATTGCAATCCAAATGTTCTTAAACAGTTTACATAATGTGGATCGTTGTGAACGATGAGGATCTGAAAGTACTCGTAGCTTCAGTTTAGCTCACTGGTCAGGAGGTGGTAGTTGCCTTTGGAAGGGGAAGCGTGGTGACATTTGCTCCCAGGACAGATGGAGCAGGAAGGCAGCGCGTGAACACAGTCCCAGTCTTTTGGTCTCACTGAGGTATTCAGGACCAACAGCAGTTCACTGGGAGAATAAAATCTACTGTCACGCAGTGGAGTGAAAGAAGTGTCTTACACCATCTGAAACAGGTCTTCAGCGGGACTGCAAGTCATAATCGGGGTTGGGGTTCCAATTTGCTGAGTTTCACCCTGCGTGATCTCACTGTATAAGCTGTGATTTATCTTCCCAAGTTCATAGCTCCTCTGCTGCCACATCATATTGCAAACATATCTAATTAGTTCGCTGCCGTTATTTGACTTTCAAGTTTTCCTTTTGGCATCGCAGAAGTGTATTTTGGATAGGAGCTGAGTGTCACTTTTGATGAGCAATAAATCTGCTAAAATTCAGTGTCTGAGACGCATAGGAGGGGACAAAACATATTTATAAAACTAATTTCAAATTTGGCAAAATACTTCAGCCAAGAAAAAAAGGGGAGACATTTCAAAGCTGTTCGTTTTCATATTTTCAGAAGAAAACTTTTAGATTTTTCGTAGTGCCTGGCATCTAGTCTATAAAACATCTTTAATCTTAGATGGGTAAAAATAGTTAAACCAGAAGCATCTATGTAAGCCCCAAACAAATCCAAGTGTTTTGGTTTTAATCCTCCTACTTGAAAACCTGTAATAATTCTGCCTTGATTCCACCAAAAAAATCTTTTTAACTTTTTGTGTAATCTTTTTAGTTTCAGTTATGGTATTTTCTACTTTGCAGGGACCGGTTGTCTGAAATAACAGCTCACAGCTGTGCAGAAACACCAGCCTGGTCCTGGTAGCAGCAGAGCTGTGCCAGCACAGGGATCCTTGGGGAGCATAGACCTCTCCTGAGAGGAGCGTGGTGTCATTTCCCAAGGTAGCTCATTGCACCCTCACTGCGGCTTTGTCAGGCCTGCTGGGGCCCATATTTTCCTATATAGCTTGGGTCACCTTTCGAGAGTCAACCATGTTTATATTTAGGATACTGTTAAATGAAATGTCTGGGAAAACCTAACAGCTCACCACCACCTCTCTCTTCTGTTCCTTCCTCCCCTCCCCACATTTTTAATTCTCAGCCATACATTCTTCCTCCTCCTTTCTCGTTGGCTCTGACATTCACCTGACCCCTCTGCAAGCTGATACAGTTCACTAATATATTTGAGAACAATTTTTTTTCTTTTTTTTTTTTCCCTTGCTGAGTCAAATTTTGTCCCTTTCACTAAGTTTAGTCTGCTTGCTGAGGGGTTTAATCAGCACCAAAGTTAGCATAAAGGAGGAACGAGTCCAAATGGCCAGAGTGAGAAAGTAGGAGGAGGAATCAATGAGAAAGGAATGGCAGTAAAGGTTTGGCCACAGTGAGCTGTTAGGTAATCTCAAGAGCTGTGTCTTAACTCATTCTTAACCATCATTAGGGTTCAGAGTTAGCATCTCATTAACAAATCTTTATATCTCATCTCATCAGTGGAACTACTACGCTATATCTGTTGTGTTTGCAGCCTTACATTACGCATTCGTATCTCCACCTCACTCTGCTGTTGATTTTCTCTTGGAGCTGAAGAGATACCAGGCTAGTGTTCTACTTTATGAGTTGAAGAACACACAGATGAAAAGAATCAGTAAACACTTTTGTCTCTTTCTAAAACATTTCTTAAGTAGCATTTTTTTGAGGTGAAATTGTGCAATACAACACTTAGTGCCACTATAAAAAGGCATAAAGGGTTTATTGGCACATCTTCATGCATGACTAATGCTACCAGACAAAATTCATCCAGATAAAGATGAAACCATCTGTATCACTCTGTCTTGTTGCCCTTGCATCAGCATTGGTTAGAAGAATGAGTCATAAGCTTTAGGATCCCCAAACCACATCTTCCTTATTCTGTGGCATCACCTTCATTGTTAATATCATATGTGCCTCTGCATGCTGAGCTCCAGGTTGATCAAGGAACATAGAGTCCCTGCGTTTCCTTATATACCAGTTGAGACCCATGTGGGTTAATGTTGCATTTCTTGCAGACTGTGATGCCCATACAGGCTACTGATAGAAAGAGATTTGTTTTAAGAGAAGAGCTGGAGAATTTAAGACCTGATGCCCTGGGTCTGCAGTTTGGAAAATGACTGCTTTATAGACTTTGCAAGTCTCCCACAACAGGCTTCCATGACTACAATATATGGGCTGGATGTGTTACAGAAGGGTCAGTGAGGGTCCCTCATCTCATTTCCTCCTTCCCCTGTACATACACGCACGCATCTTTTCATGGCCTGTTTTACTATAGAAATTATTAATGTTGTTTGAGCCATTGAGTGAAGAAGATAATGAACTCTTCAGATATTCTCCAGAATATTCCATGTCTTGGGCTGCCATAGCTTGACATGGTAAAATAAGGAAGATGTGTCTCTTTGGAAGAGGAAGGCAGGAGGAGGCTGTTGTAGGGGAGAGGATGAAGGGCAGAAAGTGAGGATGTTAGGAAAGCACTTGTTATTGAGATGCATTGCATGCTTCAGCCACCCATGCAGCCCTGGGGCATGCTTTTCTGCTGGTCAAGTTACAAGACTGTTCCCACCTACACACACCAACACAGAGCTCCTGTCTAGAGCTCACCTCAGGAGAGAAAGCACTAAGGAAAGATATTGAAAGAGAATGGAAAGAAAAAGGGAGGAGAGGGCTATAATCTTTTCCTCGAAAAGTCCAACCCAGGTTTCTCAAGATCAGATTGACATTTTGATGAATGAAGTGGAAGAGGAGACATCAAAAAAAACCCCTAAGCTGTCACTAGAGCCTTCAGCCCACCCACCCTCAGGATGTGTATTGTAGGGCAACATAGAAATGCTCAGCATTAGAAAGCTGTGCTGGAGATTATGACAAGAGGAGGCACTTCACAGAATCACAGGACAGGGTCATAGACTGCCACTTAACTCCACTACCTCAGTTTCCCCATTTGTGAAGAGGAGGCCACCATCCTTCAAAGCTCACTTTCCCAAAAGAGACTGGGGTGGACTTAGGGCTGGTATCTCCTGGGCCTAGAAAGGAGAAAGAGCTTTTAATATTCCGAAGTGGGCAGCACCCAGGCAGCATCCTCATGTAATGCACCATGTGCATTCCCAGTCTGCCCCTCCACCTCGCCTAAGAAAGAGGCACATCTACTATAGTTCCACCCGGGAAGATACAGCTTAGATTTCACTCGCACCTTTAGTACAAGACATAGAATCACAGAATCATAGAATCGTATAGGTTGGAAAAGATCTTTAAGATCATCGAGTCCAACCATAAACCTAACACTGTCAAGTCTACCAGTTTCCTTCTTTGGTTAGGCTATGGAATGGCTGGTTACAGAGAAAACACAAGCTTCTAGCAAGAAGATGGCTAAAAAGGGTTTGAGATGGCTGAGATGAGAGCTGAGCTGAGCTGAGCTGAGCTACCTGCTGTGGCAGCTGAGAGTAAGTGTCCTTTATCTACTGGAGTTCCAGCAGCAGATAGTTTGAGGAGGGTTTTCTGAAGCTAGACAGCTCCCTGAGAGTGAGTTTCCTTCACTCTCACCTTTCATACATGTGTAGTGACACTATATTCACTCATGTTGTGAAAGAAGAATATAGATCTCTTCCATTATTAAGCACTTTTAGATGTAAAAATGAGATGAGGTATCCCATAGGAATTTGATTCCTAAATATATTGAAATATATTGAAGCTAAATATCTTTGTTCTAATAAACAGAAGTGATACATTTAAATCCTGTATAGATCCTGATGAGACATCCCATAACGAGGTCTTGAAAGCAATGTAACACAGAGACTATGAGAAGAGCAGAATTAAGGTTCATTGGTTTTTGCAGATTTCATTTCATAGCTTCTATACAACTGCATAGGTGCTTTAGACACAATTATTTCCCTGCTTTCCATACAGGTGGCAAAGATGAAGCAGCTGAGGAAGGGCCTAAAGGTGTCATGAAGGCTTAAGACAGAAAAGCCCGTAAAATCATTGATTGATTAAGCTGCTCCAAGTCCTGAAAACTGCTGAAGAACTTAAAACCACATTATATCAGAATTAATTGAAGGAATCAGAATGAATGAATACCTGACTGCTGAGGAAATGAAATATCAGGTGAGACAGGTACCTGGGGAGTCTTCAGCTGGGGTAGAAGCCAAATCCACAGCACCCTGGAGACAGAGGAAATATTTAACTTAGTTTGCTTATCTTAATTGCCAGCACTTCTCTGATAAAAGGACCTAAGTCTCCCTAACTGCTTCTGAACTCTTTTCTTAAGCCAAGTTCCTTTCTTTTTTTTTTTTTTTTTTTTACAGCCTCTAAACAACTCTCCCCAAAAGACAGACAATAAAATCTCCAAAGGAATGCTGGCCCCCAGACGTAGGGAGATACGTGGAGGTAGGTGAGGACACGTTGTAACAGCCTTTTCCAGTATCAATAATTCCCACTCCACATGGGCAAGCCACCTGGAGGGAGTGTGCTTTATTCCAATTCCCTTTTTTTTTTTTTTTTTTTCTTTACAGCCTCTAAACAACTCTCCCCAAAAGACAGACAATAAAATCTCCAAAGGAATGCTGGCCCCCAGACAAGGGAGATACGTGGAGGTAGGTGAGGACACGTTGTAACAGCCTTTTCCAGTATCAATAATTCCCACTCCACATGGGCAAGCCACCTGGAGGGAGTGTGGATATTTGGTGCTCTCTAGTGACTGCTCTACAGAGGCATTTGACGCTCCTGTATGGCTGCTAGTGATAAGGGTTAAGCTCTTTGATTTCGTTAGTCTTATTTCAGCTGAAAACCACAAAAAGCCCTCTGTTCCATAGTCGTGACCAGCACAAGTGTAGCTGGCCAGGCAGGTTCTGATTATATTAGTAAGTTGACCATTTTAATTCTTTTTATTTTCTCCTCTCAAGTATAGATTCCAGGCTGTTCTTGCACAGCAAATAATTTGTCTGGGGATTCAGCCATCTGAGGGAGATCTTACCTATTCTCTTACAAGGTAGCAGGACAATCTGCCATACATAGGTAAGAAAGCATAACAATCCACCAGGGTTTTGTTTACCACTAAAAATCACTCTCTTGCAGTTCAAGGGCAGCCAGGAGGATTTGTATGAGATTTCCTAGCATGAGAAGACTGCGATCAAGCAAAGAATATTTGAGCCTAAGGGGCTGCTCTGTGGGAATATGAACAAAACTGCTCCAAAATCTGAAGGTGTTCTGCTGGGAGTATTGGTGGCGAGTCAGTCCCTAGAGAGGGTTATGGAAGTTATACTAGGTGTCTACTACAGTCAGTGGAAATGTCAAGTTCAGAACACAACTGGTAGACATTGGAGCCAAAACAAAGACGGAAAATGGTTTTAGTGAAAGAAGAGAATCTGAGAGTAGAAAAAAACCCAAACCAGTAAATGCAATCAGGGTTTCCCAGTGCCAAAGAGTGGATTAGTTCACCTTGTCTGTCTTCACTTACTTTCTTCTATCCCCCTCAGCTTTTTAGTTCTGCAGTAATTACATCCCAATTTGACAGACAGGTAGAGGTCAGAAAGACATGTTCCACAAGCACAGGGCAAGAATGCAATCCCATAAGAATTAGAGAGGCCAAACAGGAGCACCGCTCCTATAAAAGCCCTAACCTTTGCATGGAGGATCCAGGCATCTGACACAAACCTGCAGGAAAGAAGGACTCACCATTTCTGCCATTCATCAACCAATATCCAGAAAGACCATTGTCTCCCCACAGCGAGTACACTAACAATCTGCATGACCACCTTCACTTTTCCCTGTCTTGCAGTTTCTCCTTTTGGTCTATTTGAACTCTTAAGTGAGACATCAGTCTGTTCCTTGGGGATGGGAAGAGTCCTTCAGGGATGAGCAAAGTCAAATTATGTTCTCACAATGGAGCTGATCTTGACTCAAGAAAACTATTTCATCTTTGCCCATGACTTAGGAAAAGTTCTTGATCCAAGCATCAGTCTTTCCACCTGGCCCACTCTTGTGAGCCTCATAGTGGAGAAAGCCTAACTGCCTTCAGAGCCGTGTCCCAATGCATAAGAAAGTACATGATTTTTTGCAGCTCTTCTCTGAAGAACAGCATTTTTCTGCACCTAGAAAGAGATGCAACTTTTCTTTCTAATAGCAGTCTGCTATCCAAAGAGTTCTTTTCATCCAAACTACAGGACCTTCATTTTCCAGGTCCATGGATCTCACGTGTCTGTCAAATTTGGTTCAAACTGGCTTATACATTTAAAAAGTAGGTGCACTACTGGGTTGTATAGGCTTCATTTCCTTAGGAAAGCAGACCAGAAACGTCTCTCCTGAGATGTTTTCTGTAAAATCTGGAGGGGAAAGGAAATGAAGGAGAGATCCACCTCCCATTTAGGTCAGATGTTGATTCTCGTTCATGCTGGCACCTGCATTTAAACAGAATGCGGTCTTTTCCTTTTCTTTCCCTCTTATTTTTTTTTTTTTTAATTTATTTTGGCCAGATGTTAATTGCTTTAATGTAAGGGAAGAAACAAAAATTCAACAGTGAAGATCTGGCCTGAGCCCTCTGCTTGGAAGATTTAGGGAGACGTAGGCTTCAAATGTCTGTGCCTGGAAATATTCCTTCCTTTTTGGCCCCCTCCCTCTTTCCCATCACCCCCTCGGCCCCAAGATGCATATGCTTGTGTGTGAATAAAAGAGCTTCTCACACATCTGTCTTTATTATTGATAGACATGCTGGCATCTGATAGCCTTTAGATTTATTGCCGTGTGAGCCATGGGTTTTTTAAAGTGCTAATATTTTACCATCTTTCATGCTGAAAGAATGCCAACTTCTAAGAGGCCCAGTAGCCTTCAGGATAAACCTCTGGCTACTCACCTCTGCAGCCTGAGACGGCAGCTCCTTGGAGACCATCCTTCTTGCCTGAGCTGCCAAGAAATGAAATCTGGGGTCTCTCAATCTTTAAGCATCAGCAGTCTTCAGAGTACACTGGAACTTTGCTTAGCTTGTGTACTTCCCCCTCCTTGCCCCCCCCTCCGTCCTCCCCACTGCCTTTCTCTCTCTTTCCCCTTGTGATCCAACTGTTTATTTTAAATTTACAAGTTTAAAATGGGCTAGGCTCCCCCTCCACCCAGCTATTCCACCCTCCTCCTTCTCATGTCCACAATGGCAAGTTATTGTTGCTGGCTTAGAGCAGAGTATTGTCCCTGCATCCCTGAAAAACAACAAAAAATTCTAATAAAATTAGGAAACCACACATGACTCCAGACCGAACTTTCCACCAGTGTAAGTCAGCATCGTGCCATTGAAATTAAGGTCAGCAAAGGCACTTGGCCCTGTAAACCAGGAGACAAAAGGGGCAGTTGCAACAAAAACTTTGCAGCCCTGGGATCTCTCTCTCATCAGATGTTGGATAGCTCAGGAAGCATCATCAGCCAGGTTAGCTTCTGCCTTTTTCAGCAGGGCGATAAACATATTTATTCCCTTGTCTCTTGTTTCCACTTACCCCCAAGCAGCAGTCTCTCTGCTTTGGATAACGTCAGCAAGTGAACATATTTGCTTGTGCAAGCAAGATGCCAATTATACCGGCGTCCGCCAGGCAAAGCATGAACCAAGATTTATTTGCAAACCGTCACAGAGTACAAACTCACCTATCATAGCAAAATACAAAAGCTGCCTGATAACAAGGATGACCAGAACAGTCTCTTTTTTTTAATGTAAAAATATGCACGTGCATATGTGTGTGTATATGTGTGCATGTATGTAAAAATATACTGATTTTCTTAGAAACTCTGTTTCCTAGTTACAAGCCTGCACATCTGTGTCTGAAACAAATAAGAGATTAATCTCCCATTACTTGCCAAGCAAGCATTGCCCAGAAGAATTGTGTTATATGTTGTATCTTGGGAAAACATGTCAATCTGCAGGAAAAGCAGGCAGTCATTGTAAAGGTTTCTGATCTGCCTGGTTTGCAAGTACAGCCTTATGAAGCAGGGCAGCATCAGGTCTAGCAGAGTTCTGGTGCTCATGAGGTTTTAGGGTGGCTTGGAACATTTCCACGTGCTCAGTTCCTCATCCCAGAAGGTCTCCAAATGCAGCCAGACCTCTCTGGTCTGGAGGACTAGGGCAGGAAACCTCAGAAGATCAGGCTTCCTCAGCTTCTTGCGCTTTTTATGCATGACATATAAATACCATATGGGCAAGCTCTTTTGATATTTCTTGCCTTACTTGTAATATTAGGCAGAGATGCTACTACTCTGCATGGAGATGGGGTCTCATGGTCTATTCTGTTAAGGCTTTAACTATTGCCATGTGACAGAAGAGAAAATTCAGCAGTTTGCATTGGGGAAAGCCACTTGGAGTTTATATCTGTCTGTGTGTGCAGGGAAAGTGGTCAGGCTGGAGAGGTGGGCCTGTGTGAACCTCATGAGGTTCAACAAGGCCAAGTGCAAGGTCCTGCACCTGGGTTGGGGTAACCCCCAGTATCAGTACAGGCTGGGGGAAGAAAGGATCGAGAGCAGCCCTGCCGAGAGGGACTTGGGGGT
>NW_009259867.1:1362213-1362865 GCF_000687185.1 Egretta garzetta | reverse complement strand
GAAACACTGGAACAGGTTGCCCAGAGAGGTAGTGGAGGCCCCATCCCTGGGAACATTCCAGGCCAGGTTGGACGGGGCTCTGAGCAACCTGATCTAGGTAGCGGTGTCCCTGCTCCCTGCAGGGGGGTTGGACTAGATGACCTCTAGGGGTCCCTTCCAACCCAAAACATTCTATGATTCTATGATTTTAACTAGTTGTGTGTGCGATGTGATTGATGTTGCAATGCTTCATGTGCTCTATAGACCTTTAAGCATTCCTTCTGTCACACCTCTTGAGATGTGACACCATCTCTTAGCTTCTGGGAAGACAGTGGGTTGCTTAATTTCCCACTTTCTGTCCGTATTTTGACAGATCTTGGGTCAGCAGAACCACAGTCATCTTTACTTTTGTTCTCAGTATGATGAGGGCTGTGCTTTTCAATGTAGCCTTGAAGATACACATGGAGCATAAAGAAAGGCAGAACGATGTTGTTCAGACCCCTGCCTTGACTCTGTTCTGGATCTAGCTGGGGCAGATGTATCTCTTCTCCCTTGTGAGAGGTTGATCTTTCCTGCTGTGCTAAAGATGTGCTGTACCTTCTGTGCATTCAAAACAGGGCACTGCTTTCATCCAGGCACTGTTGTGCAGGGGCCCAAAGTCACAAGCCAGGGA
>NW_009259867.1:1360633-1362155 GCF_000687185.1 Egretta garzetta | reverse complement strand
GCCTTGTGTGACCAGTTTCATGCTCTTGTGGTTATCTTCTCCCTGTCCGTTCTGATACAATGGTTGCCCCTGCCAACACTCCAGAGTGGTCCACCCAGAGTAAGAACAGGTAGGGCTGCAGTTTCTTCAGGCATCACTTCAGTCAGTGTTAAAAGCAGGGAAACCTACTTTATGAAACACCTGTGGCTCCTGGCAGGAGACAGAAACCTGAGCTCAGTTCAGCCAATATGGTTCCTCACGTAATATCATTTTACAGAGCAGAGCAGCAAAGCTGGTGAGGGGTGTGGAGCACAAGTCTTATGAGGAGCATCTGACGGAACTGGGGTTGTTTAGTCTGGAGAAAGGAGAACATGATCACTCTATACAACTGCCTGAAGGGAATTTGCAGCGAGGTGGGTGTTGGTCTCTTCTCCCTGGTAACAGGCAATGGGATGTGAGTGGAAACGGCCTCAAGTTGCACCAAGGCAGGTTTAGGTTGGACATTAGGAAAAATTCCTTCCCCAAAAGGGTTGTCAAGCATTGGAAGGGCTGCCCAGGGAAGGGTTTGAGTCCCCATCTCTGGGGGGATTTAAAAACCGGGCAGACGAGGTGCTGAGGGACATGGTTTAGTGGTGGGATGGCAGGGTTAGGGGAATGGTTGGACTTGATGATCTTAAAGGGCTTTTCCAACCTAAATGATTCTATGATTCTATGATTCTATCTCAAACCAGTGCTTGAGTGCCTAAGGGGGGAGTACGGATGTCTGTCACAAACCAACACCTCTGAAATCGAGGAGGGATCAAGTGGATCTATTGGGAAGCTCAGTTCTGGGCTGAGGCATTAATTGGAAGCCCATGCCCCATTTTTGTGCGCCAAAGGCTTGCTGGGAGTATGAGACTGCAGGACGGTAGCAAACCTTCCTCAAGCGCAAAGGCAGAAAAATGCACTCCCAGATGTAACCACAAGGCCATTACGCTAGATGGGTCTCTGTAACCATCTTCCTGGTTATCTCACTCAGGAATCCAGAGTAACGAAGCCCAGATCCTGCTCTGAGGTTTCTGAGCTCTGTGGTCATCACTGGTTTTCTCTGGGTCCATGCAGGGTTCAGGCTATAGAATGCTGGAGGCTTTACCCATACTACATTTGCAGATAAGAAAAACAATAAATACCCACCCAGCAAAACCTGAATACAGTATTTCAAATAAATGAATGGCAGGGACTGAGAATTAAGCCGGACATTATAAATAAAATTATTAAGCTTGGAGGAACTGATTTAAAATCTTCTATTGCTCACAAATTTTGCTCTGTCAGCTTCTTTGGCCCTGAATTTTGTCATGGAATTACTCTGTTGCTTTAGGCTCCAAAACAAGGCAAACAATTGCAGGAGAAAGGACAGCTCAGCTGCCTTCCTGAGCCACACTCACTTCTGCTCAGCAAATACAGGCAATTTTGAGTTCGCAGCTTCAGCTGTGTGAGAAAGTGAGTGTCCCCATCTTAACTCATTGCTCTTTCTGGGTCTCATCCAAAGCACACGGAAATCAAA
>NW_009259867.1:1339780-1360621 GCF_000687185.1 Egretta garzetta | reverse complement strand
TTCAGTGGCCTTTGGAACATAGAATCATAGAATCATAGAACGCTTTGGGTTGGAAGGGACCCCTAGAGGTCATCTAGTCCAACCCCCCTGCAGGGAGCAGGGACACTGCTAACCAGATCAGGTTGCTAAGGGCCTCGTCCAACCTGGCCTGGAATGTTTCCAGGAACATACCTAACATGTCTCCTTACTAAAAGTCATTGCACGTTAAGGGTGATTGGGCTGCTGTCAGACTGCTCTTAATGCACAGTCTCTACTCTCTCACAAGCCCCAATGTTGCTCGTGCTGTAATTGTTGATGGGGTCAGAGCCCCCTCATGTCTCCTCCATTGCCCCAGCAGTGACTGAGGGGGTCTGAGAGAAGAGGTTGTCCACGGAGGGGTGGCAGGGCTATGGGTAGCTGCAGGAGGCAAGGAGTGAGGCAGGGCGCTTTCAGGGGTTCTGGGTGGTGGCAGTGATCTGGGGGTGAATTTCATCTGGGTCCTGGGTGGGGGTAAGAGTTACAGGGGACCAGGCTGCCATCTGTCTTTCAGTGGCAGCAATAGAGACCTATGCTGGAGAGAGGTGGGTGTCTCAGAATTCACCTTCTCTTCCCCTTCAGTATAGGCAGAGGTGGCGGTTTGTCACCCCTTAGATACTGATCCTTTCCCTGTGCCTTCAGATGATTCTGTGACACTCCCCTGAGAAGTACTTGGAGTACTGTGTCCAGTTCTGGGCTCCCCAGTTCAAGAAAGATGAGGAACTCCTAGAGAGAGTCCAGAGGAGGGCAACAAGAATGATGGGGGGACTGGAGCATCTCCCCTACGAGGAAAGGCTGAGGGAGTTGGGCTTGTTCAGCCTGAAGAAGAGAAGACTGAGAGGGGACCTCATCAACACATACAAATATCTCAAGGGTGGGGGTCACGAGGACAGAGCCAGACTCTTCCAGTGGTGCCCAGCACCAGGACAAGGGGCAATGGGCACAAACTGAAGCAGAAGAGGTTCCAGTTGAATATGAGGAAGAACTTCTTTCCTTTGAAGGTGACCAAGCCCTGGCCCAGGCTGCCCAGGGAGGCTGTGGAGTCTCCTTCTCTGGAGATCTTCAACCCCTGCCTGGACGATGTCCTGTGCATCCTGCTCTGGGTGAGCCTGCTTGAGCAGGGGGGTTGGACTAGATGATCTCCTGAGGTCCCTTCTGACCCTTGCCATTCTGTGATTCTGTGAGAACTCTTATTTATAATTCTGTGTAATCTGGACTGGATCAGATGAGTGACCTCAGTAATCCCTGGTTTGAGACTCTCCCTTACACATGGACTTTGTGTCAGCAAACTGTAAGGTAGGATCACATAATGGGTTTCCTACTTGATCATCAAAAGCAGACAGACCTTCTGAAGACATCATTCCTTTTGTGAGGATAGCTACAGAAACCAGTGGGTATTTTAGCCACTTTAACTCATTGGACTAATTTGTCTTAAAGAGATTATTGCGTCTCATTTCCTTCTTGACTGATGTTTCAGTCCAAACAGGGAGAAGAGATTTATGGTCTTGGGGAAGAAGAACTTGTTATCAGCTGGATTTGAACTGAGTTGCAAACAAGCAGGTTTAGATAATATGACAACGCTGTTGTGTGGGAAGCAATGCAGTTCCATGCCTCTGCTCTTCCAACAGTATCTCTGTGGCACTATAGAATTTGGTATAACTCCATCAAGGCCAAAAAAATTGTCTGGGGCACTTGCTGCCAGCCGTTATGTAGAAACAGCTTTGTTGGCAGCTTTGTAAGTTTATTCTAACTTCTGAGACTGTGAATGGTACACAAATGGAATAAAAGCACACAGGTTCCGAGGCCCAGGCTCGCAAAGGCATGTAGAGCTCTGAACTGTGCTGAAATCAATGACAAGAATAGGTGGGATGAAGCTAGTCTATCTTTAGATGTATGAAAGGAAGAACATAAAGTACCAGCTAGTCATCGTGGACTGCATTTACAGCCAGTGAGGAAAAACACACCTGAAAAATAAAATTAATCTGGCTTTTTTATATGCCTACCTTGGCATGAAATGAATTATTGTACTGAGTTTTGGAGTGATTAGAGAGGACAGTTGAGGGTGTTGCCTGGGATTTAAGATCTAACTTTAAAATTAGGTGAGATCTATTCTTCCCTAGGCATCTCAATGTATTTTTTTTTGGTAACATGCTTCCAATCCTCACAATTCACACATAAATTACTATTTCATTATCATCTGGGATCTAGTTCCCCCAATGAATTATTGGCAGTCGTTAATTAGTATTTTGTTCTAAGCTATGAATTAATATGTTGTGAGGAAAAAAAGTCTTATCAAAGTGTTTCTGAGGGTTGCATCGTGCATGTATCCTGATGAGCAGGACATTTGTCCCAGTTGGAGATAAGGTGGTGGAAGGGATGGGCTCTTTTCTTCTTCCCTGGCAGCACCTCTTTTGCCTCTTCAGTAAGGGAACTCTGACTCTGATCCTAGTGATGCCAGTGAATTATCACCGCTCAGGAAACAGGTATCTGCACTCCACTCAGAGTTCCTTCAAAAAAAGATTAGACTCAGCAGTATGAGGCTAGGAGGGGGGAGCAGGGCGGTGAGCTGTCAAACCATCTGAAGGAGGCTTCATCCACCGATGCTCGACAAGACAGAGGAACCATGAACCCCTCTAAATCGTAAGTTTGCTCCAAGTCTGGGATCCTGACCATGCTCGTAAACACAGACCTGCCACTTAATAACATGTAACTACCACACGGACTTGAATGGCATGTTTACGAGAGCAAGCCCAGCAAGTACAGGAAACAATAAAACCCCTTGCCAGCATTGTATTCTGGCTCTGACTCCGTAAATGACCACAGTGCCTGACAACATCAACGCTGGCTGCATTTTAATGACCCAGCATGTATTGTTCTACAAGCTATGGATCTCTCCCTCAGAAAAAAAAAAAAACGCAACCAAACCAAAACCATCATGTACCTATATTTTCTTTGTTTCCCCCCCCGCCCCCTCACTGCTTCCTTCTCCCTCCTTTCTTGTACAGGCAAATTCCCACAATTGCAGAGCCAACTCCAACAGCTATTGTGGCTAACGCTGCTGAGAGCCCTGCGGTTAAGGGGTGGGACTAGGACTGATTGGACTTCTTCAAATTCCAGCTATGCCAAAATTTTCCTGGGCAACCTCGAATAAGGCATCTAACCTGTCTTTGAAAGTGTAAGAATATTTCCAGTATTCTCCAAAAGGCTGAGAAGATGCACTCCTGAACGAACTTGAGGAGAGTTAGGAAGACAGATGAAATTGTCTTCCCATTCGAATATCATTTTGAGGGTCTTTTTACTGTGCAGCTCCATTCAGGAGCTTGGTGCTGTTTTCTTACAATTTTTTTGACCACTGTTTCCCTCCCCACATCATACATATTTTCAAGCTTTAAATGTGCTATCAAGATTGTAACCCAGTCAAGAAGAGAGAGGACTGCAATTTCAGAAAAGAAATTTCACATTTCAAGGAGGACATACTTTCTTAATCCATCTTCTGTCTTTAAGTCTCTGCCAGTGTTTGATTGCTACCAACGTCAGGGACCCTTCCATTGTGCTGGCTGTTGTACAAAACAAAGTAAATGAAAACGTCTACTGTAGAACATTTCAGAAAGAAAATGAAGCATGGAATCTTCTCATTCTGTCACCCCTGGTGAAAGAGAAATATTTTTATTTAGGGCAAAAATGAGCCTGAACTTCAGCTGCCCTAAACTATTGGTTACAACCAGTACAACATTACTGATTTACACCAGATGAGGAGCTGGTCCAGTTTTCTACAAGCAACCACTGGAAGCCAAAATAGTCACTCAGCTCCCCAAATCAAATACATAGTTAAGTGATTACTTATTAAATCTGACTACAACCTATTCAGTTGGTGTGAAATTTAATCTCACGCTGCTTCTGCTTGTAAGCTCTTACGTGGGAGCTTGAATGGTGCAGCTAAAATACATGGGTGGAATTTGCTTTGCAGATTAAGATGCCAAGACTTATATGTATACACATCAGTGTTTCCATGTCAGCAGGCATCCAAGCTCCCATGATAATTAGTGGCATCAATGAGGTCTGGTTGGTGGAGTTGAAAAGTGATCCAGCTGAACAAATGTAGGTGCCTGCAGTGGGGTAAGATGAACTCCTCTCTGTAATTTGGTAGGAGCGAGAGACAATTTACTCAACGTTTAATGTAATCTGAGGCACATCAGGGTGTCTGACATCCGCAGGAGGATGGCAAATATGACACAGGATGGAGAGGAGACTTATCTGCTGTGGCACAAGGCAGGATGCCCTCAGCCACCTCAAATGGCAGCAAAAACCTTAGTTGGAGAAACTGAATCACAACTTTAAATTTCTGAAAAATGAAGCAAGGCTGTGCCCTGGTCAGGACTATCCTAAATTTCAATAGAAAGCCATGCATGAAGCAAAAAACCATAAAGTGTTAATTCCTTTCTTTACAAGCAACTTTTTAGCTGCTTTATTCTGTCTCGAAAAAGAAATTTATACCTAGTGTGAATTTCAGAGAAGATGCCAAGTAAAAGTGCTTCACATGGCAGAGTTTATTTTGTTTATGCTGTTAGTTTTGCAAGGAAAAAAAAGGTATAAATACATACACTGACCAAAAATAATGGGAAATTGTATGAAAACAGACCACAGATTCTCAAGAGACAGCTTACAATTATATGGGACATGACAGAATTTAAAAAACAACACCCAGAGCATGTAGAACAAACAAGAAAAAACTATCCCTCAGGTCTTACAGATTCTGAGGGGCCATAAATATCAGATAATGATATTTAGGTAAGAGCGGGAGGAAACACATAGGCTCTCACTACTATTAATTTTCAGGCTCAATATTTAGTGACTGGCGTAACATTGTATTTGGATACCCTTACTTGTAAAGAGGAAAATTCAAAGGACAGCAGAAACACTATATACCATAGAGCTGTTGTTAGTGTGAACCTGAACTTCAGTGATCTCTATAGAGCAACATTTGACCCTTGTTTCTGAGGTGCTAAAGAAAAAAAAAAAAAAAAAGGAAGGATCTAATGGGGAATAAATTGGCTCCTGAGAAACAGAAGGTCCTCTTGTTTCTGACATTATAGCAGGAGAAAGATCCGTTTTGAAACCACAGCAAGGAGATCCATACCTGTGAATATCAGCTTTCCTTTAACTACAATGGAGGGAGTCTGGTGTATTAAACTTAATTCCTGCCTGTGTAGGAGTAAATAGTTGTCACCTATGTACTTCCCTGCCCTCAAACAATTTTGGGGTATTATATTCTCCTTCCCCTAGAGCCAAAATATCTGGATCCCATTTTTACCTTGTCCTTGAAACTTCCCAAACACATAGTAAGATTGCTGCCCTCCATCGCGAAATATCCTAATTTTTTCCTTATTAGTTTAGAAACCAAACATGCCTTCAGTTTGAGCACAACTTTCTTTGTAAGGAAGGGAGAAAAATAAACCAGTGGATGGGTAAAACTGATGTTATGAACAGGACCCCATGAAAGTCCTGAGGTTGCCCAGAGCTGCATAGTGGGTGCAAACACCAGTGCAGAGAAAGTGGGGTGGGAACTACTGAGTTGCAATATGGCCTAAATCCTCCTATTCCTTGTGGAGTATGCACAGAATACACTCAGCAGAGTTTTGTGACTCCTCTAGAAAGCAGAACAGTATGCAAATATGTGCAAGGAGACCCAAGTCGGAAGCTAGCATTACTCAACAAGGTGGAAATATTTAAAACTGAATAACAGAATTCTTATGGTTTGAGATAAAGCCAAATGTTCTGGTAACGGTGGGTTTAGGACACCTTTGTCTTTTGTATATCCATAGAATTTGGAAATTTGGGAATTAACACTCCTCCCTTTAAAGGGTTAGATGTACTGATTACGCTGAAGAATGAAATTCAGCATTCAAAGCCTCTGAAATCAGCCATGTGTTGACAGGAGTTGTGAGTCAGAGGACAGGATAAAATTCAATAAGAATTTGAATACTGGAGAAACCCTGGGGGAAGCTTGGATGTGATTCAATGACAAATGGAGTTCTACACTTCAGGAGATTTTCATTGCATCTAAGTTGAGGTATCTGAAAATTAGGTGTCCGGTTTAGCCATCAGCTGAGACTCTCAGGACATGGGGTGGACACTTTCAGCTGATGGCACATCCCACCTATTTTCTGATGGCAGGAAATTCTGGAGATTCTGATCTTTTGTCCATAGAGCCAGTCTAGCTGATAAGTTTAAACTGGAAATTTTCTGATGGCTAAGATTAGATGGATAATTATTAAGCAGGGTTAATAAACTGCACAGATAGAGATGTTGAATCAGAGGTTAGATATCAGTTCTTCAGAGACAGATCTAAGTAGACTTTGAGTCACTTATTTGCCACTTATGATGCACTATTACAAGGTTTTGCAATATCTTGATCTGCTCTGTCACTGGCAGCTAGGAACAAACCTTTCTAAGGCCTCATTTGGAGAAAAGTATTCAAAATGCAATACCGCACTTGGGGAGGCACATGGACCCAGTCCTTCCTTTGCCTGAAAAGAATCATCATCCACTTGCCTGTATTTAACTCAAACAGACCAGGTCCTGTCCTATAGACCATGGGGCGAGAGGCACAAAATGATCTGTATTTATGCAGCTGAAGTGTCTCCTCCCTGGAGGTGGTGAGTTATCCTGCCTATCGGGAATTACAGCATGGATGACATTGTACGAGCTTGAACCAGTGCTCTGGTTCCCTTATTTCTCTTAGCCTAAAGTGCCCTAACCACCAAAATACAGGCTGTAACAGAGAGTGAAAAGCCAAGTCAATGCTTCTGGTTTTAGCCTGGAAGGTCAGGTCAAACTGACATTCAAAGATGGGTCAGGATGGAGAAGCAGTTGAGTGGAAAGCAGAAGTCATCAGCACAGTCCTTTCAGGTCCTCCTCGAAAGAGGGAGGTCTTAGTTCCAGGCTTTATTCCATGGCCTTCTTACACCTCTTTTGTGAAGAATCCTTGGTAGGTCTGGACCAAACGGACCTGCCCAGCAGCCCCAAAAACATATGTAGAGAATCATGGGCTTAAATATGAATGAAATGCCCTCCAAAGCTGTTTACTTCTTCATGAACTACTGAAGGAAGCACAAAAGATTATGTAAAACAAGACACTTAATTTGTAGACTTTTCAAAGAAGAGATGACTCCCTCTGTAAAGTGCTGGAGACAGGGAACATTTCTAATTAGGCATATTTGTAACACCAAAACCAGTGTGGTTACCACCTTGATGGGATTCCCACGAGCTACTTTATCTCACATAATAACAAAAAAAGCAACTCAGAAAAAAAACCCTAATGCCAGCAACTTCAGTTAAAATCAACAGAGCTTTTTAAGAGCACTCGCTGCCCGCGTATCTGGTGCAGGACACATTTGGTGTTCACCATCAGAAAAGTATTAACTTCTCCCTTGTAAAATATTTAATTCCACTTCATAATGACAGGCAAACCATTATGTAGCAGAAGTGAAAATCCATAAGGTTTGGGTTTAATAAAAAGCCATTTATTCTTTCTGGCTGACCTTTTTAAAAGCATGGCATTTCCCAGAGAAAGGGAAGCAGGGTTTTGGGAACAGATAGCATGAATAAAAAGCATAATGCAAACTGCAGTCTCTAAGAGGCCAAACCTTTATACCAGGTTTGGTGTCTTTAGTAACCTGGCAGCTTCTAATTAAATTTCTCTCAGGGACATAATATAATTGAAAAGCGACGTTGTAAAGTGGCTATTACTATCATTATAATTGTTATGAAAACATTTTGAAGTGATAATCTAAAACTTTTACAGAGCAGAGTGTCAAAACACTATGCCCCAGCAAATGATTTGTTTGACCAGAACCTTTATTTCTTCCAGCAAGAATTTTACTGGATGGATTTTAACAGCCAAACATTTGGAAAAATGTCTTTAGAGGATTAGGTGGCTGGAGCTGCTTAAATGCTCTTATGCAAGCTGGGAAAGCCATTGCTTAAAGGGCAAAATTCAACACACAGCATGTTATTTGGGCAAATTATTTCCAGGCAAAAAGTGATAACCTGAGCTGGCATTCATGATAGTGGATTCTGTGATATTTTCCCTCAGGGCTTTATCCAATATTAAAAGCCAGCGGGAAGAGATTTCCCACCCTTTCCCTTGGGAAACTCTCAGTCATCTGGTGGTTGTGATTTTCAGGAAATATAACCTAATCATCAGCCTTGTTTTTCCTTCTGTCATTTTTCATCTCCCCACACCTAGTTATGCTTCAAACAGTATTTCTTTGGCTGTGCCTATCTAGTACATGTGTATACTGTATTTTCCAAACATGGTCTCCCATTAGCTCTGGTAAGTTTGTGAAAATACAAATGGTATTTTATATTTTTCATTAAGTTTCAGTTCCTAGTATCATGTTATTTTTTTAAAAATATGTTTAGGATTCATCTGTTGTGAGAAAGGCTTGAAAATACTCCCTGTAAAATGTTACAAATGAGAAGGAAAATGAAAGATATCCAAATGGTATTGCTATGCTAATTATAAGCCAATGTCATAATTTCTGGGATCCTGCATCAAGACTTGTGGCAACCTGGGTGTAGTGACCCTGTATCCACTGCTCAACTGGAGCACGCACACATCATGTCATGTTAAATCTCTATTCTTTGTGCTGGTTCTCACTGGATGTGATCACTGCGGTCAGTAGGACCATATGTATCTAATCCATTCTTCACAACTGTCTTGGGTGAAAAGGATGGACCAGATGATCCCTAAAGACCCCTTTCAGACTTTCTTCCCATTATTTTATCAGTCCATAAATATGAATAAGCTGTGGACAATCTTCTTCACAGTATTGTCTACACTTCACATGACTAATGTTGATGGTCTTGATGAATCAGGTTCTTCAGTGCTGGAGCCACCTGAGATGCTCTTCTTTCTCTATTCCTTCTTGCATATTATCCATGTAATTTAAATATTAATTTCTAGGATGCTCCCATTTGAGCACAGTTTTTTCTCTTGCTCCTCCAGAAGTTCAAGTCTTTCTCTGCACCTGAAATGCCTGCAAGTATTACTGTGTGGTGTGGGATCATTTACCCATACATCTTTGCAACACAACACAGCACTGGACCGAAACATCTAAGCTAATGTGACAGCAAATCAGTTACCCGAGGTCCCAAAATTTTTATAACTGGATAAACATGACACTATTCAGAGCTCAGTGAAGTATTTTCCCACAGGCTGTACCCTCTGGTACAAGCATGGCGAAAAAGCAAGGTCTAGATGACCTCGAGGAGATTTCCCCCTCTATCTTTGCCAGCTCCAGTTTCAAAAAGACATGGCGAGGTCTGGAGCTGCCTTTATCCCCTGGGAGTCCCACATGATAAACACATCTCTCAGTTTTGTGGGAATAGGAAAAAAAAGAAAAGGTAGGGGACTATCCAGCTTTTTTAGAAAGACACAAAACTCCCTGGCTTACAGTCAGAGCCTGAGATAAGCCACAAGGCTTTATTTAGGTCGGGGCTATGCCTATATTAGCAACAGCCGCATGCCTGAAAATATGCAAGTAGTCAATGTTGAAACATCTCGAAGCATGGCCGAGACATGCAGCAGATAGCATATAAAAGTACAGATTTGTGTCTTCGATCCTTTTTTTTTTTTTTTTACAAACAAATGTATAAAACCATCTTTCTATGATAGATGCCTGAGCCCAGATTCATCTCATTTAATCAAGACACTCAAGCCAATGGTCTGATCAAACTCATCTCCGTCAAAAGCTGGACAGGCTTTGACTGATGGAAGGACAACTGACTTATTTTGACACCTCTCAGGAGACGATGAAGCACACTTTGGAAGTGCTAATTTCTCTCCACTGTGTGTACAGAGGCCACGGAACGACTAATTTATGACCTCACTGGCCATCTTCCAAAGGATTTTCACCATTGGAGTCTGGGGGTCCCCTCTCTGCCCAGGCTGTGTGGGAGGATATGTCTGTGTGGCGTCGGGATAACAAGCAGCAGCCTGGCTCAGCTCCGTGGTGAGAACCACAGAGCAATCCCGGTGTGCAGGAAAAAGTCTGAACAGCTCAGTATGCGCTGCTGGAGATGTGGGCCATGTTCTCATCACGCCGTGTCCCTTCTCAGTCACACCATTCGCTGTCCTCAAACCACTTCCCATGCTCATCAGACTGTGACTGTGACTCTTCCTGCTCCCACCTTCTTGCTGCCTTCTTCATGCTCACATCATCTGGAATGGGCTGCCCAGGGAGGTGGTAGAGTCCCCATCCTTGGAGGTATTTAAAAGAAGGATGGATGAGGTGCTTAGGGACAGGGTTTAGTGGTGGGATGGCAGGGTTAGGTTAAAGGTTGGACTCGATGATCTTAAAGGTCTTTTCCAACCAAAGCGATTCTATGATTCTATGATCAGGCCCAGCTCTGCAATTCTCAGCTACCTCATATTATGCCCAGCATTCCCTTGAAGACTGCCCTTAGGAGTTTTTCTTTTTATTCTTATTGCACGATCTTTCTTTTTTCCCTTCACCTCCTGTTATTCTATGGATCTCTCTAGTTTTTGAGGATATGATATCATCTGAGGTATTTATGTTTGTTCTCTGAGTTGAAATTTATAAGCAGAAGTCCTGAGATAATGCTGTCTGTGGTTACAGCAGGATGGGGACAAGAAGGCTGCTTTGCCGGAGATGTGAAATCATATATAAAAACCAAATCTTTGCAAAATATTACCTGGAAGGGTGGACTTCTGTTTGCAAGGGCTGAGCCTCAGGGCTGCCAGGTGCAGGGAGGAAAGGCCGTACTCCGCCGTCGCACCGAGAAGCTGTGCACACACAGCTGCCATCTCACAGCAACACTTCCCAGCTGCTCCAGCTATGGGTTGCAGGCACCTCAAGTCTGAACTCACCCACTTTCTTTCCTATGAGCCTGCAAGTGTGGTGTCCTGCTTGCCCCAAATCCCCTGGGGAACAGGCGTATGCAAGCAGTGGGTAGGTGATGGACAGGAGAGAGAGCTCTGCCTGCTTCTGACCGCTCTAGGGACAGGTACCCCAGGGCTAGCTAGACATATCTACACTGTTTACAGAATCACAGAATCACAGAATCGTAAGGGTTGGAAGGGACCTCAGGAGATCATCTAGTCCAACCCCCCTGCTAAAGCAGGCTCACCTAGAGCATGCTACACAGGACTTCATCCAGGCGGGCTTTGAATATCTCCAGAGAAGGAGACTCCACAACCTCCCTGGGCAGCCTGTTCCAGTGCTCTGCCACCCTCAGAGTGAAGAAGTTCTTCCTCATATTCAACTGAAACCTCTCGTGTTTCAGTTTGCATCCATTGCCCCTAGTCCTGTCGCTGGACACCACTGCAAACAGACTGCTTCCGTCCTCTTGACTTCTGTTTAGGGACAGAAGACTCTGGAACTGCCTCCTCCTGCCTATTGTAGTACATTCTGCCATTAACTATGTCATCCTCCTAAATAAAGTGGCAGGTTGCTTTCCAGTTTATTTTCAAATCCCTTCTGAAAGCCCTCCAAACTCCTGAGCTTGTGAAAGGCGCTCAGGAACGTGGGTTGCAAAGATCTTTATTTGGTGATGGCTCCGCTTTGACAGCTGCTTTTTGAAATGTGTCCTCCAGCAATTTATGTACTTTATACAGAGTTTGCTCTTCTGATATTCCTGTGGGTTAAAATGAAAATAAAAATATATTAGAAAACAGGGCTCAAGGGAATCTCAAGAAGCTCTTTGTCTCCTGAGAAGGGAACAGTTAAGTTAGCATTGGTAATCAATAAATGTCCACAGATGTGCTCCTGACTATCTGTTCCACTCATTCATTATTTTTATGGTTAAAAAATTCCATTAGCAAAATCCATCCCCCACCCCTCAATTTCTAAGTTGGCTTTCCCTGACTGAAGTTTAAGAACAAGGTCTCTTATCCTGTCCTTAATGGGCAGGGAGGTTGGTTTGTTTTCTTTATATGCTACTGTCTCCAGATTAGAGAAGTGGTATCATGTTTCCCTTCTGTTTGTTTTTTCCTGGACTTTAAAAAAGAAAAAATAAAAAAATCTGGTCACTGGAAAAGAAAGGTATCAATCCCAGAGGGAAAACACTTGCACTTTTCCTCCTACTGAGAAACCATTTCTCAAATTATAAACAGTCTATGAAGCACTAAGTCAAAGGTCTCTCTCATCAAATCTGTAATTCCCTCAGTGAATGAAACTGAGTTTTGATGATCTGAGTTTGTGTCCATACAATCACATTCACCAACATCAGGCACATTCTTACCCTCAGTTTCTTTTGATTGCATTTTATCAGTTGTTCCCTTCTTTTTCTGGAGCTGGTATTACACTGGTTCCCCACAGAGAACTTACATTACTGCCTTCTCCACTGCTAAATGTGACACAATGGCCGTAGAAGTCTTCATGGTTTTCTAGGATTTAGCACCAGCTTGTGTTCAACACTGCTTAAGTATACATTGACACAATGTGCAATACGAAAATAGTCATCGTGATTCTCTTGAAGAATGAATACTGAAAACCTATTTCAAAGTGACTGCGCGAGGAATTTATATTTTTGGCATGAAAAAGGAAAATAACAGAAATTATCTTGAAAATGACCATTTTAAGCTGTGTCAGAATAATTTTGCCAGAATTGTATAAAAAGATCGTACTGAGATGAATCAGCATTGGAATTCCTGTGCGTGCCAGATTTTTGTAATAATTTATTCCTGTGTAAGAGAACTTGATTTCACAAATCCCTGTCCATTGTTTTCTGAATAACAAATAACCTGATGCAAGAACTCCGAGAAATCATTTTTTAATCTCAAAAGCCCCCAGTATTACTTAACTCTTATATGTGTCCTCTCTTCTTTCTGCTCTTCCTTGTTCAAAATTAGCAGCTTTTAAAGTCTTTTGCCTACATTCATGTGCCTATGCTCAGCTGTTAGGAAGCTGATTTTATACCCCAGTGGTATGTTGTCCATGTACCATGTATCATGGCCTCACTTATCCAAATGATTGTCTTGTCATTGCCCTTCTGTCCGTGGACCTGTGCCTGACATTCCCATGCAAATGGATTTGGCCTCCCTCCACTTGTTTTCACAAGCTGTATTCGACTATTACGCTTTCTTACCCTATTTTCTCCTTCCTCCCCATATAATATTAGGAATGTGCCTACTCTAAAATATATATTTATCCAGTCTAGATTAAAGATGACCTTTGAAAATTGAAAGGTTCTTTGGATCAAATTTGTTCCACTCGTAGAGCATATAGATTAGCAGCGTGGCCAAGTAAAGTTTTTCAAACCTGGATAAGACCATACCATTTTGCACAAAGGCCAGGCTAAGAATAGATCCTGAGTCTCACTTGATCAAGGATGGTTAAAAGGATTTTAGTTTTTATGCTTTATACGGGGTAGGATTAGCTTCATCTAAACGCAGAAGTTCAGCTCATAGGTAAGAAAGCTAAGTGTTGGGATTTACATGTAGATGCCCTGGAGGGATTTCATCTGGCCTTCGGCTGCTGCTCCAATGGGCACGCTTTTCCCAAAAGTCCTTTGGCGTGTTAGCCACATGGATATCTCAGATATACTCAGGCTTTTCAATTGGCACTAGACATCTATGACTGCCCACCTGAGTGGAGCCCTAGTTACATTTAAGATCAAGGAAAATCATGGTTTTGATTTAGTAGCCCAAACGTAGCTGACTTGTGCCATCACAAACACCAAAGGGCTCCTGTCAGGCTTTCAGATACTGCTGCAGAAAGGCACAGGTTTCAGCCTGAAGTACAATTCTGTATTTTAACTACAAAATAGTTTTCTAGATGGCTTTGACTGAGCTCCCCCATGATGTGCACAGTAAGCTGGTGGTGTTTATCTCTCTTGTAATTGAGAGATGTGCCCCTTCAGAGTGCAGTCAGTCTTGTCTGTATAAACATGTCCTAGGTCTGATAAACCAGCTCATAAGGATGCTTATCCCAAAGCTTAAAACCGTGTTTTTGACAGACCTTTCAGGTCAGAGCTTATCAGAAACACTTTCTGCTATAGGCACTGATGATGAAGGGAGGCAAAGATCAGCACTGATGGTGCAATCATTGATCAACAGACCTCAGAAGAATATAGGATTGGCAGTGCTGATAAAAAAGAGCCCTAAACTGTGGAGAAAGATTATGGTCACAAACTTTATTTTTATCTTTTTTACTTTCGATAACCTGCCCATTTTGGTGAAATGATATGATTTCCTTTTTAAATGCCGAGCTAAATAGAGATGGGCTGGATTTCTGTTCCTGGTATCTCAGCAACAGAATGCCTGGGAAGTGCAATTCATTTACACCATTCCTCTGCCTTGGGAGGTAATGTGAAGAAAAGGAAGGTTACACAGATGCCCCTTTTGGGTTGATAGCAAAATGGTGCTTTTGCACAATTGCGGATAAAGTTTGCGCCTTGGCAAATCAGATCTTAACCGCACTCATGGACCAATTTTGAGACCTAAAATTTGGCTTGGTGCTCCAACTGAATTTATGTGTAACTGGTCCTATTTTTCTGCCTTTCCTTTATTAAACAGGTAACAGTATAAGGATTTAATAGTAAACATTGAATAATATAAATGTAAAATGCCTTTAATTTTGTTTTAGAATAGGAAAACACATGAATAAATTAGCTGTTGGATTAAATACTGTGCTGGTTTGGGCTGGGATAGAATTCATTTCCTTCATAGCAGCTCATATGGGGCTATGTTTGGGATTTGTGCTGGAAATGGTGTTGATAACACAGGGATGAGTGAGGCCGCGGGGGTCGGGGGGGGGCACAAGATGTTGGGAGTGGACACCACAGCCAGGACAGCTGACCCCAACTGACCCAAGGCGTATCCCACAACATATGATGTCAAGCTCAGCAGTAAAACAAGGGGGGAGGTTGTCGGGGAGGCTGGCTGGGCATCGGTTGGTGGTGAGCAATGGTTTTCATTTGCATCACTTGTTTTTCCTGGGTTCTGTTTTTCTGTCTGTTTTGTTGTGTTTTTTTTTTTTAATTTATTATTATTATTATTAATTATTGTATTTTATTATTTTTTCCTTATGAAACCTTTTTTATCTCAACCCACAAGTTTTCTCACTTTTCCTCTTCTGATTCTCTCCTCCTTCCCACTGGGAGAGTGGGGAGTGAGTGAGAAGCCGTGCATGCTTAGTTGCCGGCTGGGGCTAAACCACGACAAATACCCAACTCTGAAGACAACCAATGTCTAGTTCTGAGTTTTCCCAGAAATATCACATTAGGCTTTTTATACCTGCACGCTCAGGTAGGTCAATATTATTCTCCTTATTAGAAATGAATGATCCCATATATTACAACCATAGCCATAACAATAACAATAGCAATAACAATATGGTCCTACCTGTTAATGAACAACCACTTAAATTTCTATCATTACTTCCAGGTATCAAAAACTTCTGCTGGTGAAAGTCACTTCTGTTATGATTATTTAATTATATTCCCACCTATATGAAGTGGATGAAAACAAAGAGCATCTTAAATAATGCCTGTGGCCCGTGACAATGCACACAGTTAGTTGTCCAACTTAATTACAGGTCACCTTAGTCCAATCATCATTTCCAGTTACTAAAAAATTGAAGGAGGGGAAGAAGCATAAAACTGTGTCACAAGGATTCAGATACCAGCAATTTCTTTATACCAAAGGAAGGAGGAGCAGAGGTACAAAGATTTGCATCAGAAGAACTCCACAGGCTTCACAACACAGGCATTTACCTAAGAAATAACATGTCATACATCTTTATTAACCATAAAGGCTGCAGGAAGGAGGCCACAAATACCACTCTTCTATTTTGGTGGAGCTGTGTGACTCTCTTGCTGAGTGTGGCTTCTGTGCTCTGGCATGGAGACTAAAAGGTGGGGAATTGCTGGGGAAATGGGTGTTTCTGGCAGCTGTGAGGAGGTGGCTGAAGGAATTTGTTTTTACAGGGACTCACAAGGAACTTTTAATGTGTGAGCTACTTCTCCCAGGGATGTAATGGGAATTTGTGGCAATAAAATGTGGCCTCAGGAGGGCCATTCAGATTTTATTAGCTTTTGTGGAAAGATTAAAAACTCATCTAAAGACCATCCCACTATTGCCTTTCAATTATCCTACCCCCCTGGGCTTCTTGGCCAGCATTTCAGGAAGGAATGCTGTAGTGTGGGCAGGTGATGCTTTAGATTTTCCATGGGCCACGCTGACTCTGTCTCCTCCCTTCTCCTTCTTCCCTTCTCCTCTCTCTTAATCACCTTTCCTCCTTCCTAACACACAAACGTGTGCACACACAGAGCTCCTGATTAGGCACAGGCACAGGACTTTCTGTGGCAGTAAGGCTACCCTTCTGTCTAAGACCTTAAACTAGAGGCAGACAATGACGGAGTTTAAATACAACCAAGAGCACACCTAAGGATCCCCTATATACTCTGGGAAGAAAAGAGTTGCTTGCACACATTTTACTCCACTCGGTCTCTCTCTGTCACTACAGGTAGACCTTCTCTTTCCTCAAACCAGCCCCTTCTATCAAAATCTGAAAGAAAAAAATCCCGAGCTTCTTCAGCTCTTCGCTTAGCCTTCGTGAAAGGGACATTAGCAATGGAGAGACTTCTTCCCTTACAATGTCAGTGTGTTTTCTACTTTGGCGCATGGCAGAGAGCTACTAAGTCAAGTCTTTCATGTCTGTGTGGGTACACACCACTTTCTTGCTTGGCAGAAGCCAAATGAATCCCTGTGATGTGGGAGCAGGATGCCAACTCCTCAGCTCATGTTACTGGCACCAGTACTTACCCATGGCACAGAGTGGAAGAGCTGTTGTTGCATCTCCACAACATGAGGATATGTTTTGGTTAAAACCAAGAGGGTAAGTGTTTGCTTAACCACACTTCTCAAGACACTTGCTCATTAGTGCACTCCCTAAAAAAGCAGCTCGCTTTGATAGAAGGCTGCTGCTGTAACTTCCTACAGTTGGCTGGAGTTTCATCAGTTCTCATAAGGTTAGTAATTTGTTTCGCTGAGGCTGGGAAGCCTCCAAAGAAGACTAGTGGTGTGTAGGATGCAGTCCGGGCAACTGTAGGATTTTAGTTTTCTGCCTGAGCCTATAGGAAAGCAATATTCTAGAAAAAGTATTCTGTTGAGGCATAAAGCCAAAACACTGCATGACTGTGCATGCAGAAGGTTCATTGGACCTTTTTCTTTCGATCATTAAGTGATCTGATGGTAGGAACAGCACTCACCCTCTGTCATCTACATTCATATCAGACAAGGGACCCTTAATGATTTGTCGAACTGGGAGCTTGGAAGGGAGAGCAGAGAAAGATCTCAGCATTTGTACAGGGCCTATGGAAATAAACTCCTTCTTATGAGTAGGGGTATACAGCAAAGCAAAATGAAGAAAATGAAATAAGGCATTTTATTTAGAGGCCTGATGTGGCTTATAAGAGCCTAAACTGGTGTTCCCTAGCTTGAAACTTTTCCCAATTTGAAAATAAAATTCTACAAATTCCCCCACTAAATGGCAGGTGGTACACATCTCTGGATTGCTTTCAACTGCATTAACGAGTAACAAAAAAAAACAAAAACCAACCTTTATTTGTTTTGGCAAATCCCCTGTAATGTTACTTACATGCTGTTGCACAATGGATTTGTTTCTAGCTTACATTTCAGGTGTGTAGGAGCCAATTCCTTTTGTTAGTTACCCAAATGTCAAGCTCCGGTCACTCCATCCATGGCTTTGAGGAAATGGACAGGCTGACATGACCTCAACAAGCTGGGTCTCAAGATTGCCACTTCCACAGTCTTACAGCTAGAAGCTTTTTCAAGACCCCCACATTCATGTCCCTGACCAGATTGCCATGTGGGATCCACTTAATGTCTGCTATGCCGAAGTGTCCATCTGAACTCCTTCAGCCCTTTCCAGTGAAGGGGAAGAACGAACCATTTCTCAGGGCTGTATACGCCATCCCAGAATTGCTATCTGAAATATTCCAGTTCTGATATATCTGTAACTATCTGATAGCAGGAGCCTTCAGACCATTCTTTCTCCAACTGAGGCATTACAGAAACTGCTGCTCTCATCACCAAATAAGAGTCATTGGGCATGTTTAGGAGCCCAAGGCGCTCCATTGATATGTTTAGGCACCATAGAGTACCCAAACAAACCTTTTGCTATCACTCCAATAAGAGACAAGTCTCCCATAGCTCCTGTGTCACATTTAGGATAGAATAGAATAGAATCATTTAGGTTGGAAAAGACCTTTAAGATCATCGAGTCCAACCATTACCCTAACCCTGCCATCCCACCACTAAACCACTAAGCACCTCGTCTGCCCGGCTTTTAAATACCTCCAGGGATGGGGACTCTGCCATTTCCCTGGGTAGCCCCTTCCAATGCTTGACAACCCTTTTGGGGAAGGAATTTTTCCTAATATCCAACCTAAACCTGCCTTTGCACAACTTCCAACCATTTTCCCTCGTCCTATCACCCGTTACCAGGGAGAAGAGGCCGACCCCCACCACGCTACAGCCTCCCCTCAGGCAGTTGTAGAGGGCGATAAGGGCTCCCCTCAGCCTCCTCTTCTCCAGACTAAACAACTCCAGTTCCCTCAGCTGCTCCTCGTAAGAATTGTGCTCCAGATATTTAATCCCATGTGGGTGTCTTGGAGTTGAGTCTGCTCTGGACTGGACACCAAAGTTTGGGCAACTATAGCTCCATGGACTCTAGCTGACAGTCAGTGCATGAGGAGATGCCTACATGCTCAACCTACATTTAGGAGACTCAGTCTGTGGGCTGAACACTACCACTAAAGTTGCATGAGATAAATCCTCTGTCCTTGGACAAAAAAGCTGAGTCATATCTCATTTAACAATAGATGATCATTTTAGAAACCCTCATCTCCAGCTTTTAGCACAGGCTTTGAGCTAATGGAAGATTACACATTTACAGTGAAGGATTTAAAGAGCTCAATTTAGTTGCCCACCTACAGGCATCTCGAGCCAATTGAGATGCTTGAGGTCTGCCAGATGTGACAGGATAACTGCAAGAGACTTGCATCTTGCTGGAGCTGCAGCCAGAGGGAAAGTAAAATTATTTCAGACATCTCAAATTCCATTAGACACTTATGCTTAGACAGCTGAATTAGCCCCTCAATATCTTTGAGGGTGGAAGATGAACTGCTCTCTAAAGGTGTGATTCACCTGCATATACATTGGCATTGAGTACCACTGGAGACCACCTGGGGCTTTAAAACATCTGCACAGAGCTGGCAGATAGGACACACAGGACACACCGGAGATGTGGTCCTTTTCTGGAGTAGACACCTATGGCTGAGTGCGCTGGTTCGGGCTGGGATAGAGTTAATTTTCTTCATAGTAGCTAGCATGTGGTTGTGTTTGAGATTTATGCTGGCAACAGTGCTGATAACACAGGGATGTTTTCATTATTGCTGAGCAGGCCTTACACAGAGCCAAGGCCTTTTCTGCTTCTCACCCCACCCCACCAGCAAGGAGGCTGGGGGGACACAAGAAGCTGGGAGGGGACACAGCTGGGAGACCTTACCCCAACTGGCCAAAGTGCTATTCCATACCATATAGCATCATGCTCAGCAATATAAAGCTGGGGGAAGAAGAAGGAAGGGGGGACGTTTGGAGACATGGCATTTGTCTTCCCAAGTCACTGTTATGCCTGCCAATGGGAAGGAGTGAATGAATTCCATGTTTTGTTTTGCTTGCGTGCACAGCTTTTGCTTTACCTATTAAACTGTATTTATCTCAACCCACGAATTTTCACACTTTTACTCTTCTGATTGTCTCCCCCATCCCACCAAGGGGGAGAGAGCAAGCGGCTGTGTGGTGCTTAGTTGCTAGCTGGGGTTAAACCACGGCAGTCAGGCAGGGAGGTATCCAAAGCACGGTAGACAGCTCTGTTTGCACAACTGAATTCCACCCTAAATGCCTATTTCTCTCCATTGTAGAGTGAACTGCAGGTTATTAGCTCCAGCGAAGACCTTTACATCTGCTTACATGAATCACACCTATGATTTCTCCAGCTTCCAGGAGGTGAGTTCTCCCTGCCCTCCCATGAAATTCAGCAGATCTCACTCATCCCCTTTATTCCAGCCATGCGACTGCAAAGACCCACATCCCTTCCAGAACAGACACATGCACTCCACGGTCCCTGGGCTAGTCCTTCATGAAGCTTTGGGGAGTACCTCTGACACCTTGGGAACCACTGTTTGAAGTGAACATTACCCCTTTATGGATAAACCAATGCATTGTCTGATATCTTCTCGGGAGAGCAGACGAAAGGCGAAGGCTTCATTTCTGGGCAGTGCATGGTTGAAACCAGACTGATGTCTCAACTTGCCTTATGCTGAAAGAGCTGCCTTCTTTTTTCATCTTGCTGGGCTGTGATTGATTCAGAGCAGTCACATTAGAAGGTAGAGGTTTTGCTGACCACAGAAGCTGTCACACTTTCATTACGGAAAGCTTGTCATTCTCTGCCCAGTTCCATCTGAGATGGATTCGTTCACTTTCACTGGTCTGTCTCTCCTAAGGTGCACTCATAACTCAGGAATAAGGTGGATGGAGCAGGGACACGTGTCTGTTAAAGTAGTTAAGACACAGGTAACTCCCAAAGATCTGATGGATCAGTAAAAGAAGCCTTTAGCTTTGCAAGCAGGGTTTTATTTTTTTCCCTTGTGGTTTTGGCTGTGAAGCGAAGTGGAGATGGAGATGGAAGTTGGCTTTTAGCATTGCTATGCTTTGCAATTCGCTACCAGATGGCAGAAAGGGACTTTTTTTTGTTCTTCTTTTTCTTTTTTTTT
>NW_009259867.1:1332140-1339765 GCF_000687185.1 Egretta garzetta | reverse complement strand
CCCTACAGTGGCAAATGGCATTGGCTTAAGCCTTCTGCAAAGCCCTGGGAGCTCCCTCCTTGCTCTGATTTGTGTCTCTCCCCCTCTATTGTGTTCTGTATAATTATGTACAACCACATTTATTTTTAGCTGGGCTGCACATTCCCTTGGCTTCTAATTGTGCATTTTGGTGGTATCTGTGACAACCCAAATATGTAAGAGCAATAAGACCTTTGTGCATTGGAAAGACTGAATCTTCTGGTACACTGAATTTTTAGTTATCATCATTCTCCATTTGATCTTCAGCATTAGCTTTTGTAGAAACTTTTAAATGGAGCTGGTCAAAGGGCCACAATTGTGATACCTTGTAGTTCTGGGTCTTCACTGGATGGCTTTGCAAACATTTCTAAGAATCAGTTGAACCTGGAAATGTATTTGCATGAAACATCAAGTTGCTTAACAGTGCTCAGAAATTACTAATGGAGTTTTGTAATTTGCTATCTGAAGAACCTGTAGTTCTTTCTATTTCCTTCTTGGAAGAAGATAGAAATTAGGCTTAGATACACAGGGAGAGGGATTAACCGCTGGAACAGGCTGTTACAAGAAGTGTACATTTTCCCTCTCTTTGTGCTTCTGAACCGAAACTAAACTTCTTGTTGAGAATATATGATCCAAGTAAGTTATTAGGCTTAAAGTGAGGTAGCGAGTGAAATCCCAAAGATTCTATTATACAAGGCATAAGATTATGCACGTTAATAATTTACTTCTTGGCCTGAAAATCTGTAAGAACAGTTATATACTATTTTCACCAAAACCAAGGTTTTTTTCTTTGCATAATGAACTTTCATTCAGGATATAAAATGCATGTCTGTTGCAAATTCCCGAGCAGACAAATACTTAGGCCTGATATTTTGACCTTAGCAGACATCTTCATCTGTTGTTTTTTCACCAGACAGCAGAAACATTTTTCCTGTTTGTCTCCATTAGGAACAGAAAACTTGAGATGCCTATGAGTTACTTATATAATCCTGGATATTTTTCTAACTCCTATCTATAGCAACACAGAAAGAAAATTTCAAAACATGGTTTGTGGCTCAAACCTTATAATAGGAAGGCCTGAAACATGCAGATGGCCATGTATACTTCTTTCTTACATGGGATGGTAAATAACTGGCTTAAACTAGAGGGCAGACTTTCAGATGGCTATGATTTAGAGAAATGAACCCAACACTTGGGACTTAGTAGATTCAATTCTACAAGGGATATCAGGGTGGCTACCTGCCACCATATCAGCTCCCATAGCCAGGAGTTGACCACAAAGCGATGCAGCTACTATTCACATCTACCCACACCTGAGCTGAAAGACAGAATGACCAGATCATCGTTTACAACTGAGGTAAAGCCTTCAGGATACACCCAAACCAAGTCTCGAAGTCTTGATTTGGAATCCACAATGGGAGGCCATATACCCTGTAGGACCTTCCTACTGAGACCACCAGATGATTGGGTTTACAGAATTCTCCATGCTAGTCTACAAGGTTCCGAGTTATTTAGCTTACAGTTATAAAGATTAGCTCAAGCCATGATAGTGCCTACTGTTAAATATGGAGGTGCTCTATTGAACTGCAATTTTATTAGCAGATAATAATGAAGTTGCAGGTGGTCCTGGTGTAGAACTAAACCTAGAATCTGGACAGAGCCATCAGTGGATGTGAACGCAGGAAAATAAGACAGGAAGAATAGCTAGAACTGCAAATTCTCAAGTCAAATGGGGATAGCATTTGGCTTCAAAATGTGGTACTTAAATTTAGGCATCCAAATGTAGGAGTGTAAATGTATTACTGCTGTCTAACCTCCCACCACAGCCAATCTTGTCATCAGGAGACTCAATTCAGCTGCCCACAGGTAAGCACCTAAGGTTACATGAGACATCCTAGTGTATTCAAGACATCCATCTGTGGGTAGCAGATAGGAAACAGGATTTATGGGAAACCCTTTGCCTCTTTGAGCAGCAGCTGTCAGCTAGGTGGGACAACCATGACTATTGTTAACAGCATGAGATTCCAATGTCAGGGAACTGAATTGTTTCCAGAGTCCATAGGGTGATTCAGCTCACCTTGAAGTAAACACCTGAGGTATGGTGCAGGTTCCTGAGTACAGGTTTCTTGCTCATTTGAGATATCCTAAGGCAGCTGAGACATCTTTCTGGGCAGGCAGGTATGACCATAGAACCTGTGAAAGATGCATTCCTTTCTGAAATTATAAATAGCAACCAAGCAAGATAGTCCAAAGTTCATGGATGGATGTATAGCACTGAAAACCTATATTGAAGCAAATTAATGACCTCCAAAATCCTATTCACTGGATCTGCTTTAATTTTAAGGACCATTCAGGCATATCACTTAGTGACTGACTTGGTTTTCTTACCATTTTCAGATGTTGATCTTGGGGAATAAACTCTCATGGACATGGAAAGAGCCAGGAGACCTAAGAGCACCTCTCCACCATGGAACCGTATTAGCTGGATCTCAAGCTGCCACTGCCTGATGTAACTCTGCAGATATGTTTCAGGCCAGATGACGTAGGAAACCCATTTGCAAAGTAGAAGCAGTAGGATGCATGCACCACTTGGCTGGCAGCAGCTGGGGCTGCACGGATGTACGTTGGCTTCTGATAGAGTTGTTGCCAATCAGCAGAGGTGTGCAGCTGACTTTGTAAGGTACAAGTGCTTCGCTTTGTACACTGGGAGAATGTGACTGATTGCGTCTTCCCCCTACCCCTCCCAGGGCCATTGAGTATGCAATTTCAGAACTCCTTTGGCCTTTTATTGTCTCGATTTAAGGTACAAGACCTGTGAAAGAGGATTGTTTGGGGTTGCACAGTGGAACGGATTCATTGTGCCTTGCTCACAGATATGCAGCACTGCCCAGAGATGGAATGATAAGGCTTGGACCATGCAGAAGAACTTGAGTTTTCTTTTTTTTGTTTGTATTATTACGGTAGATTCCAATTAATAGGTCCCCTAGTAAATGTCACCCTCCCTCACCTGGCAAGATTTCCTGGGAACGACTCAGTATGAGTCATTTCATTGCCTTGAAACAATGAATAAACAGCACATCTAATCCTCAGAAAGGGCACGTTAGAGGGGATGGCTTAACAGGCTAATCAACAGATTTAAAATGTGTAGACTCTCTGGAACCATAGCATGAATTAAAGTAGCATCATTAGTTCTGTTTAACTTTTTTTATTCCTTTTTCCTTCTCTTTTCTTTCTTCTAAAACAAATGAGTATGATTATACCGTAACATGCTGCAATATTTTGGACTGCTTTGCAATCCTAATTCCCGATTGCTCCGGATGGACCTTGAAAAGCACCAGACATATTTCATATAAGTGGGAATTTACCCTGTTGTCCTTGGACATATTTTTCCTCCTTCCTATTGCTGTGGCCAGGACAGGCTGAATTTCAGCACCAGTTGATATGACCTTTGGGCGTGTAATTTGCTGAGTGCTTTGGGATCACAAGGGATGAAGGGCTCCATTTAAATACAAACTTTTTATTATTAGCTCCTGTGAATAGACTGCAGGCGACAGGTGTGAATTGGTGCTTGCTTAGCTAAGACTTCCTGCAGTGCTCGCCTTGGTCATCTCTGCCTGGCCTCCAAGCACTGTCACTGCTTCCAAAGCTCAGGCTTACCTCCACAAATACTTTCATGCTTCTCACAATGGCTATTTTTAAAGGCATTACTGAAATGGAATGATAACCTAAGGATTCCCTGCAGCCCCTAGGGATCAGCAGCTACAGAGAGGAAATCCCACTTCAGGGCTTCTCAACTCTTGGGGTTTGCCGATTCCTGATGGCCTGCTGACTACCTGGAAGGGGTCTATGCAATATAACTGAAGCCCACAGTCAGTAAGCAAGCAACATCACTTGTAGCAGAAAATGTTTAAAGACCCCAAATTAATAAAACCCCCAAATAACAAAGACAAAACCAACGCCAACTGAAAGCTACCGTCTGAGAGAGGGCTTTAAGCAATAAAAATGAATCCAAGGGGTCAGTCTCCCACTGTAATTTTACTCTTCCATCTTCTAGCGAATGTCCTGTGCGACCTTAAGCAACATTTCTCTTTTTTGCCTGTTAATAACATTCTTCCTGTTCTTTGTCCGCGAGGATGAGAGTCAAGCTTTTACTCTGTATGTGGTGTGGTGCCATTATTAATTGAGTCATTAATAGTAGGTAATAACACCTACTTATTAGTAGGTCTGGGAAAGTTCTGGTTCTAGGGTTTTTTTTGTTGTTTTGTTTCTATGAAGTAGTTGGAAACCTTGAATTGCTCCCTTCTGCTGCTGGCAATTACAGCGTGATAGCATCAGTGTAAAACGACACAGACAGGCAGTCATTGGGAAACAATTCCAGGAACAGTGACTGCAGAGAGCTGACCTGTGAGTTGTGGCAATTTGTTCCCAGGGGTTGCCCCACAGGAGCAAGCGATGAGAAAAAATGGTGACTCTTGCAGGTTGAGCCAGCTAAGAGTTGCAACTGTTTGATGGAGGCAGGTTTCTTCCCTGGGGCCACTCTGCTTGTTCCAGAAGAACGGGCAAAGTGCTGTTTCTGTCTACCTAAAGGCATCAGTAGATGCCAGAGCATGTCTTTGCTAGTAGATACAAGAGATTTTTCACTTATCCCCAAATCCTCTCAGCTTTCCTGAGGGACGTACTGCTATCTGTGCTCAGGCTTCCTCCTGCTTCTCCCACACACACCTGGGTTTCTCTGTTTTTTAGTCCTTGCTGTTTAATGCAGGCATATCCGAAAAATAGGTTCTTTCCAAGCAGAATTAAAGCTGATGCAAATAGCTATGGATAGGGCATGTATATCAGTGTTTGCTGAGGATTTATATACTCTCCAGAATGAGGACGGGTGAGCATGATTAATCAAGAAGGCAGTATCAGAAAGCGGGTTCAAATGGCATGAGACAAGCATCAGCAGTCAAATCCTTTGTTTTTGGCAGCTCAACACAAGCTGGAACAACATGGGATTGGTCAAAATCAGTGTCCTAGTGCTGGTAAAACAAGGATGGGATAATTCTTTTGATCAGATAATAATTCATTCTCCTACCAGCACTTTCAGAACAAAACTAGAATTTCTTCTCAAAGTTTTGCTATGACTGCTTCACAATATTCCCAGCTTTCCCACAGCACCACCACAGAGAACTGCACCCTGGTCATCTGATTCACATGTGCAAATTGTCCCTTCACAGAATCACAGGATGGCAAGGGTTGGAAGGAACCTCAGGAGATCATCCAGTCTAACCCTCCTGCTCAATCAGGTTCACCTAGAGCATGTTGCACAGGACATCATCCAGGTGGGCTTTGAATATCTCCAGAGAAGGAGACTCCACAACCCTCCTGGGCAGCCTGTGCCAGGGCTCTGTCACCCTCCAAGTCAAGAAGTTCTTCCTCATATTCAACTGAAACCTCTTCTGCTTCAGTTTGTGCCCATGGCCCCTTGTCCTGTCACTGGGCATCACTGAGAAGAGTCTGGCTCTGTCCTTGTGACATCCACCCTTGAGATATTTGTACGTGTATATGTACACACCAGGCTGGCAGTCCTAAAAAAAGCCTAATTATAATCCATTGACTTCTTGATCCTTATAACCAGGTTGCAATAAGAATGATCACATGATCAATGAGAGAGAAAGAATAATTAACTATTTCAGATCAAGTCACTGCCAGAGTGAGAAATGAGGACTAAAGAGCCAGAAAGCAAACAGTACAGAAGGGAGTACAGAAAATCGTCAGGTTGGGCAGGAGAGTAAGGAACAAAAAAAATTATGAAAGAACTGGGGAAATGACAAGGAAAGGCGCTACATGAGCTCAAAAGCACATCAGTAAAGACTCAGGTTTGTTATTGTTATAAAATCCCCAAAATCATGACTCAAAGAACCAGAGAATAATGCAAGTCCACGATGACAGAACATGTTGAATTTGAATAAGATGTATTAAATAAAAAGTTTAACTGGCAATACTATGGTTACACTGATACGCAACTGTTCTATAGCGAGACCCAAAGCCCGTTGAAATCAGTGGAAAGACTCCCACTGTTTTCAGATGATTTTGGAACAAGGTTTCTTTAAATAACAAACACAAGGGCAATTAGCCAGGGCCTTAAATGTAGGTCCTCTAGAGCTGAGGTCCTGCATTAAAGCTGACAAACAGCCATCTTTTCAATGGTTTACTGAGTTTCAGGTTAAAAGCTACTGGACATTTGCCTCTTGATTGGAAAGATTAATAACTACCAGCGCTACTAAACTCTTGTTCTTTCTGAGGAAATTGTGAGAAAACAGAATAGAAACTGAAATGAGATAGGTAGAGATGTAAAACTTCAGTGGATGGCTCACAGATGCAACAGGCAAAGGTCTTCTCCTGCCTGCAATATATCCAGACGTGATCTCTCTCTCAAAGACAGAAAATGTTCTCATCATGCAAAGGAAAAATAAACTACTCTATGTCTCCATAAATATTAGAAAAAAAAAAAAAAAAAAAAAAAAAAAAGGGAGGCAATCAAATGTTCCAGATTAGAAAAAAAAAAGAAAAGCAGGGATGCAATCAAATGTTCCAGCCTTCAAAGATGTGCATGATAGGCTGAAATTTATAGACACAATTCTTAAGAGCAAGTTTTGTTCTGGATTCTTAGCTGGAGTTTTCTTTTAAGATGTGTTTGTGTTTGCTTCTCTGAAATTGCAAAAGCACGGTGAGTAATAGCAGAAGGTCAGCACAGGTTGCATTCTTCAGAGGCTCCAGTCTAAAGGCACGTTAAGGAAAAGATGGGTAATAGAAGCAGTCGATGTGGGAAGAGCTGTGAGTGTTTTTTGATGTGGCTGGTTTTGCATTCCTATAGAAGGCTTCAGAATTTGATCTTGGGTGGTATTTCCAGGTATTCTGGAGAAATGGAAAATTACATCTCCCCTTTACTGGATCATTCTCTTTTGCTGTGAAACAATTCTGAAGTGATGGGCACTTGTTGGGATAAATTGACTGTTCTGAAACTACCAGATGAGGTATCAAAGGAAAGGTTGGATGTCACAGTGATGTAGACATGGCTTTGTTTTACCCAGACACATCTTGGAGTGTTTTTTTAGTATAATCTGTGAAAGAGGAAAAGAGATCCAATGTTGAGTTCTGAAGGTTTCAACCGAATTAATTTGGGCTGGTGGGACTGTAGTCAAAGAGCAAAACCAAAAATAGGTCGCAGATACAAACTGGGATTTATGCTAAGAGTTCATGACTCATTTGGTACAACCATGCATCTTGTCTTCCAGATGTGTCACATCACATGGACACACTTTTAGAAGTGCTGGAGACAAGCTTTCCTTGGAGATACGGCTTTGTATGCCTCCATTGAAACGGCCAGGCATCTCAGGCCCTGGCTTAGCAACTCATCTCCAGATGTCTCCTTGTTTGTTTGACTCCAAAGGGACTGAAACAAATATTCACAGAGTTTTCCTAGACCTAAGAACGTCCCAGATGAAAAACTAAACCATTCCACTGGGAGAAGTAGCTTTACCAGGAAACAGGTGGATCCATCCAGGTCTATATTTCATTTTTTTCGTGTTGAATATTGTCACCAAGGAGACAGGATTTGGGAT
>NW_009259867.1:1328638-1332126 GCF_000687185.1 Egretta garzetta | reverse complement strand
TTCCCTACAGCATTGCTCAGGGTAATGAAGCACACAGTTGTAAGGACTACACAAGAGCATCGTATGAGGGTAATTCAGAGAGAAGTGAAATGCTTGTCCACTTGAAAGCACCACATCCTCTGGAGCATTTAAGTGTAAACCTAGCCCCAAAATGGATTTGTCTGAGATCTTGGGAGTCGCAGTGGCTGCAAAGGACATAAAGAAAATCACTGCTTATTTATTCAGTGGAGTCCTGAGAGACTCAGTTATACTGGGGGGCAGGGAGGGAGCCATGGTGAATCCCAGATGAGAAGGGAAGAGATTGATTTCAGTGTTTTCACAGTTCTTTCTCCTTCATGATCTGCCAGACTTCAGTGACAGGGGCTTGATCCTGCCAGACACTCATCCATGTACTGGCTCTGAAGCTCATGTTCCTTTTGGTGAGTGTTGATTTCATAGGAACTCTATGATACAACACGCCGGGGAAGTGACAAAAGTTTTGCGTGAGGTCTCGGTTTTTCCCTCTGTGTGTTTCCACTTGACAGGACTACATTATCTGATGGGAAAAAGCAGAAATCTCAGAAGGATTTTATTTGTGTCTCACAGTCACTGCTTTCTCAGGTGGCTTTGTCATCTGAACTTTGAAGGGTTTGCTTCTTACTCCTTGCAGTTCTACTTTAGAAAAGAAGGTGCCAATTTTATTTCTTTTTAGTTCCTCACTCAAATTTTGAAAATCGTCCTGATTTCTGATGGTATCAGAATCATCCTTGCTCTTAATCTTAGCTTAGGAAACAGCCTAATGTGTAAGTTAAAACACAGGGACTACATCCTTGGCTTTGCCAACTTTGCTGGCAGCTGAGTGGGCTGGTTTTGTAATCTGGCCTTTTTTATAAGCTACAGCTGAAATCATACAATGTCTACACAGATCAGTCCTTCTGATTGACGACCACTGTGGATGGGATTCATCTCATCTAATGGTAGTAATCCGAAAACCAGACATGTAAATATGAGTTAGTCACCAAGGTTTGTGCTGTAGCCAGTGGAAAAAATAGGCACTTCCAGACAGCAATTGCTTTGACCGATTTTAGTTCCTTATTTTGGTATGAGGTGAAATGGACCCTTTAGCTGAAGATGCTTAGACATCAATCACCTTTAAGAAGAGCAGTAGCAACAATGTCAGTATTTGGGAGCTCTAGGAAAAACAGTTTTTCATGGACAGAAAACTTCGTATTTGCTCTGTAGTTAGTCTGTGCACAGCAAGAAGTGGAAATAACCTGGAGGTATTGCAAGGGAGTTGTTTGGATGTACAGTACACCCAGCTTACAAGCTATTGGTGAAGATTGTGCAAGAGTCCCTTACAGGCCATGAACATCGTTCATTAACCTGGAGAGGGGATTTTATTAAGACTTTGCTTGTAAGCAAATTCAGGCAAACTGTTGAGGTTTTCGGAAGTGCTCAGACCTGTCCAAACTTGATTCCTACTGAAAGGGTTTCCTGTTAGACTGATGGGAACAGGAAAAAGCTGACTGTAACACCTGGATTTAGTTGTGCACACATAGGTACCTGGTGCTGCACTTCACCTGCTAGATGCCATTTCAGACATGCACATTTTTTTCAATAGGTTGTCTAAAATGAAATAAAAACAATCCACTCATACCCAAATCGTGGCCTTTGAGTACAGATATCTAATTTTACATGTCTGTTGTATAGTTATCTATAGGTATCTATAGGTGAGCTAAGGTATTGGCTCTTTTGGCCAATTTAATTTATTTGTTCCATTTGATGTGCTGTAAAGCATCTTGGTTGGCCCCTATATACCTCTTTAGAAAGACATAGTCTTCTTTAGATCCTGTCTCATATCTGCCAGTCCAATGCAGATGTTGTGGATGTCTTAGGTCATCTCAGTTGGCAGTAGATGCCTCTGGTTGAATCAGTGAATCACATTCCTACATTTGCTCAGTTGAATAGCTCATTGGATCATACTGGCTTTACTGACTGATCTCCACTGATTTATAATGAGAGCTTAGATACCTACTGACATGTAGATGCCTCCATTTACGTAGCTGTGGGCTGAGAGCTGAATCTTGCCATGAATACATTTGAAAAAACCATTCTGCTACATGCTCACTAATCATCTACTTATGGTTTAGTCCCGACCATATTTCAAACTGAGCGCACTGTGTAGGTGGACATGTGTTCCCAACTGAAGCTCAAAATATAACTACAAGTCATGACATCACATGTAGGAAACAGCTAACAGATGTCACAAATGTAACCAAACAATCTATGATACTAACATTAGACTTCCCAGAAAACTTTAAGGATTCATATATTTTAGTCAATACTGCCCTTGGATTGTCTAGTCTGACCCTTATGCATAACACAGATTGGGAAAAAAAAAAAAAATCATCTACTCCACTCCAAATATGAGTTCAGTAAGTTGTTTGCTTAAATATTTTTTTCAAGAAAAGGGGGCCATCTTGAGATGAAAGCATCAGGACGCTGATGCTTCAGCTCTTCTGTTAGATTCTTATTGAGGTAATAACCGTAATGAAAACAAATAATTAAAAAAAAAAAAAAAAAACCAAACAAGAAAACGTTCTAGAACCACAGAATAGAGAATAATTTAGGTTGGAAGTGGCCTCTGGAAGTCATCTAGTCCAACCACCTGCTCAAATCAGGTCCAATTAAACTAAGCTGAAGGTGTTTTGCTTTTTCTTTGTTTGTTTTTTAATTTAAATTTCATGGCTGCAACATTGTCTTTTGGCAGGGGGAGTATTTTGGAACTAAAGAGGTTTTTAGCACTCACTGTTTTCTTTCCATGAAAGTCATTCTATATTTTTAGGAAGTCTTAGTGACAAGGAAGATACCTATGTAAGGCTGTTAGATATTTAGTAGAGCTACAAAGCCTGAAAATACAAGTAGAAATAATATATTTTGGGCAATGTCATGAGCTGAAATGTTATTTTAATTTGGAACAAATAAAATATTGCATCATAAATGCCTTAGCCATGCATATAAGCCTTTAATCTTTGAGAACTGAAAAAAAGGAAAAATGTTATTTGAAATCAAGTTATAATAAAATATATTATTAATATGGAATTTAATATGTATATACAATATTGTTGACATTTAATATTGTTAATATGAGGAAAATATCAGCTCTGTATGGTGGATTACACATGTGTGTACCTCAGAGGCTTGGTCTCAGATTTTGGTCTATAGAAGTGACATTTACATATGTAACTTTTAAAGCGTTTTTCTTTGGTAAAACTCTTGAATTTATGACACAAGTACAGCATCTGGAGTCCTATAGGAGATCAATCTCCACCTAGTAAGACAGGATGGTTTAAGACTAGAGGTTTGAACAGAAGGTGATGCTGCAGATGCTGATCCAAGGAATGAAGACTTTGGAGGCTTGGATCTGTTTGCTAAGCAAAGATGTTTAATGGCATTTCAGGCTTCCTAGGCTATTCAAGGCATACACAAGAGGCCGGGGGACAATAACA
>NW_009259867.1:1313044-1328601 GCF_000687185.1 Egretta garzetta | reverse complement strand
AGGGGCATCCTGCGACTTCTCAAATGTCACAAGACACCTATGTTTAGGAAACTAAGCCGGGTCCTTTGTGATTTGCTCGTGGTGAGACAGGAAATTAGTGTCAAAAATAAAGCTTAGATTCTGATTTCCTGAGCCTGCACCTGTTCATCCTAGCCATAAAAACATCCTTTTATTTTAAAGAGTGAATAACTTTTGAAGGGTATGATTACATTGAGACAAAAAGAGACAATGCAAAGTCCTTTACTTGCAAAATGAAAAATAGAGAAGTAATAGAAAAGGGTTTGTCAAACCCTAAGATGCATAGTCAGGGCAGTCTTTAAGGACCAGTATTTTAAAATGCTGGTAGGTCACCCTGATGTACCAGATCAACTTTAGATATATTTCTGAAAATTTGGGTATAAGTACCTGCACAACCCGTGTATAAAACTAGATGAAGGCCAGCTTGAGGCACAAGGTTCCTAGGAGGATTGTTAAGAGTGTGGAGGGCAAATACAAAGAACGTGCTGGTCTGGTCTCCAGACCAGTCCTGGACACCCAGGCAGATACAGATGATCTGGCCCTAGATCACTACTGACTACAGCTTCAGCTTAAACTCCTGCAACACATGTAGATGTTTAGATTTAAATATTTAGAGGCTTCTTCAATCTCAAACTGAATTTTTCTCTTGCAGTCGGATTTCCTTTCCCTTTCTGGTTGTGTTCTACACATGCTGTAAAGTTTGAAATTCAGGGAAGTTGAGGAAAAATAATTGGTAACTGCTGTGTGCTTTACACAATATTCTTTGTCCTCTCTCAATCTGTTGTACTGTTAGCATGGAAATCCAGGGACAGAATCCTTTTGACTTCACAGGCAATAGGAGTTGGGCTGCCTGGCTTCAACTTAATGAAGCTTGTAAACCAATCCTTTTTTTTTTTTTTTTTAAATTTAATAGAAAATGAGAAGGTCTCTGGCATATTCATAGGCATCAATTCATCACCACTATGTGAAATATACTTAGAACGAACTTTAATTTATTGCACCTCTATTTCAATACAATAGTTTTACACATCTACCTGTTTTATTTTTAGATACTCTAAAATCAGGTGCGTGTATTCAGAAACAGATAACAAACAGAACAAGAGACAATTGTTGCAGCCAACTTGAGCATCATTTTTTTCCACGCAGAACAAAATTGCGTACATAACAATTACAGTTTATCCTTCAGCTGGGATACAAGCATCAGGAAGATGGTTATTTGTTATAGAATTTTTAAATGAGAGAAGAAAGAAGAAAACTGATGAAAATACATTAGTGAAATACACATGAATTAGGGTTTATTTTGTACTTCCATACTGTACAGGTTCATTTTTATTGGTCAAAACCCTGCAAAATAGTGACATTAATTTATCGTTGTTGCTGAAAACCACCATAAGCTTTCAATCTTTTAGAACCAAGACTTGATTTGGGGAAAAAGTCACGTTCAAACAGGTTTGACTATTTTTTTTTCCGCCTTGGAAAAGGTTTGATTATTTTGTAAACACTTCAATTTGCATTGATTGAAATCTAGAATTTTGAATTCAATTAAATCATAAAAATATATTATCAAAATTAGAGGTAATTATGGCCCAAATGATCCAAAATGAAATAAATTTTATCCAGATTACTGGGAAAAAAAGTGTTTGAACCACCTGAATTTCCCCCCCTACATTTTTGTTTTTGAAAAACGTTGGTGTTGTAGATTTTTTAGATCAATAAAGGATAGAAAAAACAAACCCAACTTTGTAGACTTTGAAGAGGTCATTAAAACATTTGCACACAGACCTAATTGCTCTGCTTAAATTGTGAAAACTAAAGAAGGCCTGAGTCTGAGAAGATAGCTTCTTTAAGAAAATTTGCTGCTTCTATACATCTCTCATATCAGTTATTTAAAATCTTAAAGCTTTTTGGGTAACATTGATCCATATTTATTAGATTAAGGGGTTCATTACCGAAGACCCACTGCTGTTAATAGAGATGAGCGGTTTGTGATGTTGGTGTTATGACTGACAAGGAAAGACTTATTACTCATGGCTTAAGCTCTGCATTTGGATGCCCAGATTAAACTGTGGCACTCCATCCCTCCACACCTAAGAAAGGGGCAGGGGTGGGCTTTAGTGCTGTTATATCTGATACCCACAAAGCGGCCTTCTAAAGAGTGAATGAAGCAATGGTCACAAGGGAAGGACAAGGAAGGATTTCACTTCAGTATGACATGGATGATCCTCCGTATTGGAAGATAAGGCTGGGGGCTGCATGAAGAGATGAGCTTAAAGGTTGTGGATTTTGATCAGGCTCTGGATTTTGATGCGTTGGATTTACACAACAGGCTTTAAATAACAGGAACGTAGGAGTTATTGTTAGGATCCCAGCTCTTGTTGCTTGGGTAGGAGGAAGAACACAGTATGTAGAGCTATAGAGCTTTGCTGTTTTCTTTTTTGTTGGGGTGGAGGGCAGAGACAGGTAGTATACCATAGGTAATTTAGATTACGCCATCCTGGCTTTAGATGGAAGGGAGTTTAGACTTACGAACATGAGACAGACCGTGCTACCTGGGACTAGAAACCTGTCTCTTGCCTGTTTTATTTATCAGTATCAGTGTAATCTTTGAATCTGAGCTTCAGGTGGGCTAGTGGCAGGCAGTGCAGGGAGGAAAGCTCATAACTAAGATGGCTCAGTGCTGGATTCACCTTGTGATAGGGTCATAGCTATGCCATTTTCCCAAAGAAGACCTGGGGTTTTAGCACAAGTCATAAAGGTGGGCTCTTTTCCACCTTTATAGGGTTTGTATTTCTTCTGATCAATTCAATTTCATCTACTGGCCTTCTAGAGTAGCCATCTGAAATGCTTGAAACCTACTCAGCAGCAGCTGTAAACTTTTTCCAAGGAAATTCAAGTCCTGTCTCCCTATTGATTCCAGTCTCTCACAGCTGGCGTGTTTTATTTTTTCTTTATCCCTAGTGGAGAAGCAAATCAGATGCTTTTTCGATTCCTTCTTTTTCTATGAACTTCCCTCCTCAGGCTAGATTATGCCTGAGGGAGAGAGGATGAGGACAGAAAGTACCACTCCATGAGGAGTCCTGGGAGATGTTGCAATTCAGAAACATCTTCCTGAGATTCAATTCCTTCCTTACTTCCTCTTATTCTGAGGAGTATGGGGATTTCTTAGGAATTCGACACTTGTCTGCTAGCTGTAGTTCTCAACACCCCGCATACTAGTTTTTCTGCATTGACTAGTGAACTGCTGGGTAACTCCAAGGCTGTGGTCTGTCCACGTTGTGTGCACAGCATGGGAATGACAGGTGTTTCTGCTGCCTGAAAACTCACGTTTCAGAAAGCAAGGGCAAGATCCTAGGGAAAAAAAAAAAAAAAAAAGATATCTTTCAGCACTAAGTAGACATTCACTTCTGTCTTGTGTAGGGTCTCTTATTCTTGAGTAGGACCAAAGCCTGGGTTGGTTATACCACCTGAAATACGAATGTCATGGACTTTTTTCCTTCCATTGTTAGGACTCTCCTTGCATTAACCTGGCTGTACACACAGAAATTTTAAATTGGTATCTAGATTCAGTGGAAATGGATATGGCAGAAGTTCCTGAAGGACTGATCTCAAACCTGGCTCATAAGCAATAGGTAGACCATGAAGCCAAGGAACTGTTCATCAGCAGAGCAACATCAAGCTACAATATATAATATTTTTTATTTCCACAAGAAATTTAGAATGCTAATAACATTACAGTTCTTCAGAAAAATTGGATGACAGAGCAGTAAAGCACACTAATCGCTCCCCAGTGAACGTAATTTGAATTCCCATATTCCATCCCAGGCTCATAAACCTTTGCAGATATCTTCCTCATGGAAATCTGCTACGTCTGCTTTGTCTCTGGGCTGAACCAGGCAGAAATTAATTGACAGAACTAGACTGGAAATAGGCAGAAATTGGTATGGTATTTTCATCTCAGAGGACCTGCAGAGGTTAGTGTTGCCTGAGGATTCAGCTCAAAACATCCATTTAACCCCCTGTCTTTTAAACTGGACTTAGCAAGTGTGAAAACTAATCAGAAAGTCACCCCCCCCCAAAATTGCATTTGGCTTTGTCTGAAGTACTTATTGTGAGTTACGAGTTGGTTTGCTCCCTCCTGCTCCGTGTTTGCAGAAGAAACTCAATACCCGTCATGGCAAGATATTTTGGGTCTGTTGTGTTTTTCCATGTCAAATCCCCTTCAGCCAAGCAAATATAATAATAATACCAGCGTCACGCATCATGAATTCACACTTCTCAGACCAATAGGTGAGGACTAAGCACTGCAGTGTCAAAGCAGAGGAGAGGGGGTACAGGCTGCGGTTCAAGGTCCTTTCAAGACATTATCTTTTCTCAGCTGTAGCTGAACTTTTTCATATTGATTTAACACAATTTGTGTCACTTTCTGGCAGGGCAGCACTCTTAAAAAAAAAAAAAACACAACCAAAAAAAAACCCAAACCCTCAAAACCCAACAACAAAAAACCCTCACAACTTAAAAATGGGCAAAATGTTTGGTTTGCCTCTATTGACCACCCAGTGTAAACCTAATAAATCAAGTGATTCAATCGTTCTTAAAATATTTCCCTAAAATAGATTTGCGTGAACACATTGAAAGCTAGGGACCATGTTAATCACAGTAATCTATAACACTTCATGCTTGTGTAGTGTGAGGATGCCAAAATGCTTTCCAAGCATTAATTAATTGAGTTTCACATTACGCTGTGTGAGCATGGGGATTATCCTTGCTGTATAGCTGGAGAGAGATGGCTGAATGATTTGCTCAAGGCAACCTCACCCAGCGGTCAATGCCAAGACGGGGAGCTGACTCGAGATAAGCCAAGTGCAGGAATCCAGAGGCCTTTCTCTGAAGGCAGGAAGGCTCTGGGGTCTTTGTCAGTGTGTGAGCCCAGTTTCAGAGGTCACTTGGCTCAGGAATAGTTCCTTTGACACCAGTGTAGTCGCTGCATGGTGATACCTTTATGTAGGATCCAGATATACTTACGCAGCAATACTTTGAAGGCAGCTGCATGCTAATCAACCGCCAAGGAAAGACCTGCTGGCATGGGATAAACTAAAACAATTCACGTGAAGCGTGGCAGTGAAAGCTGCCCAATACTAACCTCCTATCTATATGTCTCCAGCCTGCTTTCCAAAAATGTGATAAAATGTAACTCCTATATACTCAGCAATGAAGTTCTCTATTAGGAAGTCCCCAGGCAGAGGAATGGTGCTTGCAGATAGTTTATTTTTTGCAGGAATTTTGCAGAAAACTTCAGCTTTGTACCTGAGAGGTTGCAATGATGTTCACATGTATAAAGCAAACGATTCCCAAAGAATTTGTGAATACTAAAGAAGAGTTCTATGTATGGTCAAGGGAACATGCGTGTTTGTTAAGGGGATGTGCAGGGGTTTTTTCTGCTGATTTTTTTTTTTTCTTTTTTTCTGAGTGCCCTTTTCCAATCAGAGCTGCCGTGTTTTGGCATTGTATCCATGCACAGTGGCCTGAGATGGTAGGGAACTGAGGTCAACACGTACCTTCTACTCCAGCCCTCTCTAAAAATGACACATATCCCTGTCACTTCCTAGACCTGTACTGAGACATGATGGCAACCATCCTTCTTGGTCTTTTTTTCTGACACAATCATACTCCTCATCTTTTCCTTCCCTCTGACCCCACTCCTTACCATGTCACCATTTGCTTATCCCACACACATACCTTATGACGGTAGGATGACAGATGTCTTTTTTTCTTTTTCTACACCAAGGCCAGCTCCAGGAACATGGCTGATAATAGCTGTATTTTTCCTCCCTCCTCCCTTTCTGGACTTCTAACCCTGGCCATGATGCCAGGCAGCAGAAGTTTCTGTGGGCAACTTGTACAACTCTGTACACGTGCAATCTGTTTTTCAGGAAGTCCCTTCCTCTCCTGCTAGCACTGAGTCATTGACACCAAGCAATCACACAGCCATGCCAGAAAGAAACAGTCGAGCCATGGAGGGGGAGAGGCTTTTAGTTCAGTGAACCCAATGACCGACTCTGGGAAAATCATCAGGGGAGCAAACTGTAAGAAGAGAACCCACCAATACCCACAGACAGTGTGAATGCTACCAGCCAGGAAGGTTTAGTTGGTTCGATGTGTTTCCAAGCCTAGTTATCACACAAGGGTTCATAGCCCATTGATGAGTCTGACCTGTCTTTGGACAGCAAATCTTTCCTCACCTTTCCCAAGTCCTTGTCATGCAGATTTATCTGATCATGGGATTAAAAAAAAGCATTCCCATCTCTTTGCTGTCAGTGACTAGTCCTCCCAATAGTTACTAACATAGCTTTTCTCTAGGAAGAGGAAAACAACGTTTTCAATCCATACACAAAAAGAATCCCCATTACTTATTTTTTGTGTTTTCTAAACTATTTCCCTTGAATACATTTACCCTATCATTACACACACCTGGGTCTGTTGATTTCATTAGTCTGGCTGTGGCACAAAACAAAAATATATCAGTGGTGGGTGAACCCTGTAAATGCTTAATTTTATTCAGTCAATTTAAGGTGGCATTTCCACACAACTCACAGACAGCACTACCTTCTCTCTCATATCTCTCCCTTCACAGTCTTGCTACCTCCTTTATTTAGGGTTGAGACCGTTGCATGGATGGTGAGTCAGAGCAGGGAACTAATCCAAGTGAAAGCTAACTGTCAAGAAAGTAATTTTCAGCTAGATGGATGCCCTGCTTCCCCATGGCAGAACTACACAAGAGGTAATGTGAGCAGCAGGTACATTGCTGGAATGAACACCCAGGATCTTGGAAGGAGTGGTGGGACCAAGTTATTTCAAAGCAGGTTGGGTTTCAGTTGACGCAAAGAAATCAAAATGCAAAATGTCAGGCAGTTATAGCGATACTCTGCTAGCTCCTGTGTCTCCTCTACAGTCAGGTTTGTACCCCCTGCACATACTATAGCTCTTCCTGCTCCTCAACACTGCATGCCACATGCAGTCATCAGATTTTAGACTCCTTTGCCTACCCTTCTACATTCTCAGGGCTGGAAGAAAGCCGTCCCCAGGACTGCAGGGCTGCTCACCACAGAATATATACCGCACTGGGCATGTGGGATGTGTCGGGATGGTTATAGACTCAGCAAAAGAGTTTTTTTAGCAACTAGATGTGGACAGCACGAATATTTGAAAGACACCCTAGAAGCAACTCAAAAGGCTTCATGCCAAGTAGAAAAAATCTGATACAAAAAATAGTTCAAGCCCCGTGCAAGTGCCTGAGTTAGTCAGTAGCAAAGATTTGGCATCGAGTGGGGCATAATCAAGCCAACAGACATAAACAGCTTTGAATCATGCCCTCTGTATGTCGTAGATACCACTTTGGAATTATTACTTACTGTTGAATTGCCAGCGCTTACTCCAAAGGACTGTGAAATCCTTCTGACAGCAAGACTTCCACTGCTCTCCTGGGAAGAAAATGTGAGGAGAAAGTGAGGTTAAAAGAGGATAGATTTTGCTTTGATAATGAACCTGGCAGTTTCCTTTACCTGCTTCCTATTTTCTATCCATCGTACCTCTCTGACCGCATTCATCCTGCCACCAGGGCACCGCATTTGTCCTTACATCATTCCTCTGGACAACACTGTTTGGGAGTTGGGATTGCTCAGCCTGGAGAAGAGAAGGCTCTGGGGAAACTTATTGCAGCATTTCAATATATAAAGAGGGCTTATAAGAAAGACAGAGAAAGACTTTTTACCAAGTTCTGTAGTGACAGGACAAGGGGCAATGGTTTTAAACTGAGAGAGGGTAAGTTGAGATTGGACACAAAGAAGAAGTTTTTTACAATGAGGGTGGTGAGACACTGGAACAAGTTGCCTGGAGAAGTTGTGGATGCCCCATCATTGGAAGTGTTCAAGGTCAAGTGTCAGCCCAGTAGACAGGGCTTTGAGCAACCTGATCTAGTGAAAGGTGTACCTGCCCACGGCAGGGGCTTGGACTAAATGATCTTCCAAGGCCCATTCCAACCCAAACAATTCTATAACTCTATGAAATAGGTCTTCATGTAAAGTCAGCCAGGGACATGGCAGTTGCCTGGGATAAGGAGGGAGTGAGAAGAGGGGTTTTTTGAGGAGGGGGGAAGAGGTTGGTTGCATTTCTGTATCAGATGATGACACAGTTTGATACATGGTTTAATGCACATTTCATGAGAAAGGTGTGAATGGTCAGAAAGGAGAAATCTGCCTTTTCCTGGCTGCTCTCTGTGTCAGGCAGAGTCTTATGGGATGAGGAAGAAATTAGTTCTTTCCTGAAAATACCTGAGCTGTCTCAGTTGGGAAAAGCTTCTGGAGAATAGGGAGCAGAGAGGAAGAGAGGCATCCAGCCAAGAGCCCAGGGCATGAGGATAGGCTGGGACATTTCCTGAGGGGAGCTGGAGGCTTGCCTCTGGCAGGGAGTGGAGCCACAATGAAGCCTCAGAAGTGGCAAAAAAAAAGGGGCTTTCTTTGGGATTCAGAGGGGATGGAGTTCACGCGGGAAGTGACAGGAGGTGGTGGGAAAGCAGAACAGAGGCAAAAGGACCTCCCACAAATCTCTGAAAGGCACAGTGGGGAGGACTCGTTTGCAAATCTTTTCATTTAATGTCTCATGCAGATCTGAATTTCACTGTTTAATGAGTTACATTGATGACTTGTGTTACAAACCTAGCTGTTGAGATTGGGTCTCTTGTGTTTTGACATTCTCTGTTCAAAAAAAATCACGGTTGATCTGTATCCAGGCTCTGACCAACCTGGGGGTCCACCACAACGCTCATAACCCAGGGCACAAGGCCCTTGCCAGGAAGTGAGAAATCTGCCCTCTGCCTTTCCCCACATCCCCTTCTCTTGGTTTTGCAAAAGGACTTGAAGACAATTTTTCAGCAGTCTGTGGGAAGGCGATGACATGAAACTTTCCAACCTTCAAGGGCATCACCCTAAATCTGCACTACTGGAGAAAAGTCAGGGAGAGAAGAAGGAATTGGACAAGGCCTAACAGTTGCACTCACTGTTGCTGCTTCCTAATTTTTTTGCACCTTGCACACAAAAGGTGTCTGGGCACCTCGGTCTGGCCAGCAGCTAAATGCCTGGAGAGATGCACGTGTTCTTCCAGCAAGGATAAGGGCAGTGGGGGAGGACCATTTACTTCTCCGTGAGTACCACAGTGCTTTTGAAGGTTGAACTGAATGGTTCCTGAGAATCCAGTCTGAGATGGATATAATTATTGCATACCAATTAGATGGCTACCTCAACTATCAGCATTGAGGCAGACTCTTTTTGTGGATCTAGCCCTAGGTATGCTGAACCCACAGCTTTCCCAAAGGTCCTGCCAGGACCTTTGTCTACTGCTTCATCTTCTTTCAAGTTCCAGTTGCTTCCAGTTATGTTTTTGGACCACCAAAACAGTCCCCAGACTTTTTTAGTCTCTTCCACAAAGGACCTGAAGAAGGTCAGGGCCCAGCTTTTTTTTTGTAGCAGGAGCTAATACACACTGCATGCTAAATAACATGCATGTCCAGGAGTTGTCTGCAACCGTACATGACCAGAAGAAAACTGATTGCTTACCAAACACAACCCTCCCTGTTTATGCCAGAGACATCATTCCTGGTAGATGTTCACATCTTAACGTTCCCAGCAGCCTTCTCTCCTCTCCGGACTGGTCAGATCCCCTCCTTTCCACAGGTGACAACCCAAAAGAGCACCAGTGTTTGCCTGAAGTGGTGGGAATCCTCTGTGTGGTCTCTCTAGAGTCCCTTCCCCACGTAGAGGTGTTCAGTTGTACTTCAGGCCTAGGTCGGCCACACAAATCGGGGCAGGTCTCTCTTCTCCTTAGCCACTAAATGAATCCATAAAATGGCCTGTTGACTCTGGTTTTCTGAGCGCTCTGAGTCAGGAAAAGGACCACCAACAATTTGCAGCAAATGATGTGGAGTGTACGTTTGAGAAAAGGACTATTTTGCAGCAGCATGTAAGCTCTTAATGTCCTTGGGAAAAGCCAACATAAAGCATTTTTATTGCAATAATAAAACTTGAAACTTGCATGTGGTGGAAGGAGGAAGCAGAAAAAGGAGTCTGTGGCAAGTGTTCCTATGCTTCTGCTTCACAGGATACAGAGGAGAGAAATATCAGAGGGGAGAGACATGTCCCAAAAGTGGCTACTTGGGAATAACCTTCTAGGAGTTCTTGGGAATCTAGGAGGCTCATCAAAAGCCATATCATTGTTTTTATGGAAAATGCTGTCTGCTCAAAAATCTTTTTCTTCCTCTTTAATTAGGGGATAAAAGCAAACATTTGGGGAAAAAATCTTATGAGGCAAAAAGTTCAACAACATGTTTTGGAAAAATATTTTGTCATCTTGAAATGTCTTGGGTTTTCTGTCTGTTTAGTCTTTTTATATTAATTCACATTTGTTCACGTTGCCTCGGGTGTCATGCACACATGCTTTGCTACTACAAATGGGCACCATAACATGGCCATCTAGTTTTTAGAATAGTCAAATGATTTTGTTTTACATTTAGGGTAATTAAGGACAGCTGCTTCTTAGTACTAATGCAAACATCCTTTTTATTTTTTTTTTTTTTTTTGCCCCTAGATAAATTTCCTCTGTTCATCTTATCTTGAAACAGTTTGACAATTAATTTTTTTTTCCTAGTTAGGTTCCCTGAAAAACCTAAAAAGAGAATTGAATACCGTTCTTAAACTTGACTTCAGGCTATGGGGATGGGAGCGTTGTATAAGGAAGAGTGACTGCTTATGGTATGGTATTGAGAAGCTGACTCATGCAGTAAAGTCACCATTACAGAGAAAATGATACAAGGATGCAGAAAGGGAAAATATGAATCTTATACAGGAGATAAGTATATTATGGGAGTTCTCCTGGGTAAGATGTAATGGGTATTAGTTGAGCCAATGTCAGGTGCTAAAGCAACTACACTCCCTCTCCTAGACTTGAACTAGTTCAGTGAAAAGTGTTTTGGGACTCCATGCAAAGTCTTGAAATCTGCCATAAAAAATATACTACATCTCGTGTGTGCGATAGTGTGTGTGTGTACCGTAAGGGAATATGCTCTCCAGGGACCCAAAGGTCAGGGTGTGTCATGGGAGCAGAGGGAGGCGACTGAGTGCACCAGATTCACCCAGATTTCCAACATCCCTTTTCCAGAACCTTTTGGGGTTCAAGCACCAGACCCACACACTTGCCAGCTCATGCAACGGCAGGTCTTCTTCAGAGTTACCACCTTATCCCATTCCTTTTTAAGACCCATCACTCCGCTTTTCAGACACATTTATCGCAGCCGAGCTGGACTGCAATTCTCTTCCTTGGTGTTGCGGTCCTTAATGTGGGGTGACCTGTAGACATTTATTTCTGTCATAAGTGGACAGAAACTCTGTCACAGCCTGACAGGTTGCAAGTGTTGCAAGAAAACATTGCAGCCTGAGTTTTTGTTCTTTTGGTTTTTTGGGGTTTTTTTGGTTTTTTTTTTTATTTTTTGTTTGACTTCTTTTTTCCAGTATTGAACTTCGTAACTGGCAAGAGCTCACATGGACATACACATTCATGCGATTCTTCTCATCTTGAGGGGGACTTTTGGGCTGGCAGGACTCACGAGCTATTTCAGCTGAGGATAACGTGGCTTGCTCTTAAGGCCCCCTTGTTAAAAATAAGCCACCTTCCATGTGGTTCTCCTACACAGGGAAACCAAATCCTTTCATTGGTCAGCTGGAAATCTGCTTAGCCACCTGAGATTCGTTGTGGATGAGAGTGTTTACAATGCTTGGTGTAAGTATCTCCACTCAAATGTCAGCCAGGGGCCCCGTTAAGTCAACAGGAGCTTTTCCCATTGACTCCAGTGTCCTCTGAATGAGCCTGAAGGTGGTGGATGTTTCAATATTTCATCGTGTGGAAGCCTGATTTTGTAGTTAAGGCACTGGTGTGGATATAGGAGAACTGTGCTGGGTCCCTAACCTGTACGATTAAGGCAGAGACAGGGCAAGGCAAACATCTGATTTTCATCATTTTTAGAGTTCATTGGCAATTAAAAAAAAAACTAGATAAAAAAAAAAGAATTTATTAGTTAAGTTGATCACTCAGAAAGCAAAAATATATGTTTTGCTTAATTAAGAGTGATTAATCATTTTTACACTGCAGAATTTTATTCTGCTTTCTCAAGCAAGAAAAGCTTCTGTGGATACAGTGTCTGTGTCTTCCCATCTTAAAATTCAATCTCAGACAATTTAAGAGAAGGCAAAAAAGCTGCTGAGAACTATAGCAGATTTGCATTTTATCATTCAAAACTGTTTTATTAATGAAAAAACCCCCATATTTTGGGACACAGAAGCACATTGTATGATTTTTTTCAATTCACTGTGTTTTGAAAGATCCAGATGTTCAGTGCCAGGGTTTCTCCTAAATGACACTTTTCCATTTCTTGAAATGTAAAATGCTTTCTCCTGATGGCATTTACAGTATTTTTAAAATGCTTATACATCATTTCATACAACCCAGGCTGGTTTTCCTAGCAGTGGAAGTACAGAAAGTAACTTTCTTATGGCTTTATGTCTGTTGCTGTATGACTTTGGCGTCTCAGAAGACAGGTTTGGCTGATGCTTTTCCTGCGGTTGTGACATTTTCAGTGACCCTCTCCTATCTGTATCCTTTTGTGCTTAATATTTAAAGCCATTTCTTACTGAGTATTCATTCTGTTTCTAATACAGTGGGCTCCCAAGCTCTCTTCAGCCTTATGGATGTTATCCTAACATGCAGAAGAGTAGTCACAGCTCATGATGTCCTTGGTTTTTCTCCCTCTATTTCACATTTTTTCACCCTGTCTATAAAGCAAACCTAAACTTAGAAAGAAAAACATACATGCTCTGGCGAAATCGAACAAATGTAATTGTGATGGGAGGACCCCAGCGGCCCAGGCCATAAAACATTTCAGAGTTCAGGAGTTTAGTCCTACAAATGAACACACGCTTTCCTAAGCAATAAAAGTGAAACAAAACTAACAAACAGGCAAAACTTCCACTTTAGCATCTGTGGTGGTAACAGATCCCTTGAATCCGCTCCCCCTTGCTTATACCTGAACCTTTCTTGCTTCAAGACAGAGAACAACCTGCCTGTAACTCCTTCTGGACTTGGGTGGACCCAGGAACCTTCTCTGGACCCTCCAGGTCTCATTCATCATCTCCATCCCCTGGTGCAATTCAGAGAACGACACTCTGGAGGACCCAGGGATTTAATTGCACCAGATCCAGGCTATCCAGGCTACATCAACAGAGAGGCAACGTGCTTTGTGATTCCCACACAAAAGACCGTACATAAAATGAAGTGTCTCTAAAGCATTACGTTTTCTCAAATGTAATCTTTGGGGAAGGGCTGGACTTACCAAAAAAACCCACGGTACAGCTGGAGCAATTATCTCATTTTAATTCAGTAAATCGGTGGTTATGGAGTTCATACAGACTCAAAGATATCCTCTGCTTAAAAAAAAAAAAAAAAAAGCTTCAGGAGAATTTCCATTAAAATGCATCTTTAGAATATAAGATTTGTGTTTCCTGTAAGCTTAAGTTATACTGTATTTGGTATTTCCAAAGTTTACATGAAGAAAATTTTAAACTCCAATGAAGTATATGTTTTTCTTCAACTCAGCACATCCCTATATAGTGTGACTTTAGTGAATATTTTAATGAGTTCAAAATAAACCATTTTTTAAAAATAAATTCAAAATGAAATTTATTTCAGAGTTTCCTACAGAAAAAAATTATTTTCCTAGATGTGCTGGTTTGTGACTTGTGCTAAAATCTCAATTTCCATACACATGACATAGCATTCTAAAGTAACTGTTCTTGCAAGGTACCAGCAGAATTGCCATGCCATACTCACGCTCAAAGCAAGCATGAAGAGCTTTGAAAAAGGAGAGTATTTTGTTTTCACCTATGAACTCCAGTTTACATTATACTGTGTTTGGAGTATCCAGGCTGACCTTCAGCTGCTGCTCCAGGAGGGTACGAGTCTCCCATATGTCCTCTGTCTCATCTGCCATTTCCACATCCACCTCCTGAACACCCCTGAGTATCTCAAATGTCCCTAGGTACCGCATTTGAGGCACCTGAATGCCTCTCCATATCACCGCTATTATAGGGACAGCGTTCCCAAGCACTGTCTTACCTTTAACTGATCATAAATATTTGCTTTATGTACAAATCAGAGTATAATTTTCCCACAAAACCTAACTAAATCCTCAATTAACGTTCCCTGCTCTTCTCTCCCAGTCTCAAACCTGATTTCCTGTACCCCTGGTATATAACATAATAGGAAACATAAATATATGGGGTTTTTTCAGCTGGGAAAACACACTGGTATGTGCACACATGTACATCCCATGCAAATGTATACAGCAGCAGAAGTCCATTCACAACCAAACAACTCCCCTACCCCCCCAAAAAACCCCAAATACATGAAAATACATTCCAGAATACCCTAGTCCTACTGTGACTTCAAAGTAGTTCTGGATGTCTTTGTTTCCCCCAAGTACCTGGATACCGTATCACAATCTAAATGGAATAGCAGACTTTGAAACTGCAGCGTACCTCGGATTGCTGCTGATGAAAATGGAGTTTAACACACACAGGGCTGGAGCATTGGAGTGCCTGGTAGAAGCCAGAGACCGACCCGATTTTGTGAACGTACATGTGTTTCTGTAGTATGTTTGAGACCAGAGATCCAACCTTTCCACTTGAGTAGGGCTTTTGTGACCAAACCAGCATTCCAGTAGCAAACACCAAGTACCCTCACCGGAACCACATCCTCACCTCGCTCAACGGTGGCCAAAGGCATGCTGTTCGCCAGCCAGAAGCGGTTTCTGTGATGCACCTTATGAAAAAATCAGCTGTTCCCTCCTGGTGACAGTCAGGACAGAAGAAACCACCAACACCTGTCTTGGCAGGGATCCGAATGAAATTCTTTTCCCTGCAGCCAGAGGAAGGAGGAAGAGTGAACTGAAAGGTCTACTTACTTTGGAGGGGAGCAGATTCCCAGTGCAAAGTATTTAACCTGGAGTGCTGAGCCTAAGTTGGGAGTGATTGAAAGGTGGTGTCATCGGTGAGGTTCTGGGGCCCTTTTCCAAACAACCTGAAGGATGCAACCCTAAGTCCCACTGGAAAATAGTAACATCAAGACTACAGTAGTTTAAGTTGTTCTGTCCAGATGTTGAATCGAAAAAAAAATATATATATAAAATCTTGAAATATATCTTTCTTTTTTGTCCCAGAAATGAAAAATTAAAGCATTTCCATGCCAGCACTTAAACATTTTTGGTTTTTTTTTTTTTAAGCACTACTTCATGTTTCACAGGAGCACTCCTACAGAAGCAAACAGGCAACCATGTACCTTTTGCAGAAATGGCACAGAGGGGCAGAGCTTCCCTCTACTAAGCAGTTACAATGCCCACTCCAGCCATGGGAGACCCAGGATTAGTGATCATTCCTGCCAGAGCA
>NW_009259867.1:1308080-1313030 GCF_000687185.1 Egretta garzetta | reverse complement strand
CTACCCTAAATGATGAGTACGATCACTCTTGTGAACAAAGAATGCCAAAGCACCGTGTCCCGTGCACTTCAACCCTTTCCTACTGCGAGCTCATTTCTGGATTGTGACTCCACTTTCAGGCTCATGACCAGCTTTGGAAACCACTGTTCCAGCCTTTACTGGGAGACTATGCACTTAATCTTCTTGGAACCAGTTGGGTTTGCATAATACGCTTAAATATCCTTTGAGGCAGGCAGAGAGGGACTGGTTCTCACACAGTTTGCTTTCCTAAGGACAACCCAAATCAAAGCAAAGCAAAGGTTAGACGGAAGAGGTTCTACCTCTCAAAGGAGTGTCCTAACTATAGAGTGCTAGTGGTTTTTTCCAGAGTTGTATCACAATCTCTCTTCTCCACTGAGTCTCTACTCCTTAAATATGAAGAAATAAAAGAGGAAGAGAGATATACAGAATGGAATTGACTGTTTTTATTTCCAGACAGTACTTACCCTTAGTTTTTTACTTCAACACGTCTTCACGTAATTTATACAAAGTGCCAGAGGAACACAGGCATTGGGCGATGGAGGTGTAGGACTGTGGAACCAAGGATTCATCTGGACATCACTGTTGTTGCATCAAGGCTGTGCTGAGTAATGACGTTTCTACAAACTGAATAATCGGTGCAACACATGCAAATCACACCTTCATCAAGTCAAAGAAATCAAGGATATCTGCACCACAGTCTGCAGAGCTTAGTTGACATGTTTATCCTTAAGGAGTAGCTAAATTAGTGATCTGTCTTCCTTGATTCCCTGTAAGTCATTAACATGGGCTGCATGAAGGAAATTAACCTTTCAGGCATTTTTCTCAATAGTTTAGAGCTCTCGTAAATTGTTTCACATACAGTCCCTATGTTGGAAAGGCTTTCTTACCAGAACTTTTTTTTCTTTGCTAAACCCCAATTTTCTTCTCCTTTTCTCAGCATATTTTAGGCAGGCTTGTAATGCTACTGGCAAGTTTCCAAGTGTTTAATTTGGAACATGATACCTTTCATTTAAAAAAAAATAAAAAGAAAAAAAAAAGTCTAGCTGAAAGATCAGAAGAGTTTACGCTGGAGCTGCAGTGAGCTGCTCAAGGGAGAGTTGAACTCCGGTGAACAAACCCCTGAGGGCTAGCTGGGAAAAGCAGTTTAATTCATTCTTGTTCGCCTTTTAGTTTTGGGATAAAATTGCAAGGCTGAAGTGGAGAAGCCATGGAACAGCTGTTTGCTGGAGGACATCAGCAATTCAAGCCACCCCAGGACCTACTGATAATGATGCTGTCTCTGCCCCCTGTGGGCCACCATATGGGAAGGGGGCATGAAGGCTAAGAGACACCAACCAAAAGAGAGTAAAGAGACTTCAAACCACACAGGACTCTTTCTCTTGGGTGTCTGTTGGCCCTTGACAGTAACCCCCATGCTCTGAAGAGTTGTCATCGTAGCATAATCACCAGCTAAGCAAATGGATTCTCCTGTATGAGGCAAAATGGATACATAAAAAAGTTTGTGTAATTTGGTCTATGATAGCACAAGGGTCTTTTTTTTTTTATTAAGAAAATGATCTCTGAATTTCTGGTCTCCCCATAAGGAAAAGCTTTAGGTCTGCATTTCTCTCTATAGATTTCCCTCTTTCTCCCCAACCTTCTGAGTTTTGTTTCACTGGAAATCCTACTCACAGAAATGCTTATTTCTCTTGGATGCATGAGACTAACTGCATGTGCAGCCAGAGTTTGTACACAGATAAAATGTCCTTCCCCTAACAAGTAATATGCCGGGGGTGAACAAGAGGACAGTGACCTCAGGGTCTTTGCTCTTCCCTTCACAGTTGGTGAGGAGAAAGCAACGGTGTCAGACCAACACACAGCCTTCTCCATGGGCTTTCTTGGAAGCCCTAGGTGAACTCTTAGTTGTGATACTCTCTCGTATGTGCTATCAACCCTCCACTTTGATAATTCACTTTTTATTTATTTATATTTTTTTGACAGCCAAACAGCTTTTTGGGGAGAAGGCTGATCCCAAAACTGGGTCCTGAATGAAGCAGAAAGCAGAGGAGAGCTGATGAACAAGAACAACCTTGCAGGAATATTAGAGTACAATCAGGAGTTCTTGGTAACTACAGACATACTAACATAAATTAGACAATATCAAAAATTATTTTCATTTGCACACCTCCCTCTATTCAGGGAGTTCAAAGCATTCTGCAGTAAGTGTTAATTGCACCTTACAAGTTTGCTGGTCCTGCAAGCATTCTCAATCCCCCTTTACTTACTTAAAGACCTGTACAGAAAAAAGAAGTTGCACACCAAAGCTACAGTCTGGTTAAAGGAACCCAGAGTCTCACCTTCCTGCCATCACTGATGGACTTAAGTATTATAAGCTCTAGATTTTTCAGTATTTGGAGTTCAGTATTAGCTGAAATGGCGTTAAATAATAAATAATAGGCTGAGGTTCCTCTTCCTGAAAGCAGAATGCCTTACGGTCAGTGGAGATCTAGTCAGTGGACTGTGGGGGCAGTTAATTGCATTGTAAACTGGAGGTCTAAAATATATCTGAATTACTTCCTAAAGGTGCCACTTCCTCTGTGTCAAAAAAGGGAGTCTGAGGAAATTTGTTCAATTAAAGAAGTTTGCAATGTAGACACCTGAGATTAGATGAGATAAAATCCACCTCCAGTGACTTCTCTGAGCTTTCAGAGAGGCTCTCACTCCAATGAATACAGTAATGTCTTGACCATGTTTTGCCAAATTAAGGAATTGAACTGAGGCACTCCCAGGATTTAATTTTTATTTTAGGCCCAGGAACAGTGATTTATTCTCCTTAGAGGGCCTTGTTCATTAACTTCTGAGGAGATTTCCTATATGCCTGGGCCATTCTTGGTAATATGGTCATGTGAAATTTCTGGCAATCACTACCATTACGGCACATTTTGCTCTGTCCCAGGGGACCAAAACATCCTGTTTAGCTGTTGAGCTGTTACTGCGACACCTCTGAAGGAACTTTAGACCAGGGTGAAGTGATTTCAATACAGCCTAAGTAATGTATCCTGCTCCCTGTGTTTATGCTGGTCTATTTATAGGGTGGCAAGATTTGGCTCCTACAAATATTTTGTCCCCAAGCATGTTCTTGTTTCATCAGGTCCCAGCAGTGCTCCATAATGCATCGACCTCTCTTCACTCTGCAGAAGTCTCTGGTCAGTCACCCCCTGGATATGTGCAATATGAGACAGTTTCTGCTCTTACAGGCACACAGTGTTAGTTTGGGATTTTTTAAGAGCTCAATGTCTTTCAGTATGTGAAGACAAAGAGACTGAGATCCATCTCACCTCATTTTAGACACCTACAATATAGATCTCACCAGCTGACCTAGTGATCACAAGTTCTCATGACAGATAATGAGAGAAATGGTCATCTTTGGGCCTATTTAATGGGAGATACCGACTTTAGGAGGAGGTAACGTGAGCCTGAGTCTCATTTCGTTAAGGGCATGATTCAATTGTCTACGTATGGCTCTTTGCCCTGCCCTTGAGCATCCTTCCTTCTAATTGTCATTCTTAGGAGCCTGAAGGTCTCCTCTGTCTGTCCACCAGTGTCTTGGACACTACAGAGCATCTCAAATAAGAATACAGATTTCAGTGTGTGTACAGCTGCTTTTTAAACCAGGTTTCTACTCAGATACAGATGTTTTCAATTATTCAAATGCATATGAGTCTGACTGAATAAGGAATAATATTCCAAGAAGTTGTTAATTTTTTACAGTAATGAAATGAGAAGAGGTTCAGTTGTTGGCATCAGCACAGGTTTCCTATCTAATAGTGGTTTGGACTATTATGATGCTGATGTGAAAAGTGCCCAGATAACAAGTTGCTGTGCCTAACCTAATTTCAGAATTACCCCTCTTTATAGTCCCTGACCTTGCAGTCTTAATTTTCTTTATCAATGTATTCTTGAAGGAGCCAGTCTGTGCTCTCCGGTGTTGAAAAAAGTATTCACATTAACTCATATTTCTAAGACACTGTGTCCTTCCCTCCCCTCCAAAGTAAGAATACTCTGTTCCCTCTTTCAGCTTGCCTTAAAATGCTGCTTCGTTTGTGAAGCTGTTCAACACAAGAGGAAATAATTTTCAGGCAACAAATTTTCAGTTACTGAAAGTTAACTATGCCCTCTAATGTAATTCTGGAACCACAAGAGTGTTGGATACATTTGAAGAAAAGTGACATTGATTCTCTACTTATGAATGAAACTGAGGGTAGAATTTAGTTCACTGAATTACATACCTAAAAGTTGGTGGTTAGTTTTCCGTGTCTAAATGAGAGCTGAAAGATCTCAAGTCAGTGGCGATCTAGTCCATAAAATAGGATACCTGTACTTGGTCAGCTAAACGACTCTTCAGATTTCACAAACGGTGCCTAGGACTTGACTCATCTTCTTGAAAATAAGCATTTAATGCCGTTAGAGCTACAGCTTCGTCATGATAGGGATATCCTGATTCAGAAGGGAATGGGTGTCCTCTACACTCTATTTCATATTTCAGATAAAATGGCTTTAGATGCTTATGGTAAGGCAACTGAACCAGATTCTCAATCTCCTAATTCTCTCGTATAGAAACCTGGCTATAGGCACTAAATATAGGTGTCTAGGTCTGTGAGATGAAACCTACCTTGAGAATGGAATGCAAAGTATCTGAGATCAGTCCTTACACTTCGCATGCTTTAGGAGTGACCCTGGGAGAGCTTTTCTCATTTCTGTACTCTGACTGTCTCCTGCCCTCCACATAGGTTTACTTCTCCAAGCTTTTGCAGGCAGAGTCAGTGCTTGCCTTGAATAAGATATGTTTTTCCTTTTTTTGCAGCACAATTTACATTTTATGCTTTTTATTAGAGAATAAAACCTAATAATAACGACACTTAAAAAAGCTCGCCATTGCTTGTGATTCAT
>NW_009259867.1:1302215-1307922 GCF_000687185.1 Egretta garzetta | reverse complement strand
ACACGAGTCAAGTCCTAGCAAACTCAAGCCTGGTAGCCATGGCTCATGTGGGGTACTGGACCTGCAGCTCAACTGATCTGCAGTCCTTTGAACTTCAGCCTCCATCTGACCTTCCCATTGCCTGAGTGGTCTTGGGCTTTTTAGTGTCAACCGATTCGGCTGTTGGGATTGAGCACTTTCACTGCTCGTATAACATCATTGCTCATTTACTAGGTCTTTAGTATCTCCCTCTCCCCCTTCTCCCCCCCTGAAAAAAAACCTTTGGACCCTAAGGCAATTAAGTCTCTCAATATATGTATTTGTTTCCCTGTCCCCTCCCAAAATATGAACATTAATTTTCCCAACATGCCAGAAACACTTATGGACCTTCTGTATACCACTGGTTTTTTAAGATCTGCATAAAGCACCCATTGTAAAAACATCTGTGTCACTATACACAGATGAACGATAATTAGAATAATCATAGCTTGGTCATATGGAGGTCTAAGCCATTATTATATGCACAAGAACCAGAGGGAGAAATACCCAGGCCAAAATAAACAGATAAATAAAAATGCAGAGTTAATGAGGCAGGGAAAGCTGACATTGTGAAGGAGAGAAAAAGCTGCCTGAGAAGATTTCCACCATGTATCTGAAAGGTTCACATATTACTATAGGATCTCACAATCAAATCTTTCATAAATTTATCTTACCACACAGTGCAGGTCAAGGAAGCTGTCATCAGTAATCGTTTATAAAGGAAAGAAGTGGTTCGGGGGGATCTTAGGGGCTATATTTAAACTACAGGCGTATGGTTCAGTTGTAGTGACTATAGTGTTGTTTAAAGCCAAAAAAGCAATGCACAGTTTGAAACACATCCTGTTCAGGGCTGGCAAACTGTTCCTCCCTTAAAGGTAATGGAGAGAAGCAGCCATGGAGCTGATGAAGAGGCGGGGAGTCTCTTCTTTCACCTGAAATACCTTACCCTGCACCCCTTCCACTAGCTGTAGTCGTTTTGGACCAGGACTACAGTCCGTGTGACCTTTCTACTTTGACTGTACTGAAACTACCCTGTGGTGGGCCTGGCCACAACTCTTTATGGTGGTATCTGATTGCCCTAATAGAGTAAAAAATGTGCCAGATGCCTTCTTGTTGGTTCCCAGTGGGATGCAGGCAATAAGGTTGTTGTGATGGAAGGGGTAATATAAAGAAATAGCAGGCACTTACGCCTGCACTCACCATCCCCAAGTAGCCATAGGATGTCTTACTGAGAAAGGACTGGCCTCGACTCTGATGTTAAATCTGCTAATACGTTGGTGAGATAGAAACAGTAAAAATAAAAATCTAAACATCCATCTGTATTGTTTTATTGAATTGATATGGGAAGTATGCATGCCTACATCTATACCTCTGCCTATAACCATAAGTGTACCATCTGTATCCTTATGCCGTGGGTCATAGGCTGGAGGGAAGTCCATGGAGAGGTCTGGGATGACAACTTGAAATGCAAAACCAGCTTTGCAGAGATCCAGGAATACGGGTTGAAGCAGGAAACCAGGGGTTGGAAATGTTATGTTGTGGAAAATCATGTAAATGCACCTACTTAATACATGGTTACTCACCACATCCAAGATCGGGGGCCATTTACTGTTCATATTTCAGGTACAATTTGTGCTGCCTGTCCTGGCTTTTGATGGCCTGGGATAGCAATAGGAACTGATTTACCCACCATCTGGGGCAATGAAGTGTCCTACTCCAGCTAGCAAATGCAAAGCTCAAGAAGTCTGTTGGTGCTGTTTGTGTTTGAGTGTTGAGTAGTCTCTTTGCTCCTTTATTCCAAGAACCTGTCTATTCTAGTTAATCTCTGTCTGATTTCCTATCTCTCTTCCTCTGTTTTAGGATTCCTTGAAGCTATGGATTAAATGAAGTCTTGTTTACAGGTATTGGTAGGAATGGTTAAGTACCATGGTTAAATACTTTTTAGTAAAGAAGGGTTCATCAACAAAAAGAAAACATTACACTACTGTTTGGATAAAGACGTGCAATCCTGTAAGTCACGACTGACAACGTGGAAGTCCTGCGACCAGAAAATTGTATTGTTCAGGGTAAGGAACACAACCCCAAAATGTACAAGGCAGATCCTGTGAAAAACTCTTGGTAGGAGAAGTTGTCAGAATTGCCCTTTTATCTGCAGTTTAAAGGTATTCAGGTCCTTAATTCCCACTGATTCCAGTACTTGTGTGAAACACCACTACAAGGGAATAATACCTGAAAGAAATCATACATAAAGACACCTGTCATACTCAATTCTACTTATAATTAAACAATATGGTCTACATATTTACAGACTCTGACTGTTGCTGTTTACAATAAATGCTCATGAACCTCTCAGTGTACTCACAATGAGAGAACCATTTGTCCATGGCTCAGAAGAAAGAAGCATTGAGATTTTCCTACACCTGAGGTTCCTCTACCTGAGTATGAGGCTTCTCAGTGCTAGAAGAGAAAAACCTTGCAGGTGCTACCACTAATCTTTAGTAAAAGAAAATAAAACTGTGGGAATTTCTGTAGAGTGAGAGTGTAGGCAAGGCTAAGCAGCAACAGTTCCATGCAGCTTCCAATTTGGAAGATGTCTAGCAGCATCAAACAGAAGGTGGTGGGAGGTAGAATAGATGAGAACATTATTTCCCCATGTACTTCATCCTGTCTTCTTTCAGCTAAGTAAAAGAGAGATCAAGTGTTGAGAGGCTAGTCTCTTATATTGTGATAAATTTGAACCACCTCCACTGAGGAACGTGATTTTTGTGTTCTTTTCACATTGCAGTACTGTTTCTGCTCAAGCAAAGGATGTGCAAAGTTTTCTATCTAAACACACCTATTCTAGAGTAAGCAAGGTGTGATCTCACGTGGCATCCTCTGCTTCAAAGGAATTTGCACAATTTTGCCCTGAGATAAACATGGCCAGCCCAATGCAGGCTATCACTGAACTGTGAGCAACTTGGTGTTGTAAGGGGTTAAACCTGCATGGAGAAATACACCGTAGAGGAGCCAAACTCATGTTCACATTTAGCTTGCTCAGTAACTTCATCGGGTACCCTTTGCCTAAGACACATCAAATTCACACAGACTTAATGAGACAATCGGGCTCAGGAGAGTCACTTCAGAGACATGTTATAACATTTTCCAAAGAGGGAGGGGAAAGGTATAATTACTTTAATAGAACTAATACAGATTCAATAAGCAAAATGCTGACAATTACTTAACCACAAAATCTGGAGAAGTTAGCAAAAAAGACACTAGCAATTATTTAATCATAATGTCTGGAGGAGATACCCATTAGGATATCAGCAATTATTTAACCACATCATCTGGAGAATCCAGTAAATTTGAGCTCTTCTCAGTATATAAATGCAGTTTCTAGGGATCTGGTAAAAAAAAGGAACAGTAACAGTTATTTACTCACAGCGTCTGGAATATCAACATAACTTGCAAACTGGCTTCAGGATTTGCAGAAACAAGCAAGAAATATCATAGACTCATAGAATCATAGAATGTTTAGGGTTGGAAGGGACCACTAGTGGTCATCTAGTCCAACCCCCCTGCAGTGAGCAGGGACACTGCTAACTAGATCAGGTTGCTCAGAGCCCCATCCAACCTGGCCTTGAATGTTCCCAGGGATGGGGCCTCCACCCCCTCTCTGGGCAACCTGTTCCAGTGTTTTACCACTCTCATTGTAAAAAATTTCTTCCTTACCTCTAGCCTGAACCTACCCTGTTCTAGTTTAAAACCATTTCCCCTTGTCCTAACACAGCTGGCCCTACTAAAAAGACGTTCCCCATCTTTCCTATAGGCCCCCTTTAGGTACTGGAAGGCCGCAATCAGGTCTCCCCGTAGCCTTCTTTTCTCCAGACTGAACAAGCCCAACTCCCTCAGCCTGTCCTCATAGGAGAGGTGCTCCAGCCCTCGGATCATTTTTGTGGCCCTCCTCTGGACCCGCTCCAACACTTCCATGTCCTTCTTGTGCTGAGGGCTCCAGAGCTGGATGCAGTACTCTAGGTGAGGTCTCACCAGAGCTGAGTAGAGGGGCAGAATCACCTCCCTCGACCTCCCTCGATCATCCCCCATATCTCCCTGGAGCATGTACACCCGTTAATGGAGAACCAAATCCAAGCAGAGGACTCCGATCCCTACAGAGTAACTGGCAGAATTTTTGTCCTGTTTGCAAACAGAGGGGTTTTCATTGAGGCACATTTAAGAGAACCAAATAAACACGTGGTTTAGGATTTTTCACGTATCATAAGGTCCCAGGTAAGTCTCTGAAAATTGCTTTTTCTGTTTTCCTATCTGTGTATTAGGCATAAAAGTACAGGAGAAGGTCACTGTGGTTGTTTTAATGATCTAGTTGCCAACCTGGGGCTTCAAAGGCACAAGATCAATACCCTGCTCTGTGAGACTGTTTCTGGGTCACCATGGCCAAATCACACAAACTGTCTACGCCTTCATTCTGCTGAAGACTGATGACAGTGCTGTCCTGCCTTGCAGATCAAGATAATAAAGAGCATGAGAGATGTGAAGTGCACTGCAATAGAAATCTGAGAGATATCCAAGACAGTTTGATTGGAAGATGGCAGCTGACCAAGATAAAATGGCTCCCAAAACAGAATTAAAATTGCATCAGCAATACTTTGGGCTGAATAATATAAAAAACTGCCAAAAAAAGTAAAAGTTTTCCTCTAGGAACTTATCTTTATTTCAGTGAAAGGAGGTCTTCAGTTTATATGGCTTCTGTATCAGAGCCAGGCTTAAATCCCCAGCAAAAGGGTGCAAACATGAGCAGAGGAGCACCCGAGCCAGATGTGCTGACTTGCACTTATTAGATATGAAGAGTTTTGTACATCATGTGGTTAAAAATATTACAAAGGACTCAGAATGTGGATTAAATATCCCAGTTTCCTTCTAGAGTTGCTGGGAAATGAAGGCAAATGGTTTAAAACAAGAGAGATTTAACTCCTAAATTCTTAATTCACCAAAACACATATCAGGTTGCACCTATATTTGGAGGTTGTTCAATTCCCCTTGCTGGAAAAGTTTCCACGTGGAAAGATCCACAATGCATTTCCATTTCTGGGATGGGATGTATGTGCCACAGCCTATGTCCTGGTAGCACCCGTTAGTTCAGTGACCTCATCCAAAAGCTCCTGTGAAATTTGCAGTAGTGATGTCCCTTATTTTGGCTTTTTCAAGTATGTCAGCAGTAAACATAAGACTAGAGGTAATGTGGGACCGCTGCTGAATGAAATGGGTGCCCTGGTGACAGAAGATACAGAGAAGGCGGAGCTACTGAATGCCTTCTTTTCTTCAGTCTTCACTGTCGAGGCTGGCCTTCAGGCTCCCCAGTCCTTGGAGGTAAGCGAGCAAGCTTGGAGAAAGGACGACCTTCCCTCGGTCGAGGTGGATCAGGTTAGGGATCTTTTAGGGAAGCTGGACACCCACAAGTCCATGGGCCCCGATGGAATGCACCCATGAGTGCTGAAGGAACTGTCAGATGACATTGCTGAGCCACTTCCATCATCTATGAAAGGTCGTGGAGAACAGGAGAGGTGCCTGAGGACTGGAAGATAGCCAATGTCACTCCAGTCTTCAAAAAGGACAAGAAGGAGGACCCAGGGAACTACAGGCCGGTTAGTCTCACCTCTGTCCCTGGAAAGGTGATGGAACAACTCATTCT
>NW_009259867.1:1300681-1301532 GCF_000687185.1 Egretta garzetta | reverse complement strand
CCCCCCTCTCCTCTGCCCTAGTGAGACCCCACCTGGAGTAGCGTATCCAGTTCTGGGCTCCCCAGTTCAAGAAAGATGAGGCACTCCTAGAAAGAATCCAGAGGAGAGCAACTAGGATGATAAAGGGACTGGAGCATCTCCCCTATGAGGAAAGGCTGAGAGAGCTGGGGTTGTTCAGCCTGAAGAAGAGAAGACTGAGAGGGGACCTCATCAATACATACAAATATCTTAAGGACGGAAGTCAAGAGGATGGAGCCAGACTCTTTGCAGTGGTGTCCAGCAACAGGACAAGGGGCAATGGGCACAAACTGAAACACAAGAGGCTGGATGAAGTCCTGTGTAGATTGCTGTAGGAGAATCTGCTTTAGCAGGGGGGTTGAACTAGAGGATCTCCCGAGGTCCCTTCCAACCCTTGAGATTCTGTGATTCTGTGATTTCAGCCATAGATCCTGATCCGTCGGTTGTCTTTATAACAGATTGATTGCTGCAAAAACGGCTGTCAGGGAAAGACTACTGATGTGTTTCCTTGCACACCTTACACTCCTGCCCTCCATTAGCACTGTGCTCCGGGCAATGGGCAACAGGCAACATGAGTGTGGAGGGTCTCCTCCCTCCTCTGCCTGTGAAGATATGAAACCCACATCTATAATCTTAGCATCACTTTTTTCTACACAAAAGATGGTCCTTCTACTCCTTGAAATTAATAAACAACTTTAAAATGAACAAGGTAAAGTTCAGTATTTTCAACAAGAAAGACTGACCATCTTCCCAACCTCAGTGACCTTCAGTTACAGAAACCCCCAGTGAAGTAGTGCTCCAAGCTCATAGACTTTCCACTTTCTTGAAGAATT
>NW_009259867.1:1287328-1300664 GCF_000687185.1 Egretta garzetta | reverse complement strand
GGAAGGAAGACTTGCTTTTTGAAAGGCAGGAAGGGCCCCACATACATGCCGTGAGCAAGGAGAGAGATTGCTGAAATACTTACTCTACTTATGTGTGTAAATAGGTACTTAGCTCCTCGAAGGACAGCATGTAAGTCTCTTTCCTCTGTATTGTCTGCTCTCTGCTGATTTTATAACTTTTTTTATGATCTTACTCCAAGGCTACTTGGAGTTCTACTGACCTTCGTTGGCCAGCATTAGTATGAGAGTAATAATAGTGTCATGCTAATAGGAGATAGCAGTCTTGGAATCAGCCATGGTGGAAGCTCAGCGGGACTTTCACTGAAGCAAAGAGGAGTCGTACAAAAGGAGACAGTGTCTCCTTCGCATGCCAAGAGATCCTTCCCCTCTGGCTCCACCACCACCACTTTGGCAATTCACCAGCAAAGGAGAAGGATGAGCTCCGCAGACAGAGCGGATAACTGAAAACAAGCCTAGGATTTGCTTGACTGTTTGAGTCTCTCCTGTGCGTCTTTCTCTTCCTCCCCTCCTTCCTTTTAATCAGACTGCTGTCTTCTCTGGCCCACAGCACACAAAGACAGTATCCTCTAACGATGAGTGCTGTGCTCTGTTCCCTCTCTTCTCTCTCTGCCACTTAGCACAGTGCTTCTCTGTCAGACACTATTGCTCCCAGATTAAAACAATATATGACAAAATGATACCCGCTGACTATTGACACTGGCAATTATATAAGAATTAAATGGGCTGTGTGTTTTGGACGAGCTTCAAAGGCTTGTGGGATTCCCACACATGCTCAGAAAGCTGTGGGGTCCTTTTCAGTTCTCAGACATATGGCCACTTCCAAGCCTGCTATTTCCTATTAACATGAAACTATTATTACCCACTTACTAAATGCTTCCTGTCGCTATCCAGCCAGGAAAGAGAGCGTCCAAGATAACAGCATCAGAAACCCCAAGAAAGGGGGCTGGCAGATGGGTCTGTTTCCTAAGGAGCCGTGTCCAGCAAGATTTATCTGACTTTCCGTTCCCCTGCCGGTGGGTGTGGTTGAAAGGGTGATGTAATTTCTATCAGCGCCGGCTGTTGAGCTAAGCATCTGTCATAACAAGTGTGTGAACTTCTTGCACTGGCCCAAGGTATTGCACACGCCATGGGAAAAGTTCCTACTCATTAACAGGCAAGTCTTAAACCCGCCACAATCCTCAGACTCCCTTTTGGCTCTTGCTTAGCAAATTATTTTGCAATGCTAACCCTGAATGCACTTAGACCACTGCATTGGTGTTGGTGGAGAAAAAAGGTACTAAGAATTGTCCTTCCGATAACTTTGTGAGATGCAAAGGGCTATATAAGTATTTTTATATGACGTCCCTCACTTCAGCCGTTTAATATCTCAGCGGCATTTTGAGGAATGGCATGGAAGGTGAGAAAAATGTTATTCCCTTTTTCAAAGTTAAACTGATGCCTGGATTTTCTGCTGTATTCAGATTCATAAGTCTCATGAAACTGGTGAGTGAGGGCAGTTAAGGATGAAGATGGATGCAGGCAGTACTTTGTCTTGCTCTGCTTTTGTACAGAAACTATCAGGTCTTAGCCACTTTAATGTCTCTCCAATTAAGAGAGGGCATTTAGATGCATGCTTTTAGAAAATCTGGTCCTTAAGGATTTGCCTAAGAACATGTGAAGCCATATAACAAAAGCAGGTCTTGAAGACAATCCTGAAGCTTTTTCCCACAAGGGAACCTCATGCCTTTGAAATAGATGGAAGTATTCTTCCATTAAGAAAGAAAAAGAAAAAGAAAGAGAAAAAGAAAGAGAAAAAAAAAAAAAAGAAAAAGAAAAAGGAAAAAAAATTTTTTTTATTCCTAAAGGGCTTTTGGGTTCAGGAGAGCTGGGCCAGAGCTACACAGCAGAGGTGCCGATGTGAGCTTTGAGGAGGACCCACCATGGTTTTGATTCAGGCCCCCCATTATGGTTTCAGCGGTCTATGCTGGGACTTTCTGCCCAAGGGCTGCTTGTGGCCAGGCTCCTCAGAGCACATTGTCCCAGTCCCTCCTGAGCCACACAGCGCGGGACAGATCACCCCTGGCCCTCTGCCCAGGGAAGCAGGCAGCACCGAGCCAAGAAGCATGGCTTTGCCCTCAATGACTCTGAGCACATCCCTTCCCAGAGGTCGAGAGCTTCCCTCAAACAGCAGGCTGAGACCATAAGGCAAACACAGCGGCTCAGCTGCCACCAGCCCTTCTGTTATTCTGTGCTTCTATTCTCGGTCTTGTCTTCCCCCATGTGGACTGTGGGGATTAACCTGGATGTTGTCCATGGAGCTCCAAAGCATTGCGTTTACCGAACCTCTCCCAGGTCACAGTGCCTCAGTGGTACAAACAAAACTAAAATACAGCCTGCTGATGTGGGGAGCAAGAGAGAAGATAGATAGAAATTTATCACAGCAGTGTCTGTACAGAGGGTTAAAGCACTGGGCAAAATGATCTATTTAATACCTCAGCCCCTGGGCAGACACACAGCCTGTTTCTGAGGTTAACTAGCCGATGCATGACATAACCCTGGCATTACTGCTTCTGTTATAGGAAGGCCTTGAGCCTAGGTAAAATCAGGCTTTTCTTATGGCACAGGGAGGGTATGCATGCAGCAGGAGACGGTCTTTTCTGCACTCTTACCTCATTCCAGGAAAACTGGCAGAGAGACAAGGAGGAGCTGAACCCAGTTGAACCGAGGTCAGTTGAGAAAGAGTGACTAGCACTTCACAACCTTCTACCCACAGTAATACCTATCACGTTAGGGCACAAAAATCTTCTTGAAAGAGCTTTTTGGAACCTGTTCTTGACCTGCTGTTCTCTAGGACCTCTACCAGCCCTGCTACTACTCTACATATCTCATCTTCTGAGCAGATTTTAATTAAAAGGCAGGAACTGATTTGGGTGGGAAAAGGCCTCTTGCCATTTATTCAAGAGTTATCTCTCATTTGAGCATCACTTGTCTTTGGTCTATGTGAGCCATACCAAAGCCTTATTCTTCCTGGGTGGGTTTGAATCTCAAAGGGATAAATTTCCAAAGGGGATTTTAGCTACATGATGGCTGAAATCCAACAGACGTTGCTTTGAAATTGTACCCAGTTGTATATATACCATATTGCTCTTGCAAACAATATATCTCCACATGCAGAACAAATAATCCAAAATAATACAAGATTGCCATAAAAAGTGTTATAATTAAAAAATCAAGTTTCTCTAAAAAAACCGAAAACGTTAGATGTTTTCTATAGGACTCCTATGAAAAATCCAGCTGAAAAAATCATTTAAAATATGTGAAATGTTCATTGGTTTAACTCCACAATAACTTGAGGGGAAATCTTGAATAGTAGCAATCACATCCAGGTCAAAAAAAATCGACTTTTACATGGCAACCTCTAAGCAGTAACTATGACTGCAACTAGTACTTTAGTCAAATACGGCCTAGTGAACTTCATTCCTGGAAACATTTAGGGTGGACGGGGCTCTGAGCAACCTGCTCTGGTTAAAGATGTCCTTGCTCACTGCAAGGGGGTTGGTCTAGATGGCCTCTAAAGGTCCCTTCCAACCCAAAACACTCTATGATTCTATAATTCATTGTCTCAGAAATCACTGGTAATTTATTAACAAGAAGTTGCGACCATCTTCCAGTGCTCCTGCACCTGTTGACACAGCAAAAATTTCTGTGTAGAGAAAACACTTTTAAATCTTTTAATAGGGCCACAAGATCAGACAGCCTTTAAGTTTGGCAGGGACTGCTGGAGATCACCTAATCCGATCTCACCATTCAAAGCAGCATCAGCTACAGCAGGTTGCCCAGAAGAGAGCCCAGCTGCATTTTGAATATCTACAAGGATGGACACTCCACAACCTCTCTGGACAACCTATGTTCAACAACTATCACAGTGAAAATTTTTGTTTACTTGTGTTGAAATAGAATTTTGTGTATTTAAACATTTAAAATGGTTTTGTTCTCTTGCGTGCATAGTAAGTCATGCGTGGGTTAGTTTTTTTCCTTGGCAGGTGGTCTGCATTTGAGTTTGTGCTTGCTGGTGAAACAGCAGAGAGATATCAGGATGGATATCCAATTCCTACCTCAAGTATGTCTGTATGAAGAAGACTGAGGAAGAAGGGGCTGAACTGAATCCTGCCGAATTTTATTTTCAAAGAGGTCTGGAGAAAATTTTGTCTTTAAGTGTTTTTGTGTGTTTACACTTGGAGACAAGTATATTGCTCACTCTAGGCAATGAAATCATAATGTTCCATTAGCTATCTGATAAATGCTGTTAAAGACACTCATAACCATATCCTATAGAAAGAACTCCACCCACTCCTTCTTCTTAGTATAAACACTAAAATAATACAGCTCCTTTTTTTGCCGTGTAAAGGAACAAAAGACCAGGAGAGAGCTCCTAAGGCCTTGAGACTATTGCAGACAGGGACATGTTACTAACTCCTTTGTAAACCAATGAAGTGTGGCCTTGATAACCCAAAAGATTTTCTCCCCATTAATATTAGAGGGAACCTCCCTCTGACTCTAAGCTCTGGGTGTTTATATCAGTGCCACTGCTCTCTCTTGGGTTGTGTTTGCCTCCTGTTGTATTTCTACACAACAGTTACGGCCCTTCTGAGCCTTCAGTCTATTGAGTTATATAAAGAAACCCAGCCCAGCTTCTTTGTTGCAGCCACTGAATTCCGCCGGACGTGCATTAGCTTTTCTCATTTCCTCACCTCCTAGTCACAATCCACTGGGTCACACTGTGCTCCCAGCTGAAAGGGATGAGATAATCTCCTCTTTGGGTTTAGAAGAGCTTCTGTGCCTGAAAGGCGATTTTTTTTTTTCCAACTTCTAGCAATTAATCTAATAAAAGATATTACAACATGCCACGTGTAGCCTCATTGTCTAAAATTCCTCCATACCAAATGAAAAGAAGGAATCGTATGTGGAGTATAATTCATTCCTACACACTGGAGACATGAGATGAATTCACTTTCAGGGAAATCTCCATTTCTCTCTTATGATCATAAAATAAGTGAATGGAGATCTAGTTAATGAAGTCTAAAGAGATATTAATCTCCCTTTCCAGAAGATGTCCAGATGTGGTCAGATAAATGGCTCTCTGGACTTCTTTGACTAGCTCACCACTGCCTTACTATGGGGTCTTGGTCATTCATGTCACATGGAGACCTCTCTCTGAAGACACCTTTAATGATATCTGAGGTGCTGCAGGAGATCTGAAATATTCATATGTGGGTCATAGATATGGCACTGGACCTGTGGGAGACCAGTACCAATCAGGACTGGAAGCTGAGCCAGAAGGGATACACTTAATTAAGCTACTATGTGTATATATATTAATCCAAAAGCTGTATCCCACACCTATGGTGCACCATTTTGTTTGGTTTTTTTCTTAATGTAAGTCTAAAAAATCCTACTGATTGAAGAATGTACCATGGCTGGTGCTGCAGCTAATAGGGTGTTGGTTTTAATTAAATGAATACATGCAATGTGTAAAGCCAGAGAGATAAGTTTAGATGTTCATGTGCATGAGTGTCTAATGATCCACTCCACTTCTCTGTATTCTGCTTTTTCTTCACTCAGTTACGTTTTGCACCCTCTCAATCTCTGCTCCAGTGGCACCCATCTATCCTCAGCAGGACCTGTCAAATACTAATATATGGAGCTTGAACTCAGCTGATTAGCCACTGAGGGAAGTGAAAAATAGATGCTCCCTCCTAAGCCTTCTTGAACCCATTAGGAGCCTTTACATTTTTTTGATGGCTTGTAAAAAGGTGACTATTTATTCTCACTATGTTTTTCTTCCCTCTTTTTATTAATCTGTTTTTATACAGATGTAAAATACAGTTCTTCTGTCAAAATAAGACTGAGTATAAAAAACCCACAAACCCAATTATCTGGAAATGGCCCAAGCCTGTTCCAGTCTATTACAATCTATTGGGAGACAAGTGCTGGCAAGTTTATTCCAGATACATCATCAAATTAATGGTCATCAGAGGCCTTTCTTGAAGCAAATGGGGAGGGGTGAAAGTTATAGATTCAGACAAGACATAAATAATATAACTATGGCAGAAAACAAACCACCATTTGTTGTTAGTTACTGTCTTTCAGCTTGAGAGTGACAAAAAACAAACAAAAGAAATTTGTTATGTACATTGAGGTTGGAGGAGTGTAGAAACCATGAAGCTCTTGAGAACATTCAAGGAAATGGGCTTTTGCCAAGTATATTACTGCCATAAATCTGTATTTCTGCCTGCTGTTTGCTTTTTATATCAGAGATTTCGTTGACAGAGAGGAGAAATTCAGAGACATGAGTGACAGAAAATTAAAAAGAAAATAAAAATAAAAGCAACCCTTCTTTCTCTTTCCTTAAAATTAATGAAGGGTGAAACCATCCCCAACCTGAAAGGGTGGGACTGAACAGGAAGCCAACAGACTCCCACTACCCTAGACAAGGCGATGGGAAGGTTATATGGAGTAACCTTCGGGTGCAGCTTTCTAAAGTAGCTGGAGAATGAAATACTTCTCGCCTGACTTTAGCCACCAAGTGAAATATCGCCAATAAGTAGTCCCTAATCACCTCCAGGAGACACTTCATTTCTTATGCAATTATCTACAAAACCTGGGTTGCTCTTCAGAGGTGCCCGTGTTTCTCCATTGGCAAAATGGGAGTCTATATTCCTAATTTAGACTAGGTACATAAAAGTTAGGTGATCAAAGTTAGGCAAGGAGAGTCTCTCCTTAACTGAGTGACTGGCAACGCTTCCATGGGTGCTTTTGAAATGTACCTAACAAAAGCAGAGCTGGGTTTTGCTCTCCTTAGTCAAATGCCATAATTTGAAAACCCCACACATCACCATGTATGGAGACTCTCACTAATCCAGAAGAATGACTCGTATGGTGAACAGTCCCCTTGAGCTCATTGAGACTGCCACTTTACAGTAGTAGAAACATAGAATCATTTAGGTTGGAAAAGACCTTTAAGATCATCAAGTCCAACCATTACCCTAACCCTGCCATTCCACCACTAAACCATGTCCCTAAGTAAGCTGCCTTCAGACTGAAATACAAGTGTTTATTGACTCAGAGTAAGATAGGTCTGTATCAAAGTTCCTATATCCACCCCTTGATTTTCCAAAAGTGCAGAGCACTTTGTAACTCTGCATCCACTGGGGACAGCTGATCAGCAGCACATTCAATGTAGCTTAGTTCAACTTCAGTGCTTAAAAGTGAGTGAATTGGCTACGTGTCCACTGCTGTCACTGGAGATCAAGGGTGAGACACTAGGTGCCAGTAGCTATCTCAGATGTCACGAGACCTCTACGTTTGGGGAACTGAGTCACACTTCTAGCCAATAAAGCTAATATATCTCAGGGAGCAATTCTTCTATCACCATCTGTCCCGATCAGATTAATCTCCCAACTCCACCAGCTCTACTAATGAGGCACCTATTGAGCCACCCATAAACAGATGTTTCATGGTGTTTGAGATGCCCTATGGTATCTAAGATATGTTCACAGATATGACACAGGGCTTGCAAGGCAACCATACCATTCTGGAGGAGCACATAAGGTCATTTGGGTTTCAACCTTATGAAGGGTTTCAAATGGCATTAGATGCCTGTTTATGAGTAATTTGTTAAAGGTATAGATCTCCATTAGATTTAACAGGACTGAGAGATCTGTGTCTTACAAAGATGAATGTATTATAGACTGAAGATATCTGCACTGCAAGGTAAGATACAGAAGCCCACCCATAGGCATCTGATGCCATTTTAGACGCCCTTAGTTCTTCTGGATGCCCTCACATGTAGATATGACACAGAGTCTACATCAGATTCATGGTTTTTTTGCAGCAGGACTACTCTACAGTGACTAAATGACACTAAAAAATAATGATTAGATAAATTAAATACACCCATAAAATGTATTAAACCAGAGATGAATAACAACTTAAGAGTCTAGGCTTTAAGCCAAACCAGCTTCCCTGTGTAATTTGAAGTAACTGTGTTTCAACAACCTGGAAAATTAAGATTCCAATTCTCAAAAAAAAAAAAAAAAAAGAGATTTGGGGAACAAGGAGATGACTGCTGGTCCTTCCAATTATTGCACAAGGTAAAGAAACATTAAACCAGTGGCTTTCCGTTTAGTCTCAGGTTAAGGAATAATAAAATAAAGAATTAATGAGAGATTGGGAAGGGGGTGGTGGAAATATCTCCTCTGTAACAGCACTGAAGACACAGAAGTTCTGGGATGGTGCATGGAGAGAGTATTTCCAAGTTCATTAGGCCACTACTCAGAAAATCACATCATGTTGGTTCTTGCCATTTAACTTTGCTGGGGAGGTGAGGTGTATAATAAATAGAAATCTTGTATCATTTCATGGCATCTGTGACTTAAAATGCAACAAAAAGCGAAGGAAAAATTGATAAAAATTTTTCCACACATTTTGGAAAAACTTAGAGGTTCACTTTAGTTCAACCCTAAGAGACGGAAACAGGGCTCTTGTTTTTTCTAAACTCGTTTGATCAAGTTTAGTGGCTTAATTACAGGAAAATGTTCTGAAGCAGAAGAGAGTAAGTAAGGGTGGAAGAGAATTCATCTTCTTCAAGATATGTTCACTCCGAAACGGGGCAGTAAAGTTAAGAATGTGCTCTTGTGTCACCAAACACCACCCTGTACATTCAGGGCACAGCTGAGTAAAGCTCCACTTATGTTCCTGGCGTTACATTTGAATTTTACCCTTGTGTGACCAAGACCAGAACTGACTGTGTTTTCTCTCAGGAGCCAATTCTAGAAAAGTCTTGGAAAAGTCGGAACTGATTCAAATTAATTGCAGGTCATAACAGATAGAAAAGAAAAATGATAAGTAAGGGTCTGGATACGGAAGGGAGGTGCTTGACCCAAAAAGCCATATGTGGCACAGTATGTTTCTACCAGAGCACTAGACAGGTATCCTCTGTAAGAGACCTGCTGTTTCTTTGGTAAGTAGGGATGACTGGAAATCTCTACTGCTGATTTAGGGTGATGCCAAGAGCTCAAAGAAGAAAAATTTTAAGAGCAGCTAAAGACACGAGTCTGGTCAGATGAAGAAACACTGAGCAGAGAAGTTGATGAAGGAATCATCCTGGAGGTGGAAGACAAAACCTAAACGAGTGTTATTCCACCCTAGAGTGTTCTGCACATTTAGCTGCTGATTACAGCTATGTGTATCAAGGATCATGTTTCTTGCTACATGCTCATTAATTTTAGTCACTCCAGTGGAGCACTTCACCTGGGTGGGGTGGTGGGTTATTCAGGATCATGGCTGCTTTGCTTTCCAGATTACTGCAAGGGTGATGTAGTCCACCAGTGCACCTGGCTCACCGATCTGTAAAATGCTTTTGAAATCCCACCGAGCAAAAGGAGCCACGGAACTGTCAATCATCTTCACTGAGCGTATAAGCAAGCAGGTATGATGTTAGGAAATTTCAGAAACTCACTCACAGCTGAAGCCTGATGCCTGCAGCTATTTGGGTGGAAAGCCAAACAATTTGTCCTGCTTTTATGTAGAAGTAGAAGTGACATGAGCCAACTTTGGCCAATTCACACACACCTTTTTACATGCTTTCCTTGGCCTCTCATACACAATGTTAGCAGTCAGTTTCTCGTGCTGGTTCTTCAAGTCAGGTGGCTAAAAAACGATTAGCACCAAATGACTGATGCAAAAGTCAGTGAATCAGTAACTTTCTTACAGCGCTAATATATTACAACACTAATATCCTACAAAGTGAACAGTTTCTTTAAAAATAGTGCAAAATCTCTTCCCCCCTCCCCTTTTTTTTCCTTTTAATAATACGGAGAGTTTCAAGCCTGTGTTCCCAAATCACACCCTGACGAAATGCCAAGTTCTGGTTTCACCATGCATATGATTCTCATTTAGGAGACACGTACTTAGATGAATCAACGTCAAAGGCTCATTTAAACAGACCAATTCTGCAATGAGCTAATAACTCATGCACAACAAGGTATTTTGTTTGCTAGCTCTAAACAAATTATGAATGTTAAATAAACATCTTCTTCTTGCTTAAACTAGTCAAAGGGAGAGGAAACACACGTCTGCTTTTAATAAAAATGTTGTGTAAAATGAGAGAGTCACAGATGGCAAGGTTTATTTTTTTGTTTTCTAAAGGGCGATTTTAATTTTGATTGAAGCTTGGTAATTTCTTTTCTTATTTGATTTCCCTAAAGCAACGTTCCAGAAAACATAGTTTCCCCAGTTTGGATACTTAGGCAGTGCAGAGCTGAAATTCTCATCTGGAAGAGTTTTTCAGTCTTTCATATAAGATGTGATCCAGTGCCCATCAAAGTCAATAGGATTCTTTCTACCGATTCCAATAGGCTTTGGATGAAGTCTGTGGCGTTTGAGCTAAAGCCCAGGGAAATCACAGAAAGATCCTCTTGACCTTAAGAGAAGGTGGCTGAGACTCCTGCATTCTGCCCCACTTGCAAAGCAGTGGAGACTTTCTGAGAGAAGCTTCACCCAAAATAAAACATTTGTCTCAACGGAAACTGTATTTAAAAATTGTCTGATTTTGGACTATATGAAAAAAGAAATAATTGTTTTGGTATGAAGTTATGTTTGGGGTTTTTAAAATTTCTTACCCTTTTTTATCCTCTGATAACAAAAGAGGGAAGATATGAAAGAAAACAACAGGAAATGGGTTTTTTTTTCAGTTCATTATAAAAAAAAAAATCACTGAACCAAAATGCCGCATTCCATAGTTCCTTGTTTTATTCAAGACTAATTGCCAGCAAAAGAAGAAAAGGAAGCATATCAAGGGTATAGAAAGTAAGAGAAAATGGTGATTTTTACTTTAGGCATCAGAGTTCTTTTTCAAATGTTAAACTGAGAGCTAGAAAAGCTCTCATGATGCCATTCTAAATTTTTCTTGCTTTTCCCAAGTTACACTGTTTACCTAATCGTTTCTTTAGATGTACTATTATGCAAGATAGTAGGAAGCACATATCAAGGACTGTAACTGTAATTATTGAAATATTTCAACTAAAGTTACAAAATACTTCTGTAAAAAATTCTTGGGGCAACATACCAAACTGACTGATTTTATTTTCTCTCTTTTGAAAAGGGGAAAAAAAATACTGAAATAAATATTTTCACCTTTGGGCAAACAAGTTTTCTATGTCTGATACAATAAACAATAAAAATGATGCTTGGCAGTGTTTTTCAAGTTCATTGAAATGTTATTTCAAAGATTTTTCAAATAGTGACATAAGCTTTTTTCATCTCCCCAAAATCATTTAAAAAGGAATCTCTAACTTCCTTTTAAAGTGAATAAAAATGGATTTTGTTACCATAGGATTTAAATTCCAGTTTCTGCTTAGCATCCCTAAGGTATAAACAGTGACTGGGTATGAAATTTAACCCTGGTCTATAGAAATGAGTTTAAGCTTTACTATATTGCAGGATGGATGCACTTGGCTGAACAGACGTGGGTGCTTGGGTCCTTTAGACTGCCAGGTCCTGTGTAGTGAGCCATATACAAACCAACAGATCTGGTTTGTGCTGTTGACTTTAAAAGTGGTATTTTTTCCACCCATACTTCCTAGGTGACACATTTTAGCAGACCTTTGACCTCTTTGGCTTCATATGATTCTAGCTGTGACTTGAAGGAGGTGAGAGAGGGGCTGTCTTGAGGATCACTCTGCTGTTGTGATGATTCGTTCCCCTGGACTACTGGAAAGCAACAGTAGATTGGTAGAAGATAGATGGAGGTCAGAAGGGACAATTGCATTGACCTCTTTTCCAGTCTGAAGGACTATGTTGGCTCTTTAACTGTAACTAAAGGAAAAGAAGCTCATAGTTGTGCTGCGGGAAGTATAAATCCACTCCACTGGATCAGCTATAAGAAGATTTCTCAGTTACAACAAAAAGAAATGTGTAAACCCATCTCTAGTCTCTAGTCCAAAAAAAAGTTGGATGTTTAAGGAAATGAAACATCATTTTTTTCAAAGATCAACCTTTATGTTGCATTTTTTTCAGGTTCTTTTTCAAGTGGCCAGCTAGAGAAAAATGGTATTTAGAAAACTACTTGCAGTTTCTCCGTGAGAAAGATGCAAGTGAAAATCAAATAAGAATACAAAAAAAAAAAAAAAGTTATTCAGCTGAAATATAGGAGGATTTTTTTTGATCTAAAAAAAATTCTCTTCAAGAAAAAAATGTTCGGTTTTGTTGCAAGAAGCCCTCATCTTCGTGGTGGCGAGGGCAGGTGGATAAAAAGTAAAAAGAAATAAAATGTTGATGGAAATGTATTGAAATAGCTTGAGTAATAAATACATGTGCATCTATTGCCATTTACAGTGTTGTTCTTTTACAGCATATTTAATGGTTCCCAAAGAGATGGAGGAGGCATTGCTCTGCTGGGGCCCGGATCCTTGGTAAGAGGGAAAGAAATCCCACCCAGAAGCAGAGCGTTAGTAGCTGAAAGAAAGATGTCACTGAGAAAGGGGCTCTGACTAGGGCATTAGTAAGCAGAAAGAGCGAGCAATGGGGGACCCAAAGGAGATGCCCACCCTTAAAGGCTCAGCCAGAAAAAATGCTTGTCCTAAATTTCATTCCCATGAAAGCTCATCAAGATAGTCTGGAAGCCGATGTGAACAAACCTAAGGCACTATCTCTCTCTTCCTGCTTTAGTAGTTTGCCTGGGCTTTATTTTCTCTTTTGTTATTTATGGGTCTTGGTAACCTAGGGAGAAGTGAGCACAGGGGCAGGAAGGGCACTTCCCCAGCTCTCTGCTTCTGATTGTTCAGAGGTGCCACTCCCATTGGTATTAATCAGTGCAAGACCATCAGAACTTGGCTTTGGCTCCAAGTGAAGCAAGATCCTGACCTGTTGCCTGGAAAACATCTGCTGGGGTGGAAAGAAGGATCAACAAACACAGGAGAGAGGAGGGAGAACGAGGACACGGAGGACAGGCAGTTGGTAAAAAGTTATAGACCTTTCAAGATCTGATCCAAAGCCCACACTGTGTCAGTGACTCTGATGACTGGGGTCAAAGAACTTTGGATCCAACTCAGGAAGGCTGTTTTAAGCTGTCCAAAGCTAGAATTTTCAACCTGTGGCTTGCAAACCTGTGATGGGTTATGAACTGGAAACAACTCACAAATCGTAGCAAAAGCCTCAAAAAGAGGCTTAAGTTCACTAAAGGACGGGAAAGATTAACTCCACATGAAAACTTTGAGGGATCTCTAAACAGAAAAGATAGACCACCATCACAGAACGTTCCACTGTGTTTTCCCTA
>NW_009259867.1:1283569-1287318 GCF_000687185.1 Egretta garzetta | reverse complement strand
CACCACTGGCAGCTTCCTTAAAATCTGCAACCTCAGAAGATCAGCAGAAGAAACCAGTAATGACTTATGAATAGAAAAATAAATCATGCCCAGAAATTTGGATACAGTTTGTTTTCTTGAGTCTTAATTCAACCAGAAACTGCACTGACACAACTACGAATTTTACCTATGCAAGGAAATATTGATGGAAGAAACCAATTAAGCAAATGCACAAAACCATGGGGGGATACCAGAATATGGATCATCTCCATATTGCTGGACTAGTTTCCAGAGTTTCTATGGAGCTTTGTATGTTGTGGTCAGCATATATATATATATATATATATAAAGATTTAGAATATTCAGTTCATGATCTAGGAACTAATTGTTGCAACCACACAGTTATCCAGGGTTGGATTCAAAGCTGGGTTCAAAACCAAATTTTCTGGACTGTCTGTCCTCATGAATGCTCTTGAGTCAAGCCTCAAGGTGACCAAACTGGGACTGCTTCAGGATTAGTGCTGTCTAATCTTTTGTGCATGCTCTGGGGGTGTTCTGGGCGCACCTTCAGCCTGACCCACAGTGGCAGCCTCCATTTATCTCACCTGCTCTTGCAATATGGCCTTATGAGAAGTGTAAGGGAGGCAGGGACCTCCTGTCCTTCCTAGAAGTACCAAGCCTTCTATAAGGGACAGAGAGTCAATGTGTCTGGTCTATATCATAGCAGTTCCCAGGAGTGCTCTGAATTTCAGTCTGTTCTTTTGAACAACAGCGTAAGAAAGTCTCATCTTCCTTTTTACCATAGTTCCAAGATAAAGATAATAACTTTAAGTATTTGCATCACTTAATGGCATGGTTATTACACCAGAAAGGCACAGTAAGATTCTAAATAACATGCTAAGAGCCAGAGCACAGAATAATATGGTAGAAGTTAATATAATACAACGGAACGGAACGGAACGGAATGGAACGGAACGGAACGGAACGGAACGGAATAGAATAGAATAGAATAGAATAGAATAGAATAGAATAGAATAGAATAGAATAGAATAGAATGACTATCTCAGTTGGAAGTGATCTACAATGATCATCTGCCAACAATCTGATCAACATCCAACTGCCTGACCAATTCAGCACTGACCAAGTTAAAGCATGTTATTAAGGGCATTGTCCAAATGCCTCTTAAATATGGACAGGTTTGGGGAATGAACCACCTCTCTAGGAATCCTGTTCCAGTGTTTGGCCACCTTCTCAGTAAAGAAGTTCTATCTAATGTCCAGCCTAAACCTCCCCTGGTGCAGCTTTGAACCATTCCCATGTGTCCTATCACTGGATACCAGGGAGAAGAGCTCAGCACCTTCCTCTCCACTTCCCCTCCTCAGGAAGCTGTACAGAGCAAGGAGGTTGCCCCTAGACAAAGCCAAAGTCCTTACCCACTCCTCACAGGACATGTCTTCCAGCTCTTTCATGAGCTTTGTTGCCTTCCTCTGGATGCATTCAAGGACCTTAACATCCTTCTTAAGTTATGGAGCCCAGCACTGCACACAGTACTCAAGGTGAGGCTGCACCAACGCTGAATACAGTGCTATAATCCCCTGGTTTGACCTGCTGGTTATACTGTGTTTGAGGTACCCTGGGATGTGGTTTTCCTTCTTGGCTGCCTGGGCACACTACTGACTCACACTGAGCCTGCTGTCGACCAGCAACCCCAGATCCCTTTCTGCAGGGCTGCTCTCCAGCCACTCCTCTCCCAATTTATACTTGTGTCCAACATTACTCTGTCCTAGGTGCAGAATCTGGCATTTGGACTTGTTAAATTTCATCCCATTAATCACAGCCCAATACTCCATTCTATCTAGATCCCTCTGCAAGGCCTCTTGTTCCTCAAGAGAGTCAAAAGCACCTCCCAGTTTGGTATCATCATCAAACTTGTTAGTGGTGCATTCAACTCCTACATCCAGATGGTTGATAAATATATCAAACAGGACTGGCCCTAGAACTGAACCCTGAGGAACACTGCTGGTGACCAGTCACCAACCAGACGTAGCCCCATGCACTACAATCCTTTGAACTCTGCCCTTCAGCCAGTTCTTCACCCAGTGCACTCTGAACCCGCTCATCTCACAGGTGGACAACTTGTCCAGAAGGATGCTGTGAGGGACAGTATCAAAAGCCTTACTAAAATCTAGAAAAACTACGTTCTCTACCAAAAAAAACCTACCTTCATCCACTGGGCGAGTGACTTTATCATAGAAGGATATCAAATTAGTTAAACAGGACTTTCCCTTTGTGAACCCACGTTGACTGTGCCTGATGATTGCATTATTCTTTAAATGTCTTTCAGGCATACCCAGTATAATCTCCTCCATAATTTTTACAGGAACTGAGGTTAGACTAACAAGTCTGTAGTTTCCTGGGTCTTCCCTCATGCCCTTCTTGTAAATTGGAATAACATTAGGTAACTTCCATTCAGCAGGGACCTCCCCAGACCCCCAAGACCTCTCATAGATGATTGAAAGGGGTCCTGCTGTAACACCAGCCAGCTCCTTCGGTACCGTAAGATGAATCCCATCAGGCCCCATGGACTTGTGAACATTCAGCTGACACAGCTGGTCCCTTACAATTTCAGTGTCCATAAATTGAAAGGCACTGTTCCCACAGTCATAGTCCTCCAACTCAGGGGATGGGGCAGCCCAAGGTCTACCAGTATTATTAAAGACTGAGGCAAAAACCACATTGAATACCTCCACTAATACAGTAATTCTGTAGTTGGAACCTCATGTAATACCTTTGCTTGTCAGAACTGCATGCACAGATGTAGCAGCCTTGGAGCCAGTGAGGTTTCTCAGCACCATGACCCAGCTTAGACGTGTTAGGGTCTAAGTAGCTGAATTTGCATCTATGCAGTTCTGCCAGGAAAATTTTCACAGCATGGAGGAGCCGTTGTCAGGGAAGTGCCACTATAAAGATCAGCTGCTGATTCCCATACCAAACAAGCTGCATTAAGAAAGGGGAATCTGGTTGTGGGAACAGTTCCTATGCTAAAGCCTTGTCCTGGCATAGCTGTTCTAGATGAAGGCCATCCACCTGTTTCAAAGCCCCTTTACAGAGTCTGTAGCAGAGTTTTGATGATGTGTGTCTGTCTTTAAAAGAATCTCTGGTGTGTAGAAATGGTTTATAGTCACATATGTAAGCGTTTGCCTAGTGCGAGGAGAGCACTGAAGAAACCCTCATGAGACCTCTGAGCAGGGCTACTGTGACCACACCATGCAGTGCAAGACAGGTTAGCGTTGGATGAACTTTGAGCTGGAGCAATTATACCGATGCCAATTCTCAGCTTGCTCAGCCTGCATAGTCCTGACATTGTCTGGTAGAAACATACCTGGATTTATCTGCCAAAAATCTTTGGAAAGAATCTACTGGGGAAGTTACAAACTGCTCAAGTCCCATAGATCTTTGCTTTTTTGGCTTTTACAGCTGTTGCCAGATGGCCAAAAAATGAGTTTGGGAATCAAAATCCCCTGTACAATTAAGAGTGCTGGTGGATGGCATGAAATTGCTACTACAGGAGTTAGTATAAGGAATGTGTTATTGCACCAGGAATCTCCAGGCACTAATATTGTTTGTGTCATGTCTACGCAGTCTGCGATGTTTATGCGCTCTTCTTCTTGCAATACTTTTTGAATCCTTTGATCAACTACTGTCAAGTTTGACAGAAGGCAGGGAGCTGTAAGGTTCCTACAGTTATGATGAAAAACTATGGTCAGGAA
>NW_009259867.1:1270549-1283552 GCF_000687185.1 Egretta garzetta | reverse complement strand
TATGAAAACATAATGTGAACTTGCCCCATATTAGGCACTAAGGGGTCTACAGAGGCAGGAGATAAAACAGAATTCCTAATTTCAGGAGATTTCTTTTAATCCAAACTCATGCTTTAATAGACACAGAAGACTCCAACCATGAGACCTTGTGCTGTAGGAAACAAAACTCCATCTGTTTCATCACTCAGTACTTATTAACTCTCTGGCTTGCATTATTAATTCTTCTTTTTCCTTTCCTCGTTTCTCTTGACAAGTGTTGTTTGGCTCTGTATGTTTGCGTTTGATCGTTCTCCCCTTTCCCGTTTCCAGAGTATCCTTGAATACCAGGTCTTTGAACAGCACTTCATGAAGCAACTGCCCACATACTTTGGATTTTTCTGTTCCAGATGGGTTGGAGCCAGCTTTATATTAAATCAAGTACCTTTTAGGATTCCCCGCAACTTCTCTGTACTTCTGGAAAGCTATTTCTTGTCAGAAGCGCAGGGACTGTGATCATTCCATGCTTCAAGTTTTCTTATACAGTTTCATGAAGAATCATGCTGGCCATGATCCAAAACAGGTTACTGTGTGGTTGGAGCCAATTCACTTAACCTTACCTTCATACTATGCTGAATTCAAGCACAACAGCGTCACTGATTCTCACATGACCAGGCCCACAACAGCCTGTTAACTTGTTTTGATTTCTGTTAAAAATTAGAATCAAATGAATGGGTTTTGAGAAGACACTTTCAGGAAAACATTTCCACTTTTAACTAGAAACAGGTTTTTCTGTTCTTAACAACAGATTGCGGTTTTCAAAAGCCAAAACTCTTCCAAAATTGAGAATTTTTTTTCCTTTTTCTTTAATAAAATAAAAACAATTCCTAAAAAGAGAACCATGCCCAAATGGGACCAGCCCAGAAGTCTAGCTCCATGTTCCATGGCCACAAGTGGATATCTGTTAAACCATGTAAGTGATGAGGTTTACTGTAGTGTACCTGCTGAGACAAGAATGTCTCACCACTCCAGACCACTGCAAGTGGACTGAAGGGTATGTTAGAAAGTGGTCTGTAAAGAATTGTATGCAGAAGCAGAAAAACGAGGTGGGAGGTAGACCTCTTGTCCAGAGTTTCCACATCTAGACCTCTACCTGCTGTAGTTAATCTAAGCTGAAGCAACGAGCATCACGGGACTGAAATACCTTTCCCTCAGTCTTCTCATTGGCATTAGCTTTGGAAAACAGTCAGACCAACACACAGGGAGGTAATATACCAGCTCTCATCCCTTATGCTAATAGGGGACTAAGTGTTCTTCAACCAGTCCAACCCACCATTAGTAACACAAGATAAATCTGCTTTCCAGTCCTTTTTGGCTCTTCCTTCTCGAACCACAGTGGCTGGATAGATGGCTGAATGACTTACTCTTTATCCCTGAAAATAAAAAATAAATCTTCTATATGTGTGCAAGCATGTAATCTTCATTTTATAGCCCTGCCTGAAGGCTAGCTCTTTCAGGCTTGAAGTGTTTAAGAAAATGATTCCTAGGATTTGAAGCTACCCACTCCTGTTCACTGGGGTGTTGCAGACAACAGTTCTGATCTCATAGTTACTTTGCCCAGATTACATGTGGTGTGAGCTCAATAGGAAGCAGCACACAAGTTCAGCAGCGTACTATTTTGTGTGCCTGACAGAATCACAGAATCGTAAGGGTTGGAAGGGACCTCAGGAGATCATCTAGTCCAACCCCCCTGCTAAAGCAGGCTCACCTAGAGCATGCTACACAGGACTTCATCCAGGCGGGCTTTGAATATCTCCAGAGAAGGAGACTCCACAACCTCCCTGGGCAGCCTGTTCCAGTGCTCTGCCACCCTCAGAGTGAAGAAGTTCTTCCTCATATTCAACTGAACCCTCTCGTGTTTCAGTTTGCATCCATTGCCCCTAGTCCTGTCGCTGGACACCACTGCAAACAGACTGCTTCCGTCCTCTTGACTTCCGCCCTTAAGATATTTGTATGCGTTGATGAGATCCCCTCTCAGTCTTCTCTTCTTCAGGCTGAACAAGCCCAACTCTCTCAGCCTTTCCTCGTAGGGGAGATGCTCCAGTCCCTTTATCATCCTAGTAGCTCTCCTCTGGACTCTTTCTAGGAGTTCCTCGTCTTTCTTGAACTGGGGAGCCCAGAACTGGACACAGTACTCCAGGTGGGGTCTCACCAGGGCAGAGTAGAGGGGGAGGAGAACCTCCCTCGACCTGCTGGCCACACTCCTCTTAATACACCCCAGGATACCATTGGCCTTCTTGGCAACAAGGGCACATTGCTGGCTCATGGTCAGCTTATTGTCCACCAGGACTCCCAGGTCCCTCTCAGCAGAGGTGGCATTGCTCAAGGAACAACGTCAGGGCCGATCCTGTTCAGCATCAGCATCATCAGTTACCAGCACAAGGGGCGGAAGGCACGTCAGCAAGTCGGCGGGTAATGGTAACCCAGAGGGGGGGGAAGCAGTTCACGGCCTTGATGGCAGGATTAGTCTTCAGAGGTACCCTGGATGAGACAGAGGAACGGGCCAAGAGGAACCTCCTGAAGTTCAGCAAACACAAAGACACTGTCCTGTCCCTGAGCTGGAATAGCCCCCAAGCATCAAGATGGGGTTGTGGACCCACTGGTTGGAGCAGCTCAGCCAAAATGGGAAACAGTATCAAAAGCCTTGCTGAAGTCAAGGTAGACAACATCCACCGCTCTCCCTTTGTCTACCCAGCCGGTCATGCCATCATAAAAGGCTATCAACATTAAGCTCTGGGTTAGTTCACAAGGCAGTCTCTTTGTTGGGGGGGAATTGTGATCTTAGTCCCCTCCTAGTAATACCTGTTGATATAAACATCACCTCTTAAAAAGGACAGCACACAGGGGAAACCCTTTCTTTCCCTTCCCAGCAACTGTTGAATACATTCTGCTTATCCCTTTTTCTTGAAAGACCAAGACATTAAGTCTACATGGCACATGTTGGGTCATCCTTAGGGTCCTATGCTTATGAAGTACCCATTGGTCCTGCCCAGCCAAATATATTCCCCCATCATCTTACCACATCTGCAATGACTACCTGGGAAGCCTCTTTTTCAAGACACAAAAGATACCTTTCTTTGACTTATCTATGGCTACAAGCTCTGTGTGGGCATTTGCTGGAGCCTGGTACAGGATTGCTGAGTGAGGAAAAGGTTTATGGATCCTTTTCCTGCTCCAAGGCACCCCATGGTGGAGCTGAGCCTGGGAAGGATCTGCTCCTCCTGGCGAGGATGTGGAGGACATGGAGAATCATGATAGCAGACAAGTCATTGCAGGGACTTTTTTAAAGCTATTCAGATAATATTAAACTCCCAAGCTTGGATGCTAACAGTGTGAGGACTTTGCAACAGTGTGCAAACAGGCCATGAGGCCTATTGTTTTGTTGATAAGACCAGGGAAAAGGTTGAAATCAAAGGACCTATTTTCCCACATGCTGTATCTCTCTGTGACACTCTGTACTTCACCCAAAGTGCAGGTGGGGAACCTGTGACATCTGTGTCTCTCAAGAGAGGAGCTCTTGTGTCTGCTGAAGGTAAGTCCTTACCACATCTTAGCAACTACTAACACAACCCTATCTACTTCCCCAAGTAAGTCACACACAGACCTGAGGGTCACACAACAGCTCATCTTGGAGCTCCTAAATTTCCTACCCATGCCTGGGGTGTGGATTATCACACGGCTCCCTCTATCCCCCATTTTGTTCTGATTCATATGTGGCAGAAAGCACTAGATTTGATCTTTTCCCTCTCCCTTACTCAGTCGTAACAGTAAAAGGCAAATATACAGTCAGATCAGGAATGTAGGCGTAAGACAGCAACAGAGAGAAGAGAAATGAAAGTGAAAGACAGTCTGAATACACACTTTATAGGACTGTTGCTCGTGTGCTTGCAATATCCCTTTTCTAGAATCCCTTCAGTATTTTCTAGGTGTGGAAGGAGAGCTCCAGCATGCCACCCCAAATTGGAGATGGACCCACAGCACCACAGAGCTTCCTTTCTGTTTTACCTTACTTCTGTTTCTGTGGAGTTAGGTATGGCATACAGATGAAAATGCCCTGGATGGGTCTAGTTGGAGCCAAGAATGCTGGACACTTAAAAGCAATTTCCCGTCCCTATTTCACACCTAATCAGCCCAGGGGTGTGAGTGAACTATGTAAATGTTGTTGATGGCACTTTGCTTTTCCAGCTGCAAGCAGACTGGCTGCTACTGCTTGAGCTAACAGCAATGTGGTGTGGCTGTTAAGACAGATCCCTTATCCCTCACCTTGTGTAGACACCGGAAGGTATCCACACATATTCTTTTCTCCCCACCCTGACATGCATTTGGTTGACTCTCCCAGGTCTGCTCCCATGGTGATTTACAGATCTTTAAAGGATAAAAAATTGGCTTTAAAGACACATTGTATAAGAGATGACCTTAGTACCTGCCTCCTCAGAGAATGGTCTTTTGCCTACGGGTAGATGGGAGCTGTGACTTTGACCCACGCAAATTTGTTCTATATTATTTTATTATGAAGAATTTAAGGAAAAATAGGAGAGGGGTGGAAGATTCAGGTTAAATCCTGCTAAGCAAAAGGGTGGGGGGAAGCAGAGAGGAAGAAAGGATTGTAATTTGGGATGTAATTCCATCCTTGTTTTACCATTGATTTTTTTTTATTGAGACTGCAGGCAATGGGTTTAGACGATCAGCTTCTGCAAGTGCTTATGTCCTTCACAAGATATTGAAGGAGACTCTTGCTAACTAACCTAAGTGCCTAAGGTAGGATGATTCTGTGTCCTAAACAGCACAGGAAGTTAGGCATATTTGAACAGCTGCCAAAAAATAGATATGCTGGTTGAGAAGATGCTTGAACTCCACTCTTGGTGTGGAATCTGTGAAAATAAGGGTGGGTCTAGGACTGTTGGTGTTGGATTTCTTCATGTTTGGACTGGTGTTTTTCCCTGTACCTTGTGCATATAGAATCAGTCCCAACAACCAAATGTTGAAAATGTGATGATTAGGAAAAAAATCAAAACAAATAATCAAACAAAAAAACCCCTAAGAAAGCAGAGTACTAAAGCTGAATAGTTGAAGTGTTTTGGCTACTGGATGGTGTAGGACTGGAGTACAAGTTTTCCAAGCTATTGATAAGGTTGTGAAAGACTGCTTAAAAGTTTGAGGGAAGTTCCCCTAAAAGAGATATTCTCCAGCATGTTTCTACTCTCTGTTGGTCATTTAATGGCTTGGAATGATATCTGCTGTAGGCTTAATAATAAGAGAAAAGAAACATGTCCATTCAGTGGGTGACCTTTTTAAAATCTTGAGAAGTTTGTTGAAAAAAGTAGTTATATCTAGATGATTAATTTCAACTTGAATACCCTTTTGATAAGGGAAGGTAGGTGAATCCCATCTGCAGAGTATAGCATGTTGCTTCCAGAATTGACTATGATTGCCTGTTCCTTGTTAAATACATATGCAAAAAGTTACTTGTGCCCCTGACTGCTTATAAGAATAATTAAAATGTCAAGGCTGGAGCGGACCACACAATAGCTTAAATCTTTTACCTTGAAGCATTTTTTCAAACTGTTGGGTCCCAGTACCCACTTGGTTTCCTAACTATGTCTCCAGGCAGTTGATACTTTTCTGCACCCTCCTTTACTTTTGTTGGGAGGTTGTGCCAGGCATCATTCTTCAAAGCTGCCCTCTGGCTTCTCTATTTGAAAAGAAAACTCTCTTCTATTGTAAAACACAAACATTCCTTCCTCTATTGTCTAATATTATTGGGGCTGGGTTTTTTGGTTTTTTTTTTTTTCAGTGAATAAGTTTAAATAATACCACAGGACTGTTCCTCGTATTCTATGCAATACCTCACATTCAGAAATTTCGCAATATCCATTGTAAAAGAAAATGTTCTATGCCTATTGCTACTTGCATTAAGCTCAGATCTTCCAGTCCCAACAGCATAGCTTCTCTGGTGGTGAGTTAGAATCATAGAATCATAAAAAGGTTGGAGTCAGAAGGGACCTTTAAAGGTCATCTAGTCCAACCCCCTGCAGTAAGCAGGGGTGTCTTCAACCAGATCAGGTTGCTCAGAGCCCCATCTAACCTGACCTGGAATGTTTCCAGGGATGGGGCACCTACCACTGCTCTGGGCAACCTGTGCCAGTGTTTCACCACCCTCACCTTAAAAAATTTCTTCCTTCCATCTGAATCTACCCTCTTTTAGTTTAAAACTATTCCCTCTTGTCCTATCAAAGCAGGCCCTATGAAAAAGTCTGTCCCCATCTTTCTTATAAGCTCCCTTGAAGTATTGAAAGGCCACAATAAGGTCCCCCTGCAACCTTCTCTTCTCCAGGCTGAACAATCCCAGCCTTTCCTCATTGGAGAAGTGCTCCAACCCTCTGTTCCCCCCTTCTCTTTCTCTAGGTGGCTCTTAGACTGTGGCAGATCAACCAGTCCTGTCTCTGTTCCTCTTCACCTCTTTCTAACTTCCTGTTGAACTCCGAGGGGCAGGAAGCCAACACCTGGCTGCAATATGGACTCCTTATAACTATAAACGTTTTGCATGAACTACAGCAGCCCTCAGGCTACTTGAATTTGGCAGCAGCAGACTGGCTGTACCAAGCGGTAATACCAACTTTAAACTATTGTCACACATAGAACGGTCTGGCTTGTGTATGTGACATTGATCATCAGTCCTCCAAAACCTGGCTCGAAGCACTTCTCTACAGCTCTTTCTTTGATGATGAAGCAAATGAGGAAGATAATGCTAGTTTGACACACTGGCTTTCAACTTTTTCTGAACTGTCATTGCCTTATATGTTTTCATTTTTGGCAGGTGTTCAGGGCCTGCATAGTGAATTTAAATATACTGGCAAGAGAAATGGCACAAGATCCCCTGCTTCCTCAGGCGAGACTCCAGGAACTCTGTAAGTCTGTCAGCAGAGTGCCCATCCCCCAAGGATTTTAACAGTCATCAAAAGAAGATGTTGCCTCCTGCAGTCAGTCTCAAATTAATTTTCTTATAAGCCCTTCATAGATTTCCAAGACAGTCATTGACTCCCAGGGAACTGTAGGCCAGAGCTTGTTCTGCTCCAAAGGGGCACAAAACCAGCAAACAGTGGCAGGAAATATCAAGTCACAGCCAGGACCTTTGAAACTTTACAGAAAGCAGACTGATGAAGCTGAAAGCGTGTATTCCCAGCATGCAGTGGTGAACTCCACCATAGCTAAGGTTGGAGAACGATCCAAGGATTGATATATGATTTTTAAGGGAGCTTTTACTTCTGTTTATGCAGTTATTTAAAATGAACTAGTTACCTTTGGGAAAGTGAGTGTACATTTGATTTAGTTTTGGTTTTTTTTTGTAATAAGTGGAATCTATCCAATTCCTTCACAGAGTTTGGGATAGTAAGATAGTTATTTGTATGCAGTGGTGTATATATTTAAATATTCATGGTTATCTAATAGCTTCACAGACTTCACAGTCCAGAAGATCTGGTATGACTTACTTTACTGATCTCCGACTTTGCACAGGCCTTACACATTCTTTATCCTGAACAAAAGTTGCAATTTTGGATTCTGGGGGGCATTCTAAGATTGCAAGATCTGTTTTCATTCTAAATTAGGATGAGAAGATTAGTTCTTCTTTCTTCAACTAAATGGAAATGCATCTGTCAAAATGTTTTCCTTCAACATTTTTTTATGAAAAATGAAATATTTCAGCATTCCTTGAAACTGGAATGTTTGACTTGGATTCACTGATCTGACCGGAAGTATTTTATTTGACATTGGTTCAATGGTAATCTGCTTTTATTTTTTTTTTTCACTGTGGCACATTGCCACTTGGAAGCTGTAGTCCCAGGCCTGCTGGTGTCATTATCACCTTTGTACAGGTTTTATAGCCAGGTTGTCCTTCCTTAGTGTCCTTCCTATAATTCCATATAGGCACTGTACAGTCTCCATCCCTGGACATTTTCAAAACTGAACAGAGTTTGTTCTAGCTTTACAGTTAGCCTTGAAAAGGAGTTAACCTTTGAAAAGGCAGGTGGATGCGATACCACGGGAGGTCCTTTCCAACAGAAACTCTTCCATGATTCTGCAGTTAAAAGTCTGTTTAAGAGGACTGGAGTTGGTCCTTGTATAGATCTGGTAAATCTAGCTTTCAGTCTTCAGCCCCATATTTGACCTCTTTTGAGATCTGTCATTTGCACAGATCCTTCATTTTCTACAGTGGCACTTCCCAGTTGTACTTGTTCTGTACTTGTTCTTGAAGGCATCAACCAGGCGTCAGCTATGAGTGAGTACTTGGGATTTGTTGCCCAAAGCTCAGATTAGATTGACAGAAGATGGTTTCTTCTGGCCTTGAAACATATGCAGGTTATGCATGCTAAGAATGATGGAGCCCCATTCTCTCCCAATTTCTTTTCTGTTCTCTCCTTCTATTTCCTGCTTTCCTCTGGGTCATCTGGATGTTGCGGTAGGGTCTAGGAAAAGACCAATCCTGTAACTTCCCCTCCTGTTGATGCCAAGTTTGCACCAAGGACTCTGGTGAGAATGTGTCTAGAATATGTCAAGCCAGAGCTTTCTCTCTGGAGAGTTTCCCAAAGTAATTCCATCTAACGGAACAAAAGCTCCAGAAAAGTACCGTGTTTCTTATAAAACAGATGTTTTAATGCCTTGCCAATGCCTAATAAATGGCAATGTATTCACACTGTCAAGGTTGTAAACTTAATAAATTACATTTAATACAGATATAAATACAGAAAACCACACTGAAAATACACAAGAAAAGTAACCGTGTCTTATATAAGAGCAAAAATGCTGGGATGAGATTTCGCCCCGGCACATGTGGGTGTGTATCTGCATATATCTGTATAGAGAAGTGAATGTTACCAATTAACTGAATGGTTCTGGGTTACTCAGTCAAGACTCACCTGCAAAAAAGAAAAAAAAAAGGAATAAAGAAAAATTAAAAAAAAAGGAGAATTTGTAATCTCAGGAAGATTGGGCAATGCTTTGCCATTCAAAAGTCAAAGCTAAAGCCTTAGCACTGACTAATGGTTTGCCCAATTCATATCATTCCTTTCAGCTTCAATGCCTTGAGTTGCATATCGCAGAAGTAAAACAAGGACTATTTCAGGTAATTTTGACAGCCACAAAAAGGTAACATTCATAGCCAACACTTTGAGGGAGTCAAGACCAAGAGAACTGCCTAAACACTTCCACCTCCTGGCTCCAGAGACTGAATTCTAGAGGCTGCTTCTCCATCACCTTGCAGTGTGTGTACAAAACAGATTAAAAAGACTGATAAAAATAGCTACTGTTCTGCTCAAACCTTTACCCTCATGTCGGACATTCATTTTCCATGGGCAGAGTCTCACAGTCGAAAATTCAGGCCTCAGACCTTTCAGATTGGACCCAGTGAAGGAGATGAGTAAGTAGTAAGGTTTTTTTGTTTTGGCACATGCTGGCTGCTGGTTATATACGTGGGGTGGTGCTATCAATGTGTTTGCTATTCTGTGACTCCTACAGTCGTAGTGAAATCTGTGCATTATCCGTTTTAATCGCCACCTCTGAGGCCAGACTGAATGTTTCTAAAGTCCAAGAAAGTCTTTTTCATTTATTTCAACATGGCTTGGATGAGATCTTTCACATTTATGAGCATAATTTGATGCTGTTATTGATACCTTGGCAAAGCGCGTACCTAGACCTGTCATTGCAGCATGGGGGATATTTTATACCTACTTTGCTCTTGTCAAAACCTCCTAACAGCTGTGAGGCCATAAAAAATCAACTTCATCCCAAGTCAACACTGAAATGCTGAAACTCAGAAACAGCTGTATCAGGGAGTAGAAAATAGATCTTCCCCTTTGTCCTGAGACTTTGTGAGTACCAGTAACTCAGCATTTTCTCTGTCAAGGGCTTCCCCCTCCCTCTCACTTTGGAATTTCCTCCTCTTTGGCTTTTGTCCAGGACCTGTCTTCAGAGTGAGATATAAGGTGCATTTATTTGCTTTAACTTTTCCTTCCTTGTTTTGTTTTTTTTTTTTTTAATTATTTGTTTTCCTTGGTCTAAGGAATGTATGTTCTTCAGTGCTGCAAATAAACATCTCCCTGCTACAAAGAAAGGTGTTGCAGTGTGGAGCCTGGTCCCTGCAGCATGATGTTCCATCTTTTCCTCTACCAGCCAGATAGCACAGGCTCCCACTCTGGGTGAGACCCTTAGTCACTGTCAATGACCAGCATCTGCAGGTTTGTCAAATAGAGACCCTTATAGTTATCTCCTGTTTTTCTGGCTCCTTCTCTCGTTTGTATTACATCTTTCACCTGGGCATGAGGTAGGCTCTGCCCTTCTTTTTATGGGTTTGGATACATCAATGCACTATTACAGAATTGCTGAGTTTGGGAGGGGCCTCTGGAGATCTTCCAGTCAAACCCAGCTGGAGAAGGATGTTCAGGGCCATGTCCACTCAGGTTTTGAATATCTCTGGGGTTGGAGACTCCACAACCAATCTGGGCAACCCGTTCCAGTGTTCAGCTACCCTCAAAGCAAAGAAGAGTTTTTCTCTGTTTAAACAGAACTTCCTGTACTTCCACTTGTGCCCATTGCCTCTTGCCCTGTCTCTGAGCATCACTGGCAATACCATGGTTCCATCTTCTTTTCTCCTTCCCCATCAGGTATTTATAAGCATTGATAAGATCCTCATGAGCTTTCTTTTCTGCAGCCTAAACAACACAGCTCTCACTCTCTACTTGTATGAGAGAGGCTCTGATCCCTTAGTTACCTTCATGGCCTCCACCTGCCTGGCTCCACTATTTCCATTCTGCTCTTGTCCTGGGGAGTCCAGCACTGTTTTCAAGACCCCAGGTGTGTCTCACCACTTCTGAGTAGAGAATACCACCTCGCTCAACTGCTGGCAGCATACTTGCTAATGCAGCTGTGGACCTCCTCTGCCACAAGGGAACATTTCTGGCTCATGTTCAACATGTTGTCTACCATGCAACATTTTAATCACTCTGATCAAAAATTATGGCCTGATGAATGAATGTATCAAGACCCACTCCTTGGCTGGTCTTTGAGGAACAGGAGTCTATTGCTGTGCGAGAGACTTTAGTTCAAGGACTAGTGTCTCCTGTTTTTTCATTTAGGAGGTTGTCCACTCCAGTTCTGGAGTCCCTATGACCAACAGGAGCACAGGTCAACTTCTCTCCCACGTGTTTGTGGAGCTTACACAGAAGATTAGTCTGTGGTGAGGTCACTGCTTTCCAGCAAGTCACTTCAAAGGGCCTGTTTCTTTCCTTTGATTAAAAAGGATGGTTAGGGTGGTAGCTTGGATAGAGACATTTGCATGAGATGCATATGTTTAACTCAAAGGAAGCCCAACCGTAAGCTCCTGGGTCTCAGTCAAACAGGAATATAACTATTAATTTTAATTATCAGTTCTCTGGGGTTTCTTGCAATGAATCTCTGTAGCACCTTTCTTGACACCGGTCTCATCCCAGTGTTGGCCTCTGGGCACTGCCACACAAGGTAGAGGAGGAAATTACTTCCCACCAAGGCAAAAGAAGTACATGCATAGGTGTCTTTCTGTTCAGGGAACCGTCTGTTTGTTGTCTTCACATGAAAGTTGTGTATCCATGTAAACAGAATTGGGATTTTTGCTTGATTGCAGCAATATGGCCATTTGTTGTTTTTCCTATTAACCTCCCAGTGACGGAGCACAGAGATTAGGAAATGAGCTACATGAAAGAATTCTGAATAATATTTCCTATCAGATCTGGCTGTTCCTGAGGTATGTTAGAAATGAGCCTTTCAAATGGGGGGAAGGTTATTCATCAGAGTCCTTTAAAAGTTGGAATTCACAGGTCAAAATGAATGTGTGTCTCTCCCTCTTTCTCTTTCAAAAGAGTATCTGAATAAAAGGGGACATGTTGACCTTGGAAATTGCCTCCTTCTGTTCCTGAAGGAGATGAGAGGTAGAAGGAAGAGGTTAGAAGTGCGAAGTGCTTTGGGGTTTGGATGTTGAACACTTCAGCGTTGTGTTGCAACATGTTTGTTAAACAACACAAGTGATGAAAAATAGCATTTTCCTGCTCAGAGCCCCTTTATCAGCCTTCACATCTGACAACAGGACTGCGAATCATGACTAGCTATTAACCATTAAATAGGAAAAAGGGTGACCTGATGACCCCCATGGTGCTGGAAGAAACCTTGCAAAGCATCTAAGACTTGGCTTGGTGCTAAGCACTGCAGACAACAGCATCTGCACAAGAGGATCATGTCAAAAATAACCAACATTAAAAAAAGGCATTACTTCTGAGCAAACCTAATTAACAGCAGGCTCTCTGTTTCTTTTATTTTCCGATGTGCTTTATGGTAAGCCTTTACTCAGATTCCAGACAAGCCAACAGAAAGGCTTCTAGTAGCTGGCAAGTCTAGCAAACCGGACAGTGCCTACTGTGGCAAATATTGCCACAAGAAAAGTGTTGACCAGATTTTGCAGGTCTGACTCAGGCAAAGCTGCCAGTGGATGGTTCAGAGGCAAGGGACTGGCTTTATTTAATTTTATATATTCATAAATATTTCAAGTGTCACTCAACAAGGGCAAGTCTCCTGAGTGCTGTCATAGGCTCCTGTGGATATCTCAGATATGCTGTCTGAAACGACCTGAAACACCCATGTTTAGGGAACTGAGCCACACAGTCTCCAACAACATAGGTGTCTGTGTGAGAGCTCTGTGTGCTCGGCTGTGTTGCCCACGCTTTGATGTCTGCTGTCATTTGACATACCCTAAGGCATCAGAAACATCCCCACTGGGCTCAATGATGGGACACAGGAGCTAGAGGAGAACTATATAATTCTGGAACAGGAACTGGAGGGCATGAGGCATGTCCTGGGGATCTCAACTGGGGCTAGACACCTGTGTGTGCAGAACTGGATTGAATCATAGAATCACAGAATCATAGAATCACTTTGGTTGGAAAAG
>NW_009259867.1:1262840-1270410 GCF_000687185.1 Egretta garzetta | reverse complement strand
TCGCTCCATCTTGCTTTCGGGTAGTTGTAGAGGGCGATAAAGTCTCCCCTCAGCCTCCTCTGCTCCAGGCTGAACGCCCCCAGTTCCCTCAGCCACTCCTCGTATGACTTGTGCTCCAGACCCCTCACCAGCTTGGTTGCTCTCCTCTGGACATGTTCCAGCAATGCAACATCTTTCTTGTAGTGAGGGGCCCAAAACTGAACACAGTATTCAAGGTGCAGTCTCACCAGCACCGAGTACAGGGGCACCATCACTTCCCTACTCCTGCTGGCCACACTATTCCTGATACAGGCCAGGATGCCATTGAGCCCAAGGTGTGAGCTCCTGTTGCTGTTAAGGAAGAACCTAGTCAATACACAAATTTAGATTTCTTAATCTGTGAGCTGAATCCCATATCTTGCTTTGGAATGACTAATATAAGAGGTATTATTACTTTTCATTTGTATAATACAGACAGGCAACTTGCTGGTGAAACTGAATTTCCAGGCTCACTAAGTAAAGTACTCTGGGATTTGCAAAAAACAATTTCCTTCGTGCAAAAGTTTCAGGACAGTGCTGCTGCAATGCCGAGATGCATAGACTGATGTACATGCAGACACACTGAGTACACTGCAAAGACAATCTCATATACCATCCTGGTCTCTTCTGACCCAAAGCTAACACTGCCATACTCCTGTACAGCAAAGTATAGTTCTTCCTCTAAACTGTTAATCATTTTAACTTGTTTAGAATTTGCCCCCTCAGAGCATGACTTAATCTTGCCTAAGTTTAGTTGTCTAAAAGCTGGACATCTATTTTATGCATGATTTCTGTGCTCTCTCCAAAGTCAATGAAAAGGGGCAGGCCTCATCTGCAGGAGATGAGTCACCCCACTCATATGTTCTGGTTAAGCTTTCTCCTAAAGTACCTAATGCCCTTCCCTTGAGGAGAGGGGAAGACTTCCAGTTTGGATCTTCTACCTTACTGTGAGTTCTTGACTTATTTGCACATCTATAAGAGTCTAATGACATTTGAGCTGCCCAAATACAACCCAGTTAGTGTCTAGCTGCTACTCCAAAAGGACCACACCTTGTAAAATCCAGGGCTATTTCAAGTTATATGAAGGTCATCCATATGACAGTCTAAACATTTAGCTTCTAACCTTCAGATAGCTAGAGGCTGATGAATTAAAGGTCACAGCAACAGTCAGTACTACATGTCTAGCATTTTATGCAGTATACTGTATGTTCTTTTTCCAAAAGAGGATGACATCCTTAGAGATACGGGCACTGGTACTATTCTTCTCCTGTCATTAAAACTCCCGTTGATTTTCAACTTCCCGTGCTTCTAAAAAAGGTCTCAACTCTCATTGTAGGGTTATGACCTCACCGAGTCTACCACAAGGGTGACAGCCAGGCACAGGGCATCTGCATCTTGAGATGCAAAAGGTGTTTGCCATGGTGCCAGTTTCACAGGTAATGTCATATGAATCACTAGGGCAAACACCGAAATAAGAGACATGAAATCCCATTGACTGATATGTTTTCATCTGACTTCAAAGGACACTGTGCACTTCGTAAACTGTGGAACTATCTGGAGGTATTTTATAATACAAACCAGAAAGCCAGCTGGGTGGAATTACCACAGTTGTAAAATTAAATGAAGAGGACAGTTCCCGAAGATTTCTCCCAGAACTGCTGTGAACAGTTTAATTGTCAAAGTGAAGGAATTAAGCTCGCCAAAAGAATACTAGCGCAGAGGTAGAATAGGTGTCTACAAATATTCGCAGACAAACACAAGGAGTGACAGCAAAAAGAATTAAATGCCATAAAGAGCAGGTTAAAAACTGAGGAGAGAGTGAGCAAAAAAACCCACATTGAGATCTTTTTAGTATGTGTAATTTATCAGCAGACATTGGAAGAGCTGCTCAGGATACTTCCATAGACCACTGAAAGTTCAGGCATTTTAAAGTAGGTTTCTAGCTTCAAAATGGAAACATTAAAATATTTTCATTGTATTTTATCAATATTTTAATGGATTTAACTTTCTATGCTCCTTTAAAAAGACTGGATTTTGAGTTGATGGAGAATATCTGTCATTGCGGTTATTTCATCTCTAATGTATGAAGGGAAAATAATCATCACAAGTCACAGAAGAATAGCAAATAAAGTTTTTATGAAGAAAATATTAACACAGAAATTCTGGTTTTATTTAAAACAATCTAGTCTGAAAAAAACTTTACCTCCATGTAAAAGTGTACTTGAAAGAGCAGCAGACAACTTAATAGAAAATACACTTTCCCAAAGGAATCTAGATGATCTTCACTTGTTCTGTGTTTTGGACTGCGTGCCCAGGTGCTGTTTTCTGTGATTACTTGTGATAACGGAAACTAAATTTACCTGTTTCTTTTGATAATTTCAAAGCCAGAAGACATTAAATAAACCATGAATTTGAAAGTGCTTCTGAACTATGCAAAAGGCGGAAATTTAAGTATATCTGATCCACCTGATTATTTGTGGACAGCTACACCCAAGTTAATCAGCTGGGTTAATCATTATTTGTACTTGAGGGAGATGTAATGGTTTTGTCCAAAGCAGAGGTCTAAAATGAGACTGATGAATCAGGCCATGGAAACTCTCATTTCTCTCCATTGGGTTTAAGTGAGAGTCAAGAAGACAGGTGTGTCTTTAGAGGGTTTTATTGTAAAAATTAGAGAAGATGAATCCCAACTTTCATTGCCTTCAGGACCTCATGTGCTAAATCCTTTATGGACATTAAATCCAAGAAGTCTGTTCAAAAGAAGACTTGCAGCACTTGTAGTATTGTCTTTCACAGAAAACTGGCAAATACAGTAACTGTGATTTTAAAATGATGGCAGTTTTGTACTGGTCAACGTCTCAGCAGTTTGCTCAGAAGGAATATCTAGGCAGCCCATAACATTCATCTGAAATTTGTACAAATTTGGATGCATTCCTTAAGTTGTGTTACTTTAACATTTTTGTTCTGATTGAAAAATGGAGGAGAGCAGAGGAAAAGAAACTTAATGACTGCAAATCCTTCCTCCTTTTTCCAGCTATATGTAAGAATCAGGAAATCTGTCTGAACAGAGAGACTGAGTTACACGGTCCAGGATGACTTGTAAAACTCATTCTACATCTCTCACAAAAAGGATCCCTTCCAGATATTGAAGGTGGACCAAACAAAGCCGTCTCCAGGAACCTAGGGAGCTGACAAACTTATGTAAAGAAAATTACTTGGAGAATTAACCCATGGTTCCTAGGCCTTTGTAACTGGCAGGAGAACTGGAATCTTTTGATCGCACCACAATTAATCAATTCAACAGCAATACAGTCATGCACTTGGTTATGAGGTCACCTCGGGTTACTAGCTGAAGCACGGAATGACCTCAGACCTTACTAAACCACTAAGGGGATTTTGGATAACATATATACATGTTTCATTATGTTTTGGAGAAGCCCAAGGAGGGGCAGATGGGGGGAAAGGTTTGGTGTGTGCTTTTTCTACTGGTTTTGCTCTTATCCTAATTTGGTTAAACACCTGTTGTGTCTTCGAAAAGATTTCCTGTAACTAAAAGAAACATGACAAATCTTTTTTTTCCTGGAAAACAGGAAAGGAAAGGCTTGGAAAACAGAAAGCCAGCAGCATAAATCTTATCCCTTTCAATATCTCAGTGGGTGTAATGCTCCTTGCCACTCGTATGAACTCAGAACTTTTGAGTTTAATTTTAGATGTTCATTTGTATTGGGCCAGTTCATGCATAAATGCTGTGACAGAGTCCTGGCAAATTAGCTGATTTCCTGGATGTTCTGTTGGATTAATTATAGTCTAAGATTTTTTACTGGTTATAAACGTAATTTGGATTTCACTGCCCTCATCTTCTGGATGTTAGTTTTCTTAGCTCATTTTAAGAAATGCTTTAAAATAGTTATATGGGTCTTTGTTTTATTTTATAAATGTGCTAATAGCATCTAGAATGGTATGCATTATTCTTTTAACCATATTAATATCTAACCTTAAAGGTTGGTTCAGTTTGTTTTTAAAAGAAAGAAAACATCTCATTTAAATCATTCTGAGAGTTTTTTTTTTGAAAAATAGTTTGGGGTGCAGTCTTTTATTAGAAAATGTTTTCTAATCCTCTCCCACTTCCATAAAATGGAATTTCCCTAGAAGAAGCTATCAGGAAAGAAACGTGAAAGCCTCACTTTCTAGATGTCAACTAAATTGGGAAAGATCCTTAGCTGAAATATAGAATCATAGAACTTATTTACACTGTTGGAAGAAAGTTGGCATTATGGCCCATTTTGACTTTTCCTGTTAGTTTTCCCTGTAACTAACTATACAGGGAGCCAAGAGAAAGATTTCTCAATCTGTTTCAATTCAAGACAGATCAATTCAGCAGGGAAAAAAAAAAAAAAAAAAGCAAAAAAGCATGAACTAATTTTTGCAATACTGACTTAATGTTTTCCATTTACAGCTGAATAAAACTTAAACTGAGGTTTAAAACTTTCTGTATCATTTTATATTCCATTATTTGTTTTATTTTCTCTGTTGTGAGCACATAAAGTATGCCTGTGGTTTTCAAAGCAAAGAAAAAAAGTAAATACTCCATTTTCATATAGAGAGGTCCTAGATTCCAGATATGAATGTCAGCATTTCTATTTATTTTGCTTGCACCTTTTGTGGGCTCCTTTAAGCCATCTCAGGTTGCTTTGAGAACTACACGTTTTGTAAGATAATGCCTTCCCCTGATACAACAGCAGAGTGCAAACACACAAAACCTGGCTGTATCTGTCAGAGCAACCTGGGCCAGGATCCTCTCTCCAACACAGGATGCTAAAGTAAGTACAGAAGGAAAAAGTAGAAGAAACTCCGACAGTATAGAGTTACTTTTCCCCACCACACCCTCCCAGCTTTCAGCAATTGACTTTATAGACTTCCTCAGAAAATCATGTTTAAGTCTCTGCTGGATTTCTCCCTTGTGATGTGGCCTAACCCTGTTTCAGTGCATTTCTGGTTTTCCTTTCAGAACATCTGGAAGCAACGAGTTGCTTACTCTTTTTCAGAGGAGTGTGAAATAGGGCTGCCTTTTGCCTCCTGATCACACTGGCCACCACTAATCCGCTAATGTTGACGTGCCAAAAAGGATTTCAGAATCCACTTGATTTATACCCCCATCTGTAATCCTCATCCACCTCTGTTTCCTTGGCCTTGAATCAAAGTGTATTTAATTGGCATTTACACTGGGATTTTCAAGTGAGTTGAAAACTATGAACTAGATATCTTTGATTTTAATAGACATTTTTATTAAAAAGACAATCCCAGCTGCTTAATAAGCGACACAAATTTAACAAAGAAGTGTGACCAATATAAGTATTATTAGATAAGTTCAGAAAAGTTTTGTCAACTAGATCCAAGGAAATTCAGGGGCATTAGTTTTCCACGGTAAGACCCCAATTTGACTATAACGTTGCTCTTTGCCTCCCAGCCCCCCTTTTGCATGAACTCACAGGGATGCTTAACCAACATGTCCATTCAATCTAAATACCACCTGAAACCATGCCTGTGTCTCACACTGAGCACAATGCCTTGCTGGAGCTTCTCAGAAGGGATGTCCCCATGGAAACACCCAGCCCCCTCTCAAACAGGAGGTTTCTCCCAGGAGGTTTCATCATCTGATGAAACATGAGCCCCTGCAATGAAGATGTAGTTATACCTGAACTCCTCCTTTATCTTTATATTGAAGGATACTGAAGCAATCTGGTCAAGGCAGTCTGGGTTGCAGTTTACCTCTTTACAAAATTTGTATTTATTTTTTTTCAGATCTGCTAAGTAAGAGGGAGTCTTTTTCCCCAGTACCTATAAGGAAGCTCAGGTGTCTTAGCCTCGCTGTGAGTAACAACCCCCCCTCCCCTGAAGACATGAAAAGTAGGATTTTTGCCTGGATTTCCAGCCCAGTTGACTACTTTGGATCTAGAATTTCCTTCCCTCTTCTGTCCCCATCCTTTCATCCATCTTCTCACAGTGGCGTTTTCACAGCGTAGTTCTGGAGGATTTGTGCATGGATCTCCAGCAAAAGCAAAGTGATCCTCCCTCCAAAACTTTTTTCCAGGCTCCTTCCAGCAAAGAGATGATAGGGATATAGAAGAACCCAATGCCACACACCAGGACCCATATGATTGCTGCTCTGTCACAAAAACTGGACTACTAATTCAGTTCCCTCTTGATAGTCCTCTTCCATACTTGCTCCTCTATGAAGCTCCTCATCAGGTCCCTCTCCAGAAGACTTGTGCACAGCTCTTCCTTTATTCCTTGACTCTGTTCTGCCATGGGAAAAAAGTAATTTCAGGTACTGGCCTTTTTATCGCAGCAAGCTTTCTGGTAAATGGCTTTTATTCCTCAGGTGGTGATCCCCAACAAGCTCTGGTGCAAACAGCAGAGAGTCATGCCAGAAGAAGCCTGGCACAGGGTTAGCACAACTCAGTACTATGACCTGGACTTTAAAGACTCAACTTCATAATGCCTATGGCTTGATCAGTTTTTTAAAGACACAACAGCTGGTTCGGTATGCAAAATGGATGTCTGGCATTTATCTAACTGCAAGCTTCAGGGAAAAACCCCAACAATATGATTCAAATCATCCTGGAGAAATGCACTGTAAAATCATACAGTAATATTTTATGTCGTAAAACTACTGTAACTAGAGACTGAATTTGCCATCAGTTGGTGACTTTTTACCCGTCTTTTTTCTACATTTTTAATCAAAAGAACTAGATATACTACTCCACATTAAAGTCTAGCCCCTGTGGATATTTTCTTGATTAAGCAAAGACATTTTTAGCTCAGCACTTGGCAAAAGAAAAATCGTCTGAAACTATCGATCACAGAAAGCTTAACAGGTTAGAAAAATGTTTGGACAAAGGGAGAAGGCAATAATAATAAATTGCATCTGTGTTGATAACCTCCTTGCCAACATCTTCAGCCAGCTGGAATCGGAAATGGCAATGATATGAAGCTCTGTATACACAGCAGTTACAAAAACTTAAAGCAAAAATAATGTACAGTAAATACTGAAAGTATGACTTTGTGATCAGTGCACTTTTCTTTAGAAATCAGAGTCTAAGAAGTGCCTGTAAAATACGTATCTGCAAGTTATCTTGGGGTGCATTAAGAGGAATGTGGCCAGCAGGTCGACGGAGGTTCTCCTCCCCCTCTGCTCTGCCCTGGTGAGACCCCACCTGGAGCACTGGGTCCAGTTCTGGGCTCCCCAGTTCAAGAAAGATGAGGAACTCCTGGAGAGAGTCCAGAGGAGGGCTACAAAGATGATGAGGGGACTGGAGCATCTCCCCTGTGAGGAAAGGCTGAGGGAGCTGGGCTTGTTCAGCCTGAAGAATCACAGAATCACAAGGGTTGGAAGGGACCTCGGGAGATCATCTAGTCCAACCCCTCTGCTAAAGCAGGCTCTCCTAGAGCATTCTACACAGGACTTCATCCAGGCGGGCTTTGAATATCTCCAGAGAAGGAGACTCCACAACCTCCCTGGGCAGCCTGTTCCAGTGCTCTGTCACCCTCA
>NW_009259867.1:1261884-1262440 GCF_000687185.1 Egretta garzetta | reverse complement strand
ACACTAGGTCATGGATAAGGGGTCACGTTGGAGACGGCAGGTCATACAATGGAAATATTCATGGTGGCACATTACAGCTGCCAAACATCTTCTAGCGGGGCCTTTTCTTCTGGGTAAAGCTCCTTTAGCAGGGCCAAGCAGTGCTGCACAGAGCTGGGATCTCCCCGCTCAGCTTCCAGGAATGGAGGGAGGTAAGTCAGAATTAAACTGTATGAGTCTTGTACTCTGTGTAGGAGACTTGGCAGCTCCAAACTACTCAAACAATGGCCATTGCACTGGCGTGATATCATTTATGCCCCAGGTCAGCGACACTCTGCAGTACAAATCAATGGCAACCTGATGTCAATGGGATTTAAACATGTTGTAAACAGTTGTGTGGTTTCATTTAGGCTCTAAGCCTAAACCTTGTAAAACCCTTTCATCAGGACATGTTTATTATCTGCCAAAAACTCAAAAAAAGAAAGAAAGAAAGAAAGAAAGAAGGGAAGAAAGAAAGGAAGAAAGGAAGAAAGGAAGGAAGGAAGGAAGAAAGGAAGAAAGGAAGAAAGGAAGGAAG
>NW_009259867.1:1245599-1261190 GCF_000687185.1 Egretta garzetta | reverse complement strand
AGAAAGGAAGAAAGAAAGGAAGAAAGGAAGAAAGGAAGAAAGAAACTAGCTAATAGCACAGGGAAATAACGTCCTAAAGGATCTCTCCCCTTCCACTCACTAGCCCTGGGAGAAACACTTTATTCTCTCCCACCTACTCACCCATTTGTTGATCTGTCTTCCTGTGCTTGTCATCCAGCAGTTTGAGCAAAGCTGGAACCAGCTGGGATCTGTTAACCACCCCATGCCGCTGCAGTTTCACACACGTGGTTCAAGTCAAGCACACGCTTAAGTGTTTTCCCCGAACAGTGGCTGTGACCTCTAACACTTGATCTTACACACTGGACAATTGCAGCTGCCATTCACCTTGGAAATAGCAGTGGATTTCTAGCAACTGTTAGGAAGGAGCCTTTTCATGCTGGAAAGGGGTCCCCAGCTAGTTCAGACTCGCCGGAAGGTAGAGTCCCCCACTGCTTAGGGAACCTGACCACAAGAAAGGAAAAGTAAGTCCAAAATGGACTTAACTTTAAGTCCATGTTTTAACCGGTTAATGATTTTAATTTAGTTTTAAAAATTAATGTAATGGTTTTATTTTAAATGTTTAATTAGAAATGAACCTTTTGCTTTCCTAAGCAGTTTCATGAAATAGCACTGGTAACCCACTGAACAGGTTATGGCTCTGTATGTTAAGTCATGAAAATGTAACAAGCATCGATGTACAAGCTAATTAAACTGCACCTTAAATCTAAGGGTTTGATTAGAAGTTTGGTAACTACTGCATATGCTCAAATGCTTTTTTTTCCCTCCTTGTAAATTCCATTTTTTTCTCCAAAATAAAGCTACTTATCTCCAGAAGTGTCAGACCATCACTGCTACATGTAAAAGTAAGTGCACTGCAATTTCAACAGGCAAGTATAAGCGTGCAAAAATATGTTTGGCATGGCTGTTCTAAATGCTTTACATTTTAAACCCAACTTACCCATGATGTATTGCCACTACTGCCAGGAACAACTGACCTCTGAGATTAAAACTCCTGGTCTAATTTTAAGGTCAGTGCCTTTTCATTTTAAATCCCAGTTTGTTTAATGAAAACATGGCCCTTTTCAGCTAAATCAACGCTCCAAAACGGGCAAACATACAAGGAGAAATAATAATAAATTATTATCATCACTATTACTATTTTGGTTTTGGGGGGGTAATTGCGTCATGCCTGTTCTCATCCTGATATCTGATCAAAAATGGCCCTGAGGTGACCAAGAATAATTGTGGACTGTTTCTCTAACACTGATTAGGAAGCCTGGAAGAGGGTGTGGATCAGGATTGTATAAGTGGGACTTATACACTGAAAGAAACAGAGAGAGTGTTAGTGTGGGCATCGTGTCCTGTGGGCTGAATTTGGCCTGCTAGAACAATTCCTGCAGCTCTGCCTGGATCTCTGGCTCTTCTTTCCACAGCTTCTTCAGCATGTACCCACAAATGCATCTGCCACAGGACCTGAAGTTTCGCACCCCCAGCTCCATGAAAAAGCAGAGGCCGGTCCTATGCCAAGAATGCACACGTTATGTATAGAATCATAGAATCATAGAATGTTTAGGGTTGGAAGGGACCACTAGTGGTCATCTAGTCCAACCCCCCTGCAGTGAGCAGGGACACTGCTAACTAGATCAGGTTGCTCAGAGTCCCATCCAACCTGGCCTTGAATGTTCCCAGGGATGGGGCCTCCACCACCTCTCTGGGCAATGTGATGGACATGGCACACGTGTCTTGCGGTATCACCATAACCACACTTTTTACACCACTGGCAACACTTGTACTTGACAGGACAACCTTCCAGCCAGGGACAAGGATGGAGGACTGCTGTGTGTCTCTGTAAAAGGCTAGGGCAGACTACAGCTGGGATTCATCTTCCCCAACCAACACTTCCATCTGATCTTGCCACCCTTGGCTCCCCTTATCCTTCATGGAGTTAGAATCAACGCTGTGAAAGGAGTTTAAGTTGCAGAACATCTCATTGTAAAGGACATGTTCTAGAAAGATGAGCTGAATCACACCCAAAAGTGCCCATTTCTCTTCTTTGACTAGAAAGAGGCGCTGAGAAGATGGTTTTAGATGTAGATACGTAGATATATGCCTGTCTTTGATCAGCTAAATCCCACCGTACTGAGTAGCACAATAGCTATTACATCAGAAAAGTAAATGTCAAGTTGTTTGTGTAACTTTGAAATATCAATACAGCATCTTTAAAGATGTTTGCAGGCAGCTCTTCCTGCATTGTGGACAGCATGGCAGAAATTGCATGTGCACTCTCTAAAAATACAGAAAGCAGTAGATGGAAACGGATACAGAAAGCAAGAAGGAGTCTCATGATACTAAATTAAACATAATACCAATACCATGCAAACATGGAAATAAAACCAAAATTCTCAGTTTCTTTCCTGGTTATACATGACATTGATTGTACCTGAACACCTCTAAAAAAATAGATCGATTAAAGTTAGCACAGGAAAATTGGAACGGTGAAACAACTGGGTATTTAAAAAGACTCTTTTAAGAACAGTGTATTCTTCCACATTTTCTGCCTGAGCCAGGGTTTAAAGAGAAAATATGTATTACTTTTTGTCTGGAGAACACACAGTACTTTACAAAACTTTGGCTTAATCTTTAGCTCCTCTAATTCAGCATTGCTCCCCTCATAACAAGTGCTCGTAATGTTAATTGACACCAGCTGAAAATCCAGCCCTTTGGGTATAGCTCCTCTGAGATTTATTTTGCCTTTCCAGTTCAAAACCAAGCAGGTTAGAATACAGTGTTGATTTTTCCACAGAAAACACCGATTTTTGGTAAAAACTCGTTCAGCTGAAAAATAAAAGCTTTTGGTTAAAGCCTGAAAATAGACGTTTGGAAAACGTGTAGCAGTTTCCCATTGGGCTGTAATACCAATATTTTCAGTACCCACTCACTTTCCTGGACAGCAAATACCTAGTTTTGCCTCCCTGAGGACATCATGAGAGCATTTGGCACTGTGGCATCATGGGAGATGTAGTCTAACTGAAAAATTTGGCCCAGACCAGAGAAGGGGGACCTGAGGTACCAAAAATACAATTCCCACAAGGTCCTACTGTGCTTTGTCCTTGGGAACATTTGTGGTCTTTAGGTATTTCCTTTTACTGCAAATATTGAAATATGCCATGGAAAGCAAACACTTTTTGGAAGGATGAAAAAGTTCCTTTGCCAAGAATCTTAATATTCTATCAGAAAGCAGTTTGAGTGGAAACATTTCAACCAAGTTCCACAGAGGCTTTTTGAAGAAGATAGTGTAGAAAACATTGCTTAGCTGATGGTGAGTATTGAGTTGTCCTCCAAACAAGCAACTGTGGTAAAAGGTATTGTGATAGAAGATGCCTCTACTTCAGCTAGCATAATTTTATGATGTATTATATTGCAGATCAGAAGCTGAAAACTGAAAAGAGGGTTGTTTAACATTCTTTCAGCCTTTCTAGAGTCATAGCTGCAAGGGGAGGACAACCTCTTCGGGTTTTATTGCTGCGTACAAGTTAGGACATTGGATATATTAATGATGAACAAACATGGTCAAAGCGTCCTTCCCTCTGGGCTTGATCACTAAATGAAGACAATGGAAATCACTTGACTGGCAGCACTGCTGAAAATGCACAGCACCTCCTATGCCCTCCTTCACTCTGCTCAAACTTACGATTGACTTCAGGTGTTTCCCAGATTAAACTATGTTAGACATGGCAATCATCACAATAGAAGCAAGTGTATTGTTTTAACAAAAAATAATGCAGTAGATCCTATTTCCTTTACATGAAGTTCCTTGCCATTTCCTTATTATAGAGAAATAACAGCTATCAGAATATCACTGTGAAGCAACAGCACTGAAAAATCACCATTCCTATGTTTCCCTCGGCGTTCTTTCAAAGTTGAAGATGAGAAATGAGATGCGGCACCATGATTTCACTCTGACAGCAAAAAGGGATGCTGCCATTGCTGGAAGGGATGCTTGAACATGGTTCATGACATACAAAGTAGACAAACCCTTTGTGAAAGAATAGGTCGAACATGCTTGCTCATACTGCAACGTAGTGAGTACTGTGCTGCTCAAAAATTAAGATGTATTTGGCAATGTTATGTCTGCAAGGACGAGGACCAGGGCATCCAGCATCACCTAGAAAATAGTGTTTCCATCCTAGTGGTGACCTCCGGGACTACTGTTACCTGATTCAGGTGAATAGAAGCCTAGCTGGGACATAGATCTTCTCACTGCTTGGGCTTTCCATGTTCTCCAGGTGTTTTCCAGTGAAAATGAGATTACAATGTCATGACAGGACATGATGTTTTGGCCATGAAGTGATCAAGAAGTCTTTCTCCTTAGAAACTGGTGCACTCAGACTCATGAATTCTGCACTGGGCGATTGAATCACTCTGTGTTCAGAGGGGACCTCTGTAAGCCAGGTTCAAATATGCCTGTATTAATATTGACAGATGTTTATCTCACTTTCTCATAAAGACAACCACGGATGGAAACCCCACATCCTTTCCAGGAAACTCATTCTAATGTTTCCCACTCTTCAGCAGCAGAAAGATCCCCTTGGTATCTCACAAGAGCACAATATTCTCAAAGGGTCTGTGTCTGGAAGAGATCTGTGAAGGAGGGTGTGTTTCTTGGATTCTTTCTCTGTCGAGGAGGTAGAGAGAGGAGTATTTTTATTACAGCTTTTAAGAATTCCCTTGTTTCCAGTCCATATAGGATTCCTGGATATGCAACCTATCTTCCACTTATCTGAAAAACCACCCACAAAACCAATAAGTACTAATTAATTTTCATTTCTCATAACAGTCAACTACCTTGATTAAGGGTGACCACACTCAGCCAGGCCTTCTCTGGTTGCTTTTAATCTGGCAGTGATACGATTCTTGGTGAATCACAGCATAGAAAGCAGCCAATATGGATGGACTGTATCATTCCAGAACTACTCGAAAGCTTGCTGAACAGAGATGGACCGCAGCCATGAAGTTATAAAACATAAGATTACTTTTTCCAGGAAATATCCCAAGACAGAACAAACTGATCAGTCAGCACTTTCACTATGATCTGAGGAAGAACAATTCGGTCTTTCCCAGTTTCCCTTCGACATTCACAGATACTATAAAGAGCCGACAAGCTTCAGGCTAAGGGATGAGGTCATGAACATCCTTTAAAGCCCTCTCATGTAGTCATATCAAAAACACTGACAAGTTGACTTCTTGGAGATGCCCAGCACCTGCCTCCTGTAGGTTTCAAAAGAAGCCCCATGAGCTCTGACTGTCAGGGCTCTGACAGCAGCATCCTACTGGTGCCCTTGGTTGTCAGGATATGGCTCCCTCTCCCATGCCCAACTGACTTATTGTCCTCCAACCTCTCATTTCCTGGATTGGAGGAGAAGACGTCAAATTTTTGGGTGGGGAAGGGAGTTAATGTTAAGCAAACCTAACCTACACTATAAAGCTTGCTCCATGGGTTCAAAGAGCATGTCAGGGAGTGTTTGGGACACAGCGATAGGACAGACCCAGATGGGACTGGTGTATTGCTTACAAATGTAAAACACATCCTGGCCTTGGCAGTGCCTGCCACCATCACATGACAGGAAATGGGTTTTCTGCTGGTGCTTGTACTCAGGCCTTTTCCATTTTTAATCCCTTGATGACAAATTTATTTCTAGGCTTCCAAACTGTGCCCGTCAGTTCTATTCATTATATTTCTAAGGTGGTTCTGAACAGCGTGATCATTATTCCACTTTTACTTATTGCTGGGAAACTTTTTTTCTGTGGGACAAGGCAACTTTTGGTTCTCCCTTTCCATATAGATACACTACGCATGCTGGCTACATTTAGGAGAGATTGGACATGCAGCACACAAGTTCCCAATTCAAGGTCAGAAATGCAAGCCCTCAATGTCTTGCACATTGAGTACGGAAAAAAAAACTTCTTGCTGGGATGTGTTGTGAGCCTAAGGGCTTTCTGCAAGGAAAGGTGAATTCATACTAGTAATGGAGTACAGAAAGGACTAATAGGACTCCCTGGAAATGGAAAGGTGAGTGTCTGGAATGATACAGGAATTTTTGTCTTTTGTAGTCTACCACTGCTGCTGAGAGCCAGTCTGGGTTTTTTTCATGAGTAAATTAGAACACTGAAGAGGAAAGCATAATAATAAATAGGTCTAAACTGGTGATAAGTTAATGTAGGTTGTAGGTTAAGAAAAGCTTCCTAATAACAAGAGCGAGTTTCTGGAAGAACCTCTTCTTACAGTAATGAGGGAAACCAAGCTAAATGGGGAAGAGGTGGATGATGTTGTGTTGCGTTAACAGTGGTCCAAGAATTTCCATTTTAACTCTGTGGTCCTATCAGGACAACCTTCAGTTCACCTTCATATGACCACTTCAGAGTGCAAGATCAGTCATTATGAGAGACAACTGATGAAATATAACAGCAACCAAAAGTGAGCCCATTAATAAAAAAGAAGGATCCCGCTAACTCTGACCATGGGGAGGCCGCTGCCTCTGCTTCCCCTACTATCATGCTTGGTTTCCCCTTCCCATAGGGAGCAGCAGGCCCTCGTTGTGCCCTGACCACAGATGCCTGAGTCTGTTGGAGTTGTCTTGTTCTTCTAGCAGAAAACTATCTGGAAAACCTAGCATCTCTTAGTAGGACACAGTTAAAGCAGAGTATTATCAATTTACTCCACCTGGAGTTCCCTCTAACACCAGGAAAACCTCAGCCCAGGAGCCAGCTCCTCAGATTTGCAAATCACTCCAGACTAAGCATCTCTGACTAACTCTTTGGGAAAATTCTCTTTCTCCACGCTGGAATTTGATTTGGACTTTGGTCTCTGTTCCATATTAGTCTGGGAGTACAAGATACCGAAAACTTCATTTTCCATCTTGTGTCTTTTCTGATTGGGCACTTGCCTATTATATCTGCAATGGTGTCAAGGTTTGGCAATTCTGATTCCAGAGATCAGGCTGGGGTTTGTTTAGTTTTAGGAAGAGGGGTGAAGCATGCACACAGAGGAATAGTAAATTCTTTTTTTGATTGACAGTATGGGTAAAATCTAAGCTAGACTCCAAATGGAATTTGCTTGAGGTGGTGGCACTAACTGTTGTCTTCTGACAAACCAGGTCTAAGCTCACATTACCCATAAAGGGTGGTCCAGGATCCTGTGGTTTGTCTTCACATTCATCCAAACTTAACTCCAGTAAGTAAGAGGCCCTTTTAAACCAAGTGATGAGATTAATTTGGTCTTCTAACTTCACAGAGAAGATTGGAGGTGCTTTAGTGGTACCTCACTGAGCATCCCAAGGAGCTTAGTGAGTACACCTCCATGCCTTATGCTAATCAGAACATTAGGCTTAATCACAGAATCGTTTAGGTTGGAAAAAGAACTTTAGGATCATCAAGCCCAACCATTCCCCTAACCCTGCCATCCCACCACTAAACCCTGTCCAAAAGCACTGTATCTGCCCAGCTTTTAAATCCCCCCAGGGATGGGGACTCAACCGCTTCCCTGGGCAGCCTCTTCCAGTGCCTGACAGCCCTTTCATTGAAAAAATTTTCCTAATGTCCAACCTAAACCTTCCCATTGATTCTACAGTGCTCCTGTGGACTAATTCTTTATGGCTTGCTGAAAGAAAGCAATTAAATACATGGGAAAAAAAATCAACTCTGCTTTGCTGAGCATATGATTCAAGCTGAGGAGGATCAAGAACTGGGAGAAACAAGGATGCTTTTACTTACAGGTGTTGGAATTAGTTTAAATGCTGGGAAAGAAAAATAAAACATAACAGTCCTTCATAATAAACTACCAAATAAGAAAACACTTGGCCAAAGGGTCTGTTATTTCCACATTTATCCTTAATTGGGCAAGTGGACATATACATGTCATCAAGAAACTCAGTGAATTTTGTGACTATAATATTTATATATTTCTGTCAGTGTCACAAAAAAAAATATGAACAAACAAATAATAATTCAGCATCTTGTCAGAAACAAAAACTGTTATACATGCAGTGGTTTAATAGATATCTGATGTTAGAGCTTACAGAGTTTCTAAAACAAACTGGGATTGGTTATTTTCTTTTGGGAATAACATAGGTATATTCAATCTGCTGGATAACGTAACTCAACATCCATCTGGCAATAATAACTCCCTGCAGGGGAAATAGAGTGTAGCAAAGGCACAACAGCACTTTGTCTTTCTCTCCTCTCCTTTGTGGACATGTTCGGATGTACCTTCAGTGAGAAGCATGATCTGTACAAGAAGGGCAGCTATTCCCTCTGGATATGATGAGACCCCTCTAGCAGGTCAGCCTGAGTTTATTTCCCAAGCCAGCAGAACCCAACAGATCAGCAAAGACGCTAAGGATTCACTGAAAGGGTTGTCAAGCACTGGAACAGGCTGCCCAGGGAAGTGGTTGAGTCACCATCTCTGCAGGTATTTAAAAGACATGTAGATGTGGCACTTAGGGACATGGTTTAGTGATGGACTTGGCAGCGGTTGGACCCAATGATCTTAAAGGTCTTTTCTAACCTAAATGTTTGTATGATTCTATGATTCTAAGTTTGTGTAAATATGTTTACAGCCATTAATGTCCCATTTGCTGCCTAGTCCTGTTTTCTGGTTTCCTTGTACATTTAATGCAAAGGAACAGAAGACACAAGGATGTGGGAGAGGGAGTCCTTGTGATGGATTCTTCAACAGCTGAGTAGTCTTTTCTGGATTGGATTCGCTTACCTTAATTTCAGGCCTCTGTCATTTAGATGTCTAAACCATAGCCAGTCATACTAGGCTCCTAGTTAAAATTATTGGAGAGAAAAAGGCACTTCCTTGTTGAATTTATGATGGAATTGCCCTCATTTGTGTCCCATCACTGACTTTAGAGGAGGATTGGAGTAGGTGGCTCAGACTCATGTACCTCCCTTCAAAACTCCTAAACTAGACCAGAGTAACCCTGGCTGGGAGGTGCATATCCCAAATTTCAAGCTCTCTCCTACTTTATGGTAGCAACCGCAAAGCGTCCCAATTGCACCAGGCACATGGGCTCACAGGGGGAAAGGGCTGTGGCATTGGTCTTGCTGTAGGAGGGTGTGAGGTGGGAATCCCTCATGAAAGCCTCCTGCTGAGTGTGTTCATCTTCCAAAAGCACAGTGTTTTTCCTCCCAGAAGGCATGGTTAAATAAAACTAATAGATTAAAATGCCTTGTATTTGGCTAGTGTGATTTCTCTGGCTACAACGGAATTTTAGAGAGCAAGAGGAAAAGAAAAAAAAAAAAAAAAAAAGATTGAAAGGCATTTGAGAAGAGTGGCTGCTTGTTTTTACTTCTCCTGAATTATGGCTAATTTCCTTTGAAGTTCTGCTGACTTTGTACCGCAGTGTGTTACAGGGAATTAATCCATCTTCCCCTTGCCTGCTATGGAGGTGCACTTCACTCTTCCCCTCTTTCTTCACAACCCCACCCCAGACTCACCCACCGCCTCCTCTCTGACTCGCCCTGCTTCACGTGAGAGCAGAAAGCAGTTTCAGTCTTTAGCCAAGAAGTGACTCTGGACTTGGCAAGACGGATGGAGTGGTTTACATTAAAAAAAAAAAAAAAAAAAAAAAAAAAGAAAAAAAAAAGGGAGTGGGGGGAGAAGAAGGTGTGTTTTATTTTACAGGAAACAGGCCTTTGCAGAGCTTTCCAGGGAAGATAGTCAGGGGACACTTTGCCATTTAAACTGACAGCTCTATAGCAAAGACCCTGGAAAAAAATACGGTGATAAAGTGCTCAAGATTTTATAGGCCTTTAGGTATAAGAAATAAACCAAACCAAACCAAAACCCCCAGCGGCCCTCCACTGGTTGATATCACAGCTGATGTGGCTTAGGTTTAGCTAAAGACCATGACAGTTATGCAAGCTCTTCTGTATAGCTGGGCTTATTTCTGAACAGAAGGAGAAATGTGACTGCATTTAACTTTTCCTCTGTGACTGCTCCTGAATTAGGTTTAATATCGCCACAACTCTGGGTATGATTTGCAAGCAAAGCAGAAGTCAGTTCTGTCTGACTACCAGCAGGCAGATGCCCAATACAGAGGACATTTCTTGAAGGTGACCTGACTTACCTCTGTGAGCCGGTGAGAAGAATAACTGGATGTTACACTTACAATAACTGCCAATGGGTATTTTCACTATTTTTAGCTGTTAGGTGCTCTGTGGAAATAGGAGGAAAAGGGAGGAGAAGGAAAGAAGATAGACTTGTGGAAAAGGCTTTAAACCATGCAAAGTCAACTGAGCAGTCGAGCAGACGCAGCCAGGAATGCAGGACATATTTTATTCGCTTCTTACATTCATTCTATTGTTCCCTTCTTGGTGCAAAGATGCCAGTTTACTGCAGCTGAATCCAAAGACCTATTCTGATTCACAGACAACCATACTGAAGGGACATATTGAGCACAGATACAGTGATCCAGAAACTCAAACACTCGTGTCCCTCTTATTCCACCCTGCCAATGAGAAGTCTGTATATGACACTGTAGTTCAAGGCCAAATTCTGGGGACCGAGGAGGTTTCAGAGATTTCGATTGTTTCTCTAGATCTGCCATGCTATTTGCCAGGTGTCTTTGAGATTTTCTTGTTTGTTCTTCCAAGTCTTCAGAGTGGTTTTATTTCCCTGCCATGAAAAATCTAGTGTCCATGGGGCAAAAAAATAAAAATCAATGAATAAAAGATGCTACTGAATTTTTTCTTCCGACAATATGCTACCAGTGGGTGGTATAGTGCTGTTACACCAGCTGGTGATCCTACTCAAGGATATCAACACAAATTCATGTTCTGCACATATCCATTTTATCTGCATAGTTATGAAAAGTAGACTTCATCTTTTGCGGGTACCATGTTTTTATATTCTATGATTCTATTCTATGATTCTGTGAAAAGTAGACTTCATCTTTTGCAGGTACCATGTTTTTATCTTTTTCAGTGGGGATACTGCTGAAACTATCAGCTGAAGAATCAAGCCTGACTTTTCAGATGAAGCTGCAAGGATCTTTAAAGTTCAGCTCATGAAGGCTGTGATCCTGCTCCTGGTACGCTGAAGTTGGTCCTAATTTTAGTGTGGTACAAGTCTGACAAGCTCAGCATTTAAATGAACCCTGTGCTCAAGGAAGGGAAATTTGGGTAAGAGAAAATGGAATAGGTAAACATAATCAGTTGGGTCTAGCTAATAGTTTTGTCCTTATGCATTGCTGTCTTGAAGATTTGAAATGCAACAGCTGATACAGCCTTCCTGTGCATAGAATCTGCTTGCCAATTTTTACCTGTCAGGATGGTCATGAAATGGTTAGTTTTCCAGTGCCAGATTTTTTCCCAGATCGACCTCTTCTAGCTCCAAGCATTTAAATCAAACAGTTCTCGGCTTTGATTTTTTTTTTTACTGTTAGTCAGAAAGGAGCAATGCCAAGTATCTCACGGGTAGAGTTGTCTGTTTGCCTCTAAGAGCAAAACTCTCATGGACTTAATCCAGATGTCTGTGATTTTCTCTGAGATGCATGTCAGTCTTGCTGGTACTTACTGTAGAGCAGATGGGCACTTCTTAACTGAGACACTTCTAAATCAAGACGTTCTCAGTGTGACTTGCCTCTATGTTCAAAGCCATTTTGGCCATTATTATTTGGGGGAGTGGGAGGAATTTCTTTGGGAGCAGGAAAAAAATCCCCCAGGAGGAATTTGTTCCCCTAGTCAGAACTGAAGACACTTGGTGCAGGTAGGTCTACCAGAAAGGGGGTCCACCAGGCCTTTCAGAACCCATCTGACTCCCTGGCAACTCACAGCTTGAGGTGTGAGGGAGCTCTTGGTGTCCACCACAGTCTTCATTTTAGGATTGTAGTGAGAACTGAAGCAGTGTGTCTTACTGAAAACATTCTTCATGAAGAGGGTGTTTGGGAGAAATATAACATTGTGAGATGAGTAGGAGGTCTAATTAAATGATCTAATTCCACTCAGGCCTTAAAGTCTGAGAAACCTGACTTGGCAGCTTCCTTATGTCTTTGTATTTTTCTGTCGGGCTAATGTTTCCACAGGGGAGTTGTATACTGCTGCCCTAGATGGTTTGATCAAAGAGCTAGAAAGAAACTTAAAAACTTGAGTTAATTCCTTATTCTACTGCCTTCTTTACTGATCTTATGCAAATTATTTAATTTGGCCATGGTTTAGTTCCTACTCTGATTACTGAATAAGGCAGTACTTTCTTCGCTACTGAGACTAGGATTTTCTCAGGACAGGGACGGTCTGTTGCAAATTATAAATTTTGTACAGAACTTAGCGTAATAAAATGCTAATCTTGTGTGTAGAAGAGCTTCAACAACAATTATAATTACAATGTGCAAACAGCTTCTTGGGAGGCTGCAAGCCTAGACTGTTGGCCTGCAGACATTTATCTTCCACTTGCCTCTTGGGATGGAAAACGGGTTGGAGAGGAGTTCAATTCATGCTCATCTTGATTTACCATTGATTGATTCAGCAAAACTAAAGCATATGATAGGAAACTAAGGATCATCTTCCAGGCTCAGGGATTGCTTAAGTGTTTCTGAATGCGTTTATGATGGGAGGTTGTACACTAGTAAGATTTATTAGGCCTGGCAGTCCGTGCGCATGTTTGTTACATGATTAATACAGTTAACAGTTCTGAATCAACAACCTCCAAATATTGTCTCAGAACTTGCCAAGGAAAATCTGCAACTCCGACCCATCCAGAGAACAGTAGCAGCTTTTATACTACTGTATTTCAGCATTAGAGAGTTGTCTTGCAATTTTAGTGATGGTGATGTGGGCTGGGGGAGAAGAATTGAAATAGTTGTGGATTAAAAAAAGAAATAAAACAAACTACAGATAAAGATTTGGGAGGGTGTGTGGAGAAAGACTGATGAACAGAACTGAGCAGTTAAGACTGTCCTTGATTTAAAGTGCCAGTGGTGCCAGTGCAAGTTCTTCTGTTCCCCATCCTCTTTTAGAGATGAAGCAAATTAACCGGGGCTGAATTGTGAGAAAAGCCCATCTAAAGCATGCTGCTCTAATTCTGTCTCTCTTTTGTTTTCCTTTTTCTTTTATTTTCTTTTTTCTTTTACCACCTATAGAAAATGTTGGCAAACCTCAGGTACTTTTAGTTCAATTTAGCTATGGAGAAGCTTTTCCTAACACTGCAGATTATCCTGTCCAAAGTAGCAAATGTCTACCAAACCTCAAAGTTAGGAGAAGACTTTGGCGTGATCCTTTTCTGTAACTCCTATATACAAGCAGCAAGACTTTCCAAAATCATTCAAGGCTACAAGAAACCACTGACAGTACAGTATTAAAAAGGCAAAGTAAATGTCTACTCACCTGTTTCCAAGAACCAGCAAAAGCTGAGGAACACCCTGTGTATGAGACTGTTCTGTAGAATAATTTTTTTCAGCACTTTCATAGATGAATAGCATCCAAAGACTATTAGGATACGCTAAACTGACCTGACTCCACCATTAACTGGACCATGGAATTTTACCTGATAAGTTCTGAAAATAATCTGCAAGTCTGCTGTTGAAGTCTAGAACGTATTACATGATCAGAGGTGAAAAAAAGGATAAGTGACAGCTCCATGAAAATTCCTCCCACAATAAATTATCCTCTGATTTCTTACCACTCTGAACCTCCTGACTTCACATTATAGTATTTTGCTATTATTGCCTCTGATGGATTAAAGAGCCTTCTGATGCAAACAGGTATGTGCTACAGAAGGAATAAAAAATGCTTGCTATGAAGAATTTTCTTCTATCTCAGGAGCAAACAAATGCTGATTTTACCTCACCTGCTAGTAAATTAGACCTACAGCGGACACAATAAATATCCTTTACATAGATTTTGCACTTACATCACCACTGCTAGTAGAAAGCAACTTCAACCGTTCACACTGAGGATGCATCTGTCAGTTGGATCATAGAGGAGTGTCTGGTCCACGAGTCAATATGGAAATGTATGTCATTTCCCAGCCCATGCTCAGAATCTGTCTTTCTGTGAAGTTTTGCAGCTCAAGACAGCCTGTTCCACGCGATGATCAAAACAACAACCCCATCTTCCTTTCAAGTATGACTCCTTGCTGACCTTCTCAAAGGGCAGTATCTCAGGGCAGAAATATTTATGGAAAACAGATCTGCTTGTTTGCACCATGGTCACAACACAGCAGCTCCTCAGAATTATGGTGTTCTTGGCTCCTTGTCCCAGGTGCAGGGTCTGAGTTGGAGGACGATCTTGACCAGCAGATGAAGTAGTGAGATCACTGCCTATTGCATCCATACATTTCATTGTCTTTACCTGCTAGTATCTGTCTGGTTGTTTTCTTGAGTTGTACACCTTTTTTATATACACATTCAGCTTTTAAGCAGCATCTTTTCCAACAGATCAGAGCACACAGGCAAGCCTCATGGATCATTTTTCTATCTAACAGTCTTTGGTTAACTTTACTGTAATTTTCCAGAACAGAGTTGAGTGAATTACCTATGTACTGGAGGCTTATAGAAGCAGAATGTATAAAAGACTTAAATTTTTTCCTTATCTTTTTACCTCAGTTCACAACAGGCTGAAGCCAAATAAGATCTGACACAGAGGCAACACGGACAGCCAGAAAGTCTGGGCATCAGAAAAACTGCAATAGCCTCAAAACTGCTAAAAAGGGCTGAACGGCAGCAGCAAAGCTGTAAATCTCAAGACAAATACACTAAGAGCATGTAAAAGAAACAGATATTTTCCTGTTGGCTTTGGGAGAAAAAAAATAAAGTCAAAGTCAAATCTTGGCTGTGAGCCCACGTTGGGCACAACCCATCCAAGGCCACACAGTGAGCCAACAGCAGAGCCCTTGTTGCACACTTGGGGTACCAGTTCTACCCCCTCTCGCTACCCACTGCACCCAGATAAATAACCCTGTTCTAAACCCACCATCTTAACACAGAGCTCGGTAAAAGGTCCAGGAAATGTTACCCCTGTGAAGTTAATCAGGAAGCAAAGATTTGGATGGGCAGACAGGACCTCAGCCACAGGCAATCAGCTGACACTGGATGGTCAGCCTTGCTTCACATTTTGGGATTATTGTCCCGATTTCTCTTCTGTGGTTAGCCGCAGCCAATCAGGATCCAGGCTTAGCCGAGATTTTCTTTTTGGTGGGGGCGGGTGGTGGTGGTTGTGGGGTTGTATGAGACAAAAAGTATTCCGGCCTGAAAGTTTTGTAAAGTGACACTGGGTTCTTATTTCTTTTGGCCACCACATGCAGCTGCATAGGGAGCAGAAAAGCCACATGAACTACATTATAAAGCCAAAACAGCACAATCAGGATCCAGGCTTAGCCGAGATTTTCTTTTTGGTGGGGGCGGGTGGTGGTGGTTGTGGGGTTGTATGAGACAAAAAGTATTCCGGCCTGAAAGTTTTGTAAAGTGACACTGGGTTCTTATTTCTTTTGGCCACCACATGCAGCTGCATAGGGAGCAGAAAAGCCACATGAACTACATTATAAAGCCAAAACAGCACTCTTGCTTTTTTTTTTTTTTTTTTTTTTTTTTG
>NW_009259867.1:1116565-1245242 GCF_000687185.1 Egretta garzetta | reverse complement strand
TTTTTTTTTTTTTTTTTTTTTTCTTTTGGAAATTATTTATGGGTCTATTGGATGCAACAGTTCATATCCCTACTTTGGAGCAAACTATCCAACAAAAGTAGCCTGTTCTCATCTAGAAAGAGGCACCCAAGGGTCACAGCTACATACCAGGAGACCTGTCCTATCTGCAACGTCAAAGACAGGGCGCACGGGGAGTCCCTGTCTGGTCATAGGATGTATCACAGACTGTGGAAATTTTAGAGCTTGGTAATCACAAGGTCTGCTCCTGCCAGCAGCCACACTGACAAGACTTTGGCATATTCGTTACAGTGCAGTCCTGCCTTTCTCAGCTGTAGGAAACATCATAAACCTGCTCAGGACCAGAATATTTGTTGATGTCAACATAAAAATTAATAATTCATGAAACATCCATCCTGTTTAAACACCATCACCTCCCCTCCCAATCAGGGATATCTGTAACCTTACCAATTAATCTGTATGTGTGTCTGTCCATGTGACAAAGTGTGTTGGATAGTTGGAGCATTGGGGACTTTTTGAAATATTTGTCAGTAGGATGTTGTGGTTTGGATAAAGTGTACCACGTTCACTCTAGAGACTGGAGTCTGAGTTTTGCTCTGGTCTCTGGCTACCGCCTGCTCCATTCCTTCAGTTTAGCTGAATGCAAATGCCTGAAGTTTTAAGCTGCCTGTAGTGCCAGGCCTGCAATCTTCCCAGTGACATTGGCTGTGGAAGGAAGAATGCCTTGACCATCCTCCAGAGTTATCATTTGTATCCAAGCTGGAAAAAAAAGAAGTGTCGCATCTAGTTCCTAAAATAACAAGACAACTGGTCATCGTGTCTTTTGCTGTCGTTAATTTTGGTCTTTGAACATCAGGCTGAGATGACTGTGCTGTCTCCCAGAAATCATCTGGTCGTGGCCAATTTTGTGGTCCTGTCAGGTGACTCTGTAAGAGAAGCATGTCGTACCATGATGGAAGTTTGGTTAGTGTACCTGAAACTTTGAGGTTGACCTGGTGGCCCCAGCATGCCCTGAGATGGTGGTGGAGGGGTGAAATGAGAGAAGATGCCTGTGACACAGGTACAGAGGTGTCTGCTGTGTTTTGCCTGTTGATAATTGCTTACCTTTTTTTTCCAGGTAAAAGCAAGACTAAAAATGTTGAAAGAAACCTGCTGAGCTGCACCATGGGATGCTGCAACAGCCCAAGTCTTCCTCAAGTCTCTGAAACTAATTGCTCCACTACCCCAGGGCAAAAGGTACTGTAGCCAGACTCATACCTCCCAAGTCGAAGCTGCAGCTAATGTGTATGTTTTCTAGACAGCCTCCTTCAAGCCTGTTAACCTGTAATGTGACCTCCCCATATAGCTCCATCCTCTGTCTTGCTCTGTGACCGCTTTGTGTCAGCTGGATGCAGCTGATGACTTGCAGTGGCCGATGTGCAAGGCTGTGGAGTAGGAGAATTAAGGAGGACACATACGTATGGGGGACATAGGGCCAAGGTCAGGTGTATGAATTTCAAGCTTGTGACATATTCTGAGACCTGGAAGAAGAATAGAAGAGACACCTTTGGTGTTGGTGTTTGCACAGCACCTGCTATAAGCCAGGTCCTGATCCACATCCAGACCTGCTAGATACCCTGGCAATGTAAATCCTCCTCCTTCCTACCACGACCATGGAAATTGATGGTGCTGGCATTACTGGGAAAACATACAACAAAGTATGGAGCTCAAAGGGTGCGATTCATTTTTTCTGGTGTTTGGCACTCATACGTCAGGAAGCTGGGTATTTCCAAAAGAATTCTGAAACCCTTCTAAGCCAGGTATGTCACCTGGGTGGAACTTGTCTCCCATGGGACATGTCTGTCTGATTAACTGTAGGTGACTGACTCAAACCAGAACACTCAAGTGTTGGATGGCTACAGCTGATGGGTGTAGATGTGAATGCAGAGCAGGACAATCATTTTCCATTAGAAAGTTTGTCAGATGGTTTTGCTGATAGAAAGTGGCACGCTGAGAAAGGAGAAATAAAACAATCTCTGGAGAAAATGTCTGTCAAAATATTTATATTTTTTTCCTTAAAGAAAGCATTTTTTCTCCTTTTTTTTGTGTTCAGAAACTTTTTGGATTTAAAAAGTTGAATCTGCTGTCTTTAACATGCTATTGATATTATCAGGTACTCAGCATAGTCCATCAGCTGTCTGTTGAGCAGTTAGCAAAAAAGCAATGAAGCCCTTAAGCACTTAGGGAAAAACAAGAAATGTCAGCAAAACAAAAGAAAACAAAACTTTTTTTTTTTTAAAATCTGTTTCATGCATTCCCATCCATCCCAATAGCTGCTCTGGCACCTGGTACAACTACACACACGTTCCCTCCTGCAAGGGCTGAGGACAGAGTCAGTGTAATGTGCTGTCAGTGTGCCTTTCGCATCGCTCCTCCCAGGCCAGAGCCCTCCTGCGTCCTGAACTTCAGAAAACAAATTGCTGTCGGGTCAGGCTGGCCTGACAGTTTCCATGATGTTGGCTCATAAAAGTGAAGGACGGGCTTCATCACAGAGAAAAAAGAAAAAAAAAAAAAAAAAAAAAAAAAAAAACCGGGACAACAAAGTTTAAAAAAAAAAAAAAGAAAAACTGGACATGAAAGGCATTTTCTGCCCATCTCCATCACTCCAGAGGGGCTTGTAGAGGGATGCTGCATTGATTCACACGCTGTCCCGAGTGTCCTCTCTGTTCTTACTTTTGCAGCTTCCTAAAAACCCCGGTGAAAGAGCCACAGCAGGTGTTGTAGGGCAATTAATTTTGTTTTCCTCCACTGGAAAATTCAGGAAGAGGTCAGAAAGTAACAAAACCTATTTTTTTTACTTTTTTTTAAATAAGCTCCACAAGGATCAGTCATCGCAGATCTTTGTCAGCTTTCCAGATAGAACCTCCACCGGGTTCCATGGTTTGAAGGGATGAATTGATGCTGAAGATGCAGAAACACATGGGCAAATTTCACATTTTATTTATTAATTTACTATTTCTTTTCTTAAGCAAAGCCTACAGAGGCCACATGAACTTTCTTATATTTACTACAGTAAATTTCCTAGCGATAATGGTGCTGGAGTTTACTGCCTGGGGATGGCGTGGGGTCCCCAGTGCTGGGGATTTCTGGCAGGCACGATCATGCATCTGTCTGGGAAGACACAAGTGTAAGTGAGACTGTGTTGGGGAAGGGTCCTCTCGAGGTCCCTTCCAGACTTGCATTTACTCATTTGTGTTTGGAAATGGCTTAAAATGTTTGTTATGGTAGGTACCATTACAAAACATGTGCTCACTACCGATGTGGATGCAATTTCTCAATCTTTTACAGGCAGACTTTAAACCTAACAAACTAACAGAGGTGGCTTTTTTATTCAAATTTTCTTTCTGTAATGGGTCCTTACGAGGCCCCAGGGAAAAGTTGTCTGCGATAGGTGTTTTGTTAACTGAAATCAAGGAGAATTGGATCACCTAAAAGTCTACAGCTGATTTGAATATTTCTTTGAAACACAGTAGAAAGTTCAAAAAACTTTATCCAAAACAAAAACTAGCTCAAGAGCCCACTCTATATAAACCCTCATTCTGACCCTGAAAAGTAAAGTTTAGCCTAGGGAGCCCTCACAGCAATCTGCATTTTCATCTTGGAACTATACCGTAATGAAAGTACTACAGGAATTATCAGCTAAATTACTTTAGCCCCCTAAGCACTTAAAATTGGTTCATTTAAAATAGATTTTTTCAAGTGTATTTTCCCCTGTGCTTTAAATGCTCTGGACTCTCATAGTCTGTGACCCATAAGTCTCACGTTAGACTGCTTGTATGGAACAGTTGCTCTTTTAATAATTACAGCGCAGTTGACATCATCTTTGGGAAATGCCCTGGTAGTGTTTGGGATAGTTAAATCCATCACCACCATTCTTCGGTTAGCTCACATGCTGCAGCTCTAGTAATTGGAATAAAACCAAAAGGAAGTGAGGGGAGCGCTGTACAGATGTTCTCTTGTTAGTTGATGACTTGCTCATCTACATGCAAACACAAGGGATGCTAACTGAGCTCCATCCTGCTCATACTAAAGCACAAGGCTGATGTTTCCTGACATCAGCTTTGTCACTGTGGGAGGTTTCTCAGAGGCCCTCATTCACAAGCCTCTTTCTCCTGTAGCTAATGATTTTTTGGCTGCTAACAATGGAAGCCCTGGAAAGCAGGTGAATCTGGCCACAGGAAGGCCCACCCTTACCAGTGACTGCAAAAGCACCCTTGGTGACTAGGCCAGCTGGAGATGTCTATCCTGGAGTTGTCTAAGTCTACCTGCAGTAAATCCTACCATCATGTTTATTCTTGTCCTCTGTATCTATATAGGCTTCCCACATGTTCTTCTGGATTAGTAACTGAATGATGCTATGGGAAAAAGTCATCTTTGTCATTCATTCGAAGTTGAGAACCTGAAGGCTAGAGATAGTGTTAATTATTGTAGAAACATAGAATCATAGAATGTTTTGGGTTGGAAGGGACCTTTAGATGTCATCTAGTCAAACCCCCCTGCAGTGAGCAGGGGCATCTTCAACCAGATCAGGTTGCTCAGAGCCCTGTCCAGCCTGGCCTTGGAAGGAAATAAACAAAAAAACAACCAAGCAAACAAACAAATTAGCTAACTAATTAGTATCTGCTACCCAGGAGAGAGACAAAACCTTCCACTCACTCCTGTTTTCTGCCAGAGAGTGGACCATGATTCCTACACACTCACAGAACTGAAAAGCAATTAGACTATATATTTTTTCACCACATTTGTGATGTTGGGGCTTTGGACAAGAGACTAAAAAATAAGGTTCTGTCTTCAGGGAGTCCTGTGTATCTGCCTCAAGGAGGCCAAGCAGCTGAGTCTAAACATAGTACTTTCCATCCATCCATATATATCCTTAAAACCATAAGGAGTCATAAAAAATAAGGATTGTTATTTTTTGGGTGATGAGCATGTCTGTAAGAGGAAAAAACCTGATTCTCATTTATTTCCCAGACAATAATTGTCTCCCTGTGCAAAAGAGTAGCCTCTGGAGTAATTCTAATAGCTCTGTACTACTTATTTTTGGGAAAATGGGAGAATATTGGTTCCTAATTACAGCTGCACTACAATCTTCCAGTCTGAAATGGGAGGTTGCTCTGCCTCTTTCTTCCAGGATTGCACTGACATCGAGACAATTCCCTGTTTCAGCCTGCTTCTCAGTACATGGAAACATTTCTTCATTCATCTTTTTTTTACTTGACTGCATTATGGTTGTGGTCCATATGGTTACACCCCCTTTAATATCTTCTACACTATATATTTATTTTACACACACATTTTTTTCCAGCATGTAAGTCATAAAGTGAGATGCAACAGCTCAAATGTCATTAAAGCAGTACGAAAATTATTCTGAAAACAAGTTATTTAAGTTGCAGATATTGGATTCAAATCAGCTTTGGGGAAATGATGCATCATAATGCAAATCAAACCCAAATGTGATTTTGACTAGCCATCTATTCCCTAATATTGTGGAAATTACAATTCACTCATTGATTGATTGGGGCTGTAACTTGACTCATGGAGTTCTGTTCATGCAGGCTATTTGTGCTGTTGGATCTATGTATGTAGAAACTCTTTGGAGTAAAAGCAGACAAGTGATTCCTCCTTGCGTATCGGATCAAATTCTGGTTTTGTAACAATACCATGATATCACATCTTTTCTCTCACAACAGTCGATGTTGTGAGAAATGTTTAAAATGCCCAATGCCAGCCATGACAAATGAGTGGAGGGAAATGGTCCAAGTTAAAAGCTTAGATAACTTTGGAGTGGGGAAGAAAAGATTGCTAAAGTTGCAAATTGCTAATTTTAGGCTTGTATTTATCTCAGGAGGCTCTAAAAACCTATGTATGAAGTGGATGTTGGCTTATAAAGGTGGCTTGCAGTTTGGTGAAATCTAATATAAGATTGTGGAATCATAAAGCAAGAATTAGGTTCACTTCACGTGAAGCAGTAAGAGGTTGAAAGAGAGAGTCAAGATGTAAACATTGATATTGGCATTCCAGAATAATCACACTGGCTTCCCTTCACAGTGGACACCTAGCCGCTCTCATCAGAAGGGTCTCTAGCATCATGCTGAGTAGACATCTAAAACATGTAACTAGGTTTATGTGCTCAGAAAGAATATATAACTAGATTTATGCACTCAAAGTGACTATTTCTTACTGGTTTATGATAGCACACCTTCTACTGACACTTGTGATGTGATGCAGGTACCACTGAGAAGTCGCAGTGCTAGGTATCAATACAGGCTGGGGGAAGAAAGGATCGAGAGCAGCCCTGCTGAGAGGGACTTGGGGGTAACTGATGGATGAAAAGCTAGACATGAGCCAGCAATGTGCGCTGGCAGCCCAGAAGGCCGTACTCTGGGCTGCATCAGGAGAAGCGTGGCCAGCAGGTCGAGGGAGGGGATTCTGCCCCTCTACTCAGCTCTGGTGAGACCTCACCTGGAGTACTGCGTCCAGCTCTGGAGCCCTCAGCACAAGAAGGACATGGAACTGTTGGAACGGGTCCAGAGGAGGGCTACAAAAATGATCCGGGGGCTGGAGCACCTCTCCTATGAGGACAGGCTGAGAGAGTTGGGCTTGTTCAGTCTGGAGAAAAGAAGGCTACGGGGAGACCTGATTGCGGCCTTCCAGTACCTAAAGGGGGCCTATAGGAAAGATGGGGAACGTCTTTTTAGTAGGGCCAGCTGTGTTAGGACAAGGGGAAATGGTTTTAAACTAGAACAGGGTAGGTTCAGGCTAGAGGTAAGGAAGAAATTTTTTACAATGAGAGTGGTAAAACACTGGAACAGGTTGCCCAGAGAGGTAGTGGAGGCCCCATCCCTGGGAACATTCAAGGCCAGGTTGGACGGGGCTGTGAGCAACCTGATCTAGTTAGCAGTGTCCCTGCTCCCTGCAGGGGGGTTGGACTAGATGACCACTAGTGGTCCCTTCCAACCCTAAACATTCTATGATTCTATGATTCTAGGTGATGCACAGACATGGTGAAACGTAACCATGTCGTGGCACAAGGACTCAACAATCTTTCTATCTGAAACAAACAAACCCAGCCCACCTGGGGAGGGGGGGGTGGGGGTGGGGTGGAGAAAGAAAAGAGCAAAAAAACCCTGGTGAAATGCTTAATATCTGGAATGTTTCCTTTGTAAAGAGGCCTAGGAAAATGTGTTACAAGAAAAAGTGAATTTATTTCACCTATAACCATCTGACATTTTGTTGCTGGGGAAAATGCTTAAAGTTTTTTTAATAAATGTTACTTAGTCTATTTCTACAGATCTCAGATATGTGAAATAAAGTTATGAGCAAAATTAGGCAAAAAAATGTGAAAAAACCTGTTGATATTCAAATAATGCGTGCACATGTAAAAGCAAATGTATTTTAGTTTTCTCCATAAGAAATATTTAAAATATTTCCTGGAAACTCTTCTCCCTAGTGTCTTTATTTCTTCAGAATCTTTCTGAATCCTTAATCTTCAGAAACCTTCTTTCAACAAAGCAAGAAATGGTAACATTTAAAGGCCAGAGTAACGTTTAAGGACTTGTATAAAGTCACATAAGAAGACCCAGAAGTACCAAGGTTTACAGCTTCAGTTTCCTGAATCCCAAAAGAAGACTCATCTCACCCAACTTCGAACATGGGTTTTGGCTTGCAGGTTCTGACACCTAAAAGTAAGTGATGAAACAGCTGAGGATCTAACCTCCCAGAACGACCACTTTAATCACTTCACCTCCAAGAGCTCAGTTCATATGTCCAAACACAAGCATCTAGAGCTATTTGAAAAGCCCTTGGGAATCATAATTCCCATGAGGTTGGGAGACATGAACATGACAACATACAACTACCTGAAAGGAGGTTGTAGTGAGGTGGGTGTTGGTCTCTTCTCCCTGGTAACAGGTGATAGGTCCAGGGGAAACAGCCTCAAGGTGCGCAAGGGCAGGTTTAGGTTGGACATTAGGAAAACTTTCTTCCCCAAAAGGGTTGTCAAGCACTGGAAGGGGCTGCCCAGGGAAGGGGTCGAGTCCCCATCCCTGGGGGGATTTAAAAGCTGGGCAGACGAGGTGCTTAGGGCCAGGGTTTAGTGGTGGGATGGCAGGGTTAGGGGAATGGTTGTGCTTGATGATCTTAAAGGGTTTTTCCAACCTAAACGATTCTATGATTCTATGACCTAGAGTAGAGCACCAGTATCCCGGTCCAATGTTGGGGAGGTTTCAATACGATCCCAAGGATGAGATTGAGAAAGTAAATCTGGTCAAATGTTGTACAGTCTTTCAACTTTATTTTTGAGGGAACCAGGTGAGGAGGTAACAGAGGAGGCGAATGGGGAAAGGCAAAGGAGAAGAACCAAGGAAAAAAAGAGGGGAAAAAGGGGACGAGAGAAAAGGAGAGCTAGAAAGGGAGCAGGTTTATGACAGGGAGGGCAGGGTGAACAAGAGAGAGAGAGAGGACTAGCTACCACCGCCCCGTGTCCAGCTATGTTCTGGTGCCTCCATCTGTGGCGTAGTCGACGCTCCAGTGCCCCCATCTGCTACACCAGGTTCAGTCCACACACTGATGGCTTCGACGAGGTGGGTTCCAAGAGGTCCCAAGGGGAGGGACAAAGACAGGAAAGACCCCCCCTACTGGACTGCACACACTCCTTTTTTAGGGGTTGGGGTCCCTTGCTCATGTGCAGATCGCACTGGCGTACGTGCAGTTCATGCCATATGTGCTGTCTCTTTCGGATGTCTTCTACCTTTTTTGCACCTTGGGCCTTGTGCAGGCGCATGGTGTTGTTTTGTCTGCAGACCGTCAGGGCAGGACCTTCTGAGTGGCGGGAAATGGTGGTACAATGGTAATGTCGAGACAAACTACATTCAGTAATGGTTCTCTACAACCAGCACTGAGGGTCAGGAATGGTAATTCAAATGGTGCTGAACACCTTTGTTCAGGCATAATTAAGCCCTTCACCAACACATTCAATGGTACCTCATTAAGAATTCATCATAAACTAAAGTGGGCATCTCCATTTGAGTTACATGTAGACACCTACATCTCAGTTCGGTTGCCTGTAAATAGGCAATATAGTCCACAAGGCACTCTGGGTGTTACAGGGTATCCTGACAGGCACCCAGGTGCCACTGCAGACCTACACAATTTTCACACTTTTCTTTTGTCATATTCACCAATCCCAAGTAGCGTGATGGTTGACCTGCAGACCTACGTACTTAATAAGATAAATCCCACTGTCCTCCTACTAGACTGACTGTAGTTCCATTCTTCTTCCTTAGTGTAAATATTTAAAAAAGAAGTAATCACTTTTTCATTACATACATCATAGAATGACAATCTTCTTGATGTCTTCAAAGCACAGAGTTTAAGCTGAAAAAAAAAAAAAAAGCCAAAAGAAAGAAAACTGGAAGATATTTCATATTATATATGCTTATTTCAAAGTAATAAAAGTGGTTTGAAAATTTGTTGTCTACAGGTAAATAGTTTTAATTAACAAAGATAAAAAAAAACATTAATTAAAGTTTTCTTTCAGTAATTTTAAAACCATACAAGTTTTTGCAAATTCTGTCTTATTTCTGAGCAATACAGTTCTGGCTTTATATAAAGGTACCTAACTGAGAAAAGCAAAATTATAAGATTCATATTTTTCTTATTTTTTGGTGAAAAAAGTTATTCCCTTTTTATCTGTATGCTGACAACTTACTTTTTGGAATGTAACCACTGAAAAATTATTAAGAGTTGGAGAGAAGAGGGCAGTCTAACTAACCTTTTTATTGGTGTTATTTAGTTCTTAATGTAAAGTTTGGTTAAGAAATATTCACAAAGCTTTACTCATACCTCACCTCATGCATATTTACATCTCCATTCAAAATTAAACAGAACTTTTCTAATGGCTGTAAGATGTTCAGTTCTCATCCACGCTCTGTACTTCATGGGGGTTAGCTCTTCTGTAAACTGTGGGAAATGACCTGGCACTATTTATCATTGAGATCTGTTTGGTAGGCTGTCTGGATGGAGGTTATCAACGAGCTATAAGAGGACATGAAACCAGGATGATATTCCAGAACCTGTGGTCGTTTTCTATGCAACAATGGGTACTGGATTTTTAAAGACTAGTGTAAACATTTTCCCTATTTAAAGCTTTCAGCAAAGGAAAAAGCGATTCTCCCTTAAACTCAGGAATTCAGCTCAGATGTTTGGATAAGAAGTGTGGTTATCCAAGGTCCTCTATGAATTTCTTTTCTATGGACCTCTAAAGGCAACTAAAATTGGGTGGGATGAGTCTGGGTCACTGCCAGGAGAAACTACATCAAAGCAGCACTTCCAGAAAAGCTGTGATGAGCATATTCAGCTCTGGTGGAACCACAGCTAAATCCCGTGGGGATGCAACTGGTGGAAAAAGATGAAAATGATGGAAAATTCCGTGGTGCTTGCAAGGTACATCCAAGATTGTGCTACCTCAGTGCATGGTGCTGTATGAACACATGATGCGAAGCAATCTGAGCTCTGCAATAGCACAGTGGAAGAACAAAAAGCAAGAACCAAGAGTTACCCAAGGTTGTACAACGAAGCACCAGAAGAGTGAAAAAATGGGACTCACACAAGTGAAATCCCAGCTTACTGCTGTATCCATTAGCCTCGATTGATTCTGGTATGGGGTTTAGAAATTAAAATTGTCTTGACTATTTATCCTTCTCTTGAGTCATCCAGTCACCAACCATTACTTTCTTCCGTGAATCATTCTCTTTCTCCTTTGCCATCCAACCACCTTTCCCTTCAAGTCTCCTGAGAAAGGTACCTGAAGATTAATGGAAAACCAAGACTTCATAAACTGTTCTCCTGCAAGTGGATTTGTTCCAGCCTCTCAATGGCACCCAAAAGTGTATTTTGGGGTGTAATTATAAGTGATACAGTCCACAGAGAGCTCATTTATTCTGAAATAAGTATGGAAGACACGTTAAGCAAGATGTTTTCTCTTTTTTTTTTCTTTCACCTGACACCACAGCATCAAGACACAAAGCTGCAGTTCAACTGAAAATAATGAAGTGAGATGTTCCATAAAGTTATTTCCAGCTGATGGACTACATGCTACATAAATATACAGGAGACTCCCAGAGGAAACCGGCAGGTCACTCAGGCTTGCATCAGTTTCAGTCTAGCAGCGTATGGGAGATCCATACCTCTCTTGCAAGGGGAGCAGTTTCTATGCAAGATACACAGATGTAAAACTTCTTATATATATACTTTTATTTTGTATTTTTTGCTTACTACCAGGATAACACCTACTGCTAAGTTCAGTCAAGAATCAGCTGAGGTAATTATTTCAGTCTGTGAGGATTCAGTTGTGGGGTCAGGTAAGGGCATGGGAGAACAAGTGTTAAGCAAGAAACTCTTGTGAACATACCTAAGCTGATTTTTCACAGAGAAGGTTAAAAGCAGAAGTGCCAGCAGAGCTTTTGTGGAAAATGGACAGATTCAGGACAGTTTGCATCGAACCGAGAAAGGTCAGCATTTCTGGCAGACGGTGAGGCTGGTGCTCTGGTTCAACTCAAACAGAACCATTTCTTCCTCAGACACCCCGCTGACAAAGTCAGAGGACTTTGGATTTGGATGAGGAAAGTGTCTCAGGAAAAACAAGACCTAGCCATCCACTTTTGAACTAAACCTGAACCCAAACCAGACTTGAATTTGAATCTGGAGAAAGCTTAATTTATTTTACTTCTTTTCCCTTTTCCCCTTTCTCTTTTCTCTGTTCTTTTTTTCCCTTCCCTTCCCTTCCCTTCCCTTCCCTTCCCTTCCCTTCCCTTCCCTTCCCTTCCCTTCCTTTCCTTTTTCCTGGACAAAATGAAGCAATACCTCTGTTCAGCTACAGATTTTCAAGGTCAGCCATAAGATCAGGGGTTTGGGTACCTGCTCAAACCAATCTCTCATATTTCTAAAACTTCTGCAGTTGTATTTGAACTAACAATGGTGTCTTACTTCTGGTTTGAAAAAAAAAACCCTACCGTGTTGTTTGCTACAAGCATAATACCTGTGCCTTGAAGCCAGCAGGGCTTCTTGGTCTGTTAGTAACCGGGGTTGCAATAGGCATGCAGAGTTAGTGAAAAAAAGAATGTTTTAATTACGCAAGGAGTCACTGCTACACCCCAGCCATCACAGTTGCATGAGCAACTTGTGCTCTGTCTTGCCTGGCTGATCCCTCCTCCAAGATCACCGGCAGCAGCTAGGTTTCTACCGAAGGGTGATGGTCTTTCTCCAGTCCCACCTCAATTACTGCTCCCTCCGTTTGTTTTTCCACTGAGAACAAATTAAAGTAGAGTGTCTGTGAAAGAACATTATGGTTTAGAGGCCTGAGAATACCTTAAGGGTGACCTCAGTCTGTGCTTTCTATGCTGCGCACTGTGACTTGTGCCTTTGGCAGGTGAAAAAATTCTAAGCTGAAATCCTGACCCCTCTGATGTCAGTGACGTTGCCACTGTTGGCATCTGCAGAAGTAGAATTTTCCCTATTAATTACATAAGAATCAACTTCAAGAAATGTTTCCTTTCAATAACACACCCGTTTAGAAGCCCAAGATGATGTCTTTCTCTGAAATAAGTAGCAGCAGGAGCAATAAAGCTTCTCTTGATTGCAGATAGTGGAAGGTGTTTCACCAGGGACAGCCTTCTCCCTTTTTCACTCCACACCATGAGATACCTTGAATTTCCTTTGATCTTTCGAGAGGGGCAGTTAAGACATATGCTACTTGCTCCTAACAGCGAGTGCTAGAAACCAGGAACATTTACTTCACAGAAAGCCACAAACACGTCAGCAGATTCAGTATCTGTGGCACAGTCCAGCCATGACCTCGTGGTGAAAGATGGCCCGTTCACAGTACAAGAGGGTACAGCATCATCCACTGCTGTTCAAAGAGCAAATGAAGCCCTGCGGGAGGAAGAGTTGGAGAGGAAAACAAATAAAACCCAAGAAAAGGACAAGATGTGATCTCATGACATGCATTTTCTCTTGAACCACCTGGGACATCTCTCCAGAAGCAGATTGTGTTCCAGTCAAATAGCACCACAGCTGCTTCTTTTGGCTGAAAAAGCCAGGGCTTGCCCTTGACAAGTAACATTCATGAATATTATCCAAAAAAAAGCATTTAAAAATAGGAAATCTGACCTCTTTGTCTCCTGTGACAGCTCTGTGATGGGAGAACCACATGTAAAAAGGACCGAGGACTGATTCCTAGACTAAGGGCTTATCGGCAGGCTGCGTTGAACACAGTGTACAGCTCTGCAAGCCAACACTGAATGAGCTAAATCTGGACTTAGAGGGAAAGATGTTGCCTTAACATGATACTTTGCCCATGTTAATTAGCCTCTTGGGGAAAAGCAAAAACCTAACTGTTCTTCATAAGGCAGATGTACAACTACTGCGATCTGAACTAGTGTTGTAGCATGGTGCCCTGCTCTGCTGCCCAGGATATTGAGTTTTCTCATTACCTGGGGCATGTACCACTGCTTTGTCATTGGATTGTATGGGGCAGGCTGTATCTCATCCTGCCTCTGGCCAGGGAAAGCACAACCATCCCCACAGCCTCGGAAGGGACATGTGGAAAGGGACACTTTATATTGCTTTGCTGTGATCAGCTAGCTCAGTGCAAGGAGAGAATGCTTTCTCCTCTCAGTGCAGGAGAAAACTTCCCCCACAAAGGTACAGTCCTGCTGGAAGTCCCTTAGGACACGAGGCCCAGTCTTTGGGAAACAGGACCATCCTACAGCCTTGCCTGAAATCCCAGGAGGAAACTAGGAGATATTTCTTGCAACTGAGCAGGAATAAACAGCTCCGTTGCTGCAGAATTGCACAGACTGAACTCGGTGCTGCAGTTGAAGCCACAAGAAGTCAGATAGGTGAACTCCATTAAATCAGTGTGAAACAGATTGGTGAACTCGCTATACTAAATGGGTCATGAGGGACTGAATTACACTGAAGATGATGATGCTGAGCAGCTCCTGCAACTTTTTCGCAATCTAGGGTTGCAGTTTTAATCTGATGAGAAGCTAGGTCTGGTTTGGGGGGATGGACGAGTCTGTGTGAGCCTTTCTTGGCTGAAGCTGCACCTTCAGTGGAGAGACATAACATCTGAAGCATATTTGAGTGTACCAAGTCAGATCATTGTCTCTCATAGTTTGGCAAAGCTCCACTGAAGTTAGCACAGCCCCCTGCATTTACCCCATCCAAAGACCTGGCCCGGGCCACTTAGCTCTTCCTACTTTCAATGTAGCTATGTGTTATGCCTCATGAAAAAGGTGAACAGTGGCTTCTGGCCAGAACATACCAACCTTTTGGAGTTCATCATATGAAAATAAACGAGTGATACCCAGATGAGTGTGTTATATGTATAAATATATATACATATCTTTCTTTATATATATAGATACACATATTTGCACTGTTCTCTGTCTTGGCTGGGGCCTGTTTTGGAAAGGAGACAGCAGTGAAGTTATTAAGAATCTCCACTCATGTTAAAATACCTCTTTAGTACAACAAAACATACTATTGTTGAACTGGGAAAAGATATTCCATAAATCTCCCAAAGTCAAACACCATGACGGGAATATGGAAAAATAGATCTATATATTAACTGCTCTTTTAACAGCATTATTTGACCCTTAGAAAAAACAAACAGAGGAAAGAAAAACGTTACAAGCCCAGAAAAAAATTCTCTGACTCTTATCAAAAGCACATTTGAAGAGAGGCCTCGGAGGCATCTATTGTTTAATGGGCTATGCTTGATTTATTGATGATTATGCAGCAAAAAAAAAATTAATGTAATCATTCCAAGGCTATGAGAGGTGCAGGACTTCAATTTTCTAGACTTTGGAATCAAGGAATACTTTTTTTTTTTCCCTCCTTCATTCAAAGAGCCCTGTTTGACCAACAGCGTGAAACAGTTTGATGGGCAAGTCCCTTGTTGCCGAGACGTAGCTCACTCCTTTTCCATAAGTAACTGGCCACGCGAGAGCAGGCCTGCAGTTTGAGTTTACACAGCTGTATGCTGGAGCTCAGAGTTCACTGCGTTGATTTTAGGCTTCTTTTAGCAATGGCAATAAAACCATGTCCCTCCTTGCCCTCCCCGTGCGCGCGCGCCTCTCCCGCTCGTATGCGAGCGTGCGCATGCAGACACATATATGTCTGCAGCCCCCTTTCGCCCACAGACTTCATAGAGCCACCTCTTTTTAGGTACAGGACACAGAAAAAGTATCTGAGACAGCAGTGGAGGTCAAGGGGGAAAAAAATTCAGAGTAGGTCAATAGCAGTGAGGTGATGGTTGTTTATGTTTACCATTGGCCTGAACTGGGCCAGTCTGGAGATCTAGCTGTCATCCTCATCAAAGCGCTGATTTGGCCCAGGTGTTTTGGCTCAGCACCCCTTTGCTCAAATGTCGTGGTCCAAAGCCATCCTTTTCTCTTTTAATCCCGCCTAAAATGTAAAAAATATCCTTTTTTCCACAGTAACCAGAGAAGTTAGTTAATTGGCAGGGGGGGTCTAGAAACATGGCTGATGTGGCAGAAGCACATAGAAGAGACAGTCCCCACCCCACAGATTTTACCATCTAAACAGACATGACTGACATAGGTCAGGGAGAAAAGCAAAGGGCAGTGACTGGGAAGCAACCAAACAAATTAAACGCAGCTTGAAATGATGATTGTTGGCTCAGCCTGAAATGATTTTGTTTTGAAATTATCCGCAAAAAATAAAGTAAATTAAAGTAAATATTTAAAAATACAATACAATAGAATAAAAATAAAATAAAATAAAATAAATAAATAAAATAAAATAAAATAAATAAAATAAAGTAAAAAAGTAAAATAAAATAAAATAAAAGTCAGTACAGGTAGAGAGAAGCTATGTTGTTGTCCAGCACTAGATGAGCTCTGACAAGTTATAAATGAGCAGGATTAGTCTTTAGTGCTGTGGGAGTTAATGACCATCTGCATCATGGGAGATGTAGTCTGTCTTGGGAGTCTGGCCCACGAACGAAAATGAGACCAGGAAGTATATGCCCCGTAAGTCCCAGCGGGCACTCTGGCCGCAGTGCAGAATAAAACTTCTCAGCTGGAAGCATTTCACTTTTTGTGTATTGAAGTGTTCAATGAAATGTCAAAATATTCCACAGAAAACAGACACTTTTTTGTGGAAAATATAATATAGGTGAAAGCTCAGTTTGCTGTTGAAAAACAGCTTTGGCAGAAATGTTTTTTCTGGCTACCATTCAGGACAGTGTGGCCGCTCCTCCCAAACTCTTCCTTCAAAATCCTTCTTAAAAGACTGGATTTCTGGGATGACTACAAAAAGTGAAGAAAAAAAGATACAGCGCATGGATCGCTGCCTTGTCATCTTAACAACCTGGTTTCATATATTCCTTCTCCTGACACATGTCTTTTTCTTTCCAGATGTCTTGTTCCAGCATAGGTTACAATTTCATTGAGTTAGGTACGACCTCTTTGTCCTACGTTTGTATTGTCTCCAGTGAGATGATGCTTTATTTAACACCTGGATTAACATTGTGATAATACAAACTGATAATTCTGATTTCAAAACGAGGGGTTGAATTATTGTGGCCTAATTTGTATACCTAAAGGTAAGACATCTGGGATCCTCATCCTAAAATACATCAAGTGAATCCCAGTCTGGGTCTTGGGAGAAATTTCAAATGTGTCCTTCAGATCTCCCCCATGGAGTTACTTATTTTTGTTGACTGTCAAAGGAGCTTGGCATGACAACGTGAGATGTTGCCAACAGGTGAGATGAATCTTGCTTTTTGCTTCTACTGGATTTTATTGGATGGATTTGACCTGAAAAACAAATCAAGCAAGATCCAGAAGCAAATTTTGTCTTTGGCATGGAAGCTATAAGTGAAAATGTACTCTGAGTGCTTAAAGGATGTAAGATAAGAAAATTTGTTGCAGACTAATAGAGATGGCTTGCTTCATTTCTGCTGATATTTGTGATTAGGAGAGATGAGCCTGGATTTTTAATGTCTGGCTTCTTCAGCACAGAATGTAACCACCAGGCATTAGGAAAAATTTTTCACTGAAAGTGTTGTTAAGCATTGGAAGGGGCTGCTCAGGGAAGGGCTTGAGTCCCCATCCCTGGAGGGATTTAAAAGCCAGGCAGACGAGGTGCTTAGGGCCAGGGTCTAGTGGTGGGATGGCAGGGTTAGGGGAATGGTTGGGCTTGATGACCTTAAAAGTCTTTTCCAACATAAACGATACTGTGATTCTATGATTTCATAAGATACCTATTTTCTACATCATGCAAACACAGGATTAAATCAATAGAATAGAATAGAATAGAATAGAATAGAATAGAACAGAATAGAATTAAAGTAAAGTAAACTAAATTAAACAAAATAAAACAAAGCAAAACAAAAATCACCATTTAATACTTGAAGATCCACAAAAAGCATGTCTCCACTGAATTTTCTGGTTAGTGACACTTCAGTGATACATTCTTATCTTATGGTGACTCAACCAGACCAGCAAACGACAGGGCTCCATGGGCCTTAAGAGGGAAGACAGCTGGACATGAACATGGTGCAGGCAGTTTCAGGCTGCAGTCATGATGTGGAAGTCACCAGGCATGGAAGAAAGCATGGAATGGCTTCCCAGCTTAAAGTAATTGATCACATGAGTCTTCTGCTGGATAGGTGGAGGAGAATGTAACAAAACATAGAGGTCTTCATGTCCATCAAAAATCACTAAGAGAGCATGTGAGAAAAAAAGGAAAATTTAGAGCTTTTCAGAAGAAAGAGTACATAGAAGTGGAAAAGGGTGCTATGAGAAGGTTAATCCTATAAGAAATACTCTATAGATTTCTGGAAATTACTTTAACCTAATTTTATGTCCTCCATTGATGTTGTATCGGGAGAGGCTAAAAGGGATGTTTCACTTGAGAGATGCATTTAGAAATGCAAATTCATGTTATCAAAAAATGTCTTGAAGAACTGGCTGTAAAATTTAACCCTAGGATTTCTGAATAGGAGAAGCATGGATCTGTGGGTTTTCAGAAGAAGGGAAACCAATTGATGGAATTTTAGATATCTAAAAGCTGACTGATCGTGCAGATCATTTCTAGAGGCAAGTCAATGGAGAAGGACAGGCCCCACAAGCAGTGATAAATCCTTCTCCTTGGCTATGCAAGGTTTTCTCATAACAATTTTGAGGCAATAAAATCAGGCATTCTGGAAAACGGCTTTCGTAGCATTCATTGTATTTACAAATTAAACTCAACTGCTATGCACACCTACTCCTTCAGGTAGGACATATGCTTGCAACTTGAGACATTTACAAAATGAGGATAACAAGTGTTCATTTACCCATCTTGCCTCTTTACTGGCCTCCGGTGGCATCCTATCTCATGTGTACATGGAAGGTCTTTTACAATGTGGCATTACTCTTTGCTGGGCCCCTAAACAATCCGGTCAGCAGATGACAATAATAGACCCTGGAGCTCTGCCAAGCACAATAATGGTATTTCCTGGAGTATTCACAGAGTTTCCGGTTCTTCAGACAGGGTGTAGCATGGTAAACCTAAACATCATGGTATTTAAATACCCAGCTACAAATACTCATAAGTGAGTCACGGTCCTGGGAGCTTCCTATTTTGCTAAGGTGACCCAAAATACTTTTGCCTAATGAAGCTTCATTGTCAGCAAATCTGAGATATTAATTTTCTGAGAATCGGACCCTTTTACGATTTCTTTGTTTTTATATACCAACAATAGAGAAATCAAAGACGACTGTTATTGAACAGTCTGAAAATAGGTTTATAGATAGGATAGTGTAGTGCTGGAGCTCTGGCTGTTTAGAACTGAATACCTTTGAAGATGTCTGCCCTTGGAAAGAAACAAATTTATGCCTAGCTGGTGCTTGTCTTATGGTACCACAAGCCAGCAAGGGTTGCTTCAGTGTCCAAGGAAAAGATAATCCTATTAGCCTTTCTTTCAGCGGAGGTGCTGATAGGGAATGTCTAATAATCAGCCTATTGATGATCAACTTAAATAGCTGCTGTCCTCAAGACCTCTAGTTTTGTCATTTTGAATGGAAGGTTCAGAAGGTGTTAGGGGAAAGGCTGATGGTTTTTCAGCGTCTATTCATGGCTTGTTTGTACATAAAAGCAGAATATGCCGTATTTGCTTACGGTTGGGTTTGCTAATTGAGAGCCACACTGGCAGTACCAACTCAGAATACGCATCAGAGCCGTATTCTGAGTAAATAAATACACAGACACTGCATAGCACAGGGAAAATATTAGTAGATGGCTTTAAAAGATTAGCTTTGGTGCTTTGGCTCGCAGTAGTTATGCTGCTACCACCCAGAAACTGCAAACTCTTTCCTATTTTCTTTATGGCAGTCTGGTGAAGAATTACGGACATGACTCCCTTCACAATATTTATTCCATCACATGGATAATAAGACCTGATATCACTCGCTGCCCTCCTGTAAATATATGTGCAACACATGATGTCTGGGTCCTGCAGGACCAATTCCTTTCCTCCTGCTTATCTCCACGCTCACAGCAAATCAAGGTGATTTACAAGTGTTGTCAGATGGCTGAGAAAATTCTCAGAAACATGTTCTCTGCCATGATGACCGAGGGCTGTGATATTTTTTTATGTTAGGTTGTATTTGTCATACAGTACCATCTGGCGTATAATCATATCAGGGTATTGTAGGAAGGGTTCTGAAAAAAAAATAGCCAAGAAAGGAAATAAAGATAATTTCTCACGTCCTTGCTTTTCAGGAGAATAAAGAAACCTGTTTTAGACAAGAAAGGGTGGAAGGCCTATTGGAAATGGGAAATTGACTGGAACAGAAGTGGAAAAGGCTGATCAAAGAGCCACAGTGCCACTTATTTCATCTGGGAGAATTGTATCTGTGAGCTGAAATGGCAGAGTGAAAACAGTTTCCGAAGAGGAAGGACTTAACACAGTAAACTGACTTCAGATGGATAGGACTGAAGTACCCAACTAAATCCCCAGGGATGACAAGTTCATCGTCTTTCCAGGACTACATAACTCTATAGGTGTCCATGTATGTCAGCCACCTCCCTGCTTTGACTGGAAGCACTTGTCCCAGGCAATGGACAGATATTCCCTCCTAATACGCTTGCCTGCTAACGGGCTGCAGGCGAATCATGTTTTTATTTCCCAGTGATCACAAACATACAGAACTCTTCTCTTTAACTACGTAATTACTTTAATTGCCAAAACCATTTAGTATCCCCTTTTTCACCTCATTCTTCTGTCTTAAGCTTCCTCTGTTTTTTCCTGTCCAGTGCTCAGAGCCTTCCTTTCACAGCAAAAGGCACATTTCTGTCTGCGTTTCCTTGAGAAACACCATCCTACCGGCATCTCCAACTTGATTTTCAGTGGAAAGCTCTGTTATATGGGTATGTCAAGGACAGGGATATTAAAATAATAGCAATAATAAAGAAGACTGTAAAATCCAGAGCCAAAATCCTGATGTGGTTCAGCGTGGTTTTGCTTTAAATCAAATTTCTGAGGCTGCTGAGGCTCAAATTGTGCTATTAAACAAGATGTGTCGTCCCGCCCGACCTCATTTTCCCATTTCAAATAGAAGATTCAAGATTCAACCCATCTAATAAATAACACCTTATGTAAAGTCTTGGAAAAGTCTGTATCGGCTGTGTGCATGTGAAAGAAAGAGTAAATGCCCTCCAGATTTGCTAACATGTAATTTCAGAAAAGGTTCAATCTTTACAGATATTTAGATGGTGACCACCTTTGCTTTTCTTTCAGACACCAGCCTGGTTTGGCAAAACTGGATTTCCCTGAAGATGTTTTCCATGTGTTGAGAGGGGAATAGTTTTTTTTTTTTTTCTTTCTCATACCTATTTCAAAAAAAGATAATTTCTTTGTTTATTTTCAGTGCTTTTTGCAAAACTGTGAAAAGTCAAAGTGAGCAACAGTTGCCTTTTAATAAAGAAACAGCTAAGAACTCCTGAAGTCTTATTTTTGCTCCTATCCATACAAAAAAAAAATAGTCAGTACCTGGTCTCTCCCTTCTACGTTGAGGACCTTTTGACTAATTTAAAATTTGACAATGAGGTAGAGATTTCAAGGATATTAAGTTTCTACAAATGTTGTAAAAATATGTCCAGCCACAGAAAACAAGGCTGCAGACACTGTATTTAGCACCAGAAAATCCACACAGAACAGTCTCATACAGTTTGCAGATTGAACAATCCAGGAATGGGACTTGCCACCTCAAGAACGGGGACATCAGCACTTTATTGCTCATTATCCTAACGGTCCCCAAGTAGGATCTGCCATGATCAGAAATGAGATATGGGAACCACTGAATCATAGAATCAGTTAGGTTGCACAAGGCCCTTAAGATCATCAGGTCCAACCATAAACCTACCATTGCCAAGTCCACCACTAAACCATGTCCCTAAGCACCTCATCTACCCGTCTTTTAAATACCCCCAAGGATGGGGACTTGACCCTTTCCCTGGGCAGCCTGTTCCAATGCCTGACAACCCTTTTGGTGAAAAAATTTTTCCTGATGTCCAACCTAAACCCTCCTTGGTGCAACTTGATGACATTTCCCCTCATCCCATTGCCCATTGCTTGGGAACAGAGCCCGATCCACCCCCGCCCCCGGCTCCCCCCTCCTCGCAGGCAGTTGTAGGGAGTGATAAAGTTTTCCCTCAGCCTCCTTTTTCTCCAGGCTGAACACCCCCAGCTCCCTCAGCCGCTCCCCATCAAGCCTTGGGCTCCAGACTCCTCACCAGCTTCATGGGTCTTCTTTGGATGTGAAGTCACTTGGAGGACAGAGCTCATGATGCCTCACCTCCCACCTGTCTGAGTGCTTCCAGAAAAATACTCCATGTAAGTAAAAGGGAATGATGGCTATATAGCTTTCCTATAGTTTTTCTTCGCCTCTTCCCTTTCCCTTCTAAAATACAACTTCTGGTGAAAAAAATTCTTTCCCATGGGGAAAGATAAGGTACCTCTACTACTGGTATCAAACGGATCATCACTCTTTGCTATTAGGTGAATTCGGTTTATGCTAAGCAATATGTCGTTTCAACGTCTGACAGAGACGCAACGCTTCCATGTTGCTTGTTGGGAAAACATTCCTCTGGGAGGTTCGGAGATTTATAATATTTAAAAAATCTTTTCCCCTGCTGGAGAAGTAACCACAGTGTAAATTCTAACTGTGCATCACATTCTGCTAAAGAATATGGTTCCCATTATAGAGAGCACTGCTTATTATTACACTGGGCTTAGCAGTTTCTATTTTTTTATATACATCAAATGATTATACATCAAATATTTTTCACACCAGAAAGGGCTGACGGTTTTTGCCCTCAGGAAATCTTCTTTCTTTCCATTTTATGATCCTTTTTTTTGTTATTTATCCTTTTTTTTTTCAATACATATAACTGTTTCACAACATCGGGAACTCTTATATTTCAGCTCATTCATACAATTTAGAATTATTACCTAGGAGGCCAGTAAGTGTCAGAGAAAAAGGGACAAAGCAAAGAAATGCCATGAAAGAGGAAATAAAAAGGGCTGTTCAAGTATTCCTCTTTAGAAACTGGCTGCCTATGGCCTGGACAGGCATACTCTTTGCTAGGTAAAAAACTGGATGGATGGCCAGGTCCAAAGTGGGGTGGTGAATGGAATTCAATCCAGTTGAAGGCTGGTCACAAGTGGTGTCCCCCAGTTGTCAGTCTTCGGGCCAGTTCTGTTTGAAAGCTTTATCAATGACCTGGGCGAGGGGATTGAGTGCACCCTCAGCAGGTTTGCAGATGACACTGAGCTGGGCGGAAGTGTTGATTTGCTTCAGGGTAGCAAGAGAGACCTGGCCAGGCTGGATCCATGGGCCCAGGCCAATGGTCTGATGTTCAACAAGGCCAAGTGCCAGGTCCTGCACTGTGGTCACAAACCACGCAATGCTACAGGCGTGAGGAAGAGTGGCTGGAAAGGTGCCCAGCGGAAAAGGCCCTGGGGGTGTTGGTCAACAGGTGGCTGAATATGAGCCAGCAGTGTGCCCAGGTGGCCAAGAGGACCAACAGCATCCTGGCTTGTATCAGAAACTGTGTGGCCAGTAGGAGCAGGGAAGTGATCGGGTCCCTGAGGGGAGACCTTATCTCCCTCTACAACTACCTGAAAGGAGGCTGTAGCAAGGTGGGGATTGGTCTCTGCTCTCAGGTAACAAGTGATAGGATGAAAGGAAATGGCCAGGGCAGGTTTAGATTGAAGATCAGGAAAAATTTCTTCACTGAAAGGGTTGTTAGGCATTAGAATGGGCTGCCCAAGGAACTGGTTGACTCCCCAACCCTGGAGGTACTTAAAACAGAGATAGATGAAGTGCTTAGGGACATGGTTTAGTGGTGGACAGGTACAGTTGGACTTGATGATCTTAAAGGTCTTTTCCAACCAAATGATTATATGATTCTATGATGCTATTATAGCTCAGATTTGCAAGGGTATTCTCATGCTGATTGATATTCATCATGGATCTGGGGCTATGTACTCATGTGGCATACCAGATACTTATAGTAAAGTTATAGAAATCATCAAGATAGTAAAGAGTTCCACTTTAAAAAACTTATTTTTTCTAACTTTTAGACAAATATAAAGCTTTTCAAACAAATCAAGAAGTGTGAATGCAATGTTCCCTAGTAAAAATTCAATATTTGGAGATGCTGGCTGTGAAGCTTTCATGGAGTCATGTCTCTTTTTCAATTGAGAAAAACAATCAGCAGGAGGTACTTTTCAGCTGGCTGAATTAGCTGTCCGCATCATAACTGTGTCTCCAGCACTAGAACCTACCTGGAGGCCAGAAGTCTTTACCCTCAGATTTTCACAATACAGAAATTTATGCCAGTCATGTATAACAAGATGTACTGATGACTTACCAGCTGCCAAAAAAAGCAAATGGACAACAAAAAGAACAACAAGATGTGGCCTAAGCAGTTGATGTTGAGTTCAACTCTAGACCAGGACAACATATTTACAGCCTTTTCCTTAGACCTTCTCTGTCTTGAGGCAATTGTGTGTGTGAAGCTAAAACATGATGTCTCACCATGACATTGCAGGTCCACAAAGCTGCTTGATATGTTACTTCTCAGGTATTATTGGTTAACTGATGTCAACCAGTGTCATGATTCCCAGATGCATTGTTATGAGCTACTTGCTGTTACATCATTTTATTAGCCGTAACATGTTTCCTTCTGTTTAGTTTTTCCTCTTCATCTGTTATCTCCTCAAAGGGACAAATAGATTGTTAAAACCAGAGTGCTCTCCAGGAACAGATGGGGTTTTTTTCCCTGCATGGCATGAGGTGTGTGCCAACCTCAGAAGCCATATGAGGGTCTTGATCTGTGGTGTAGTTCCCTCTTTATTCTCAATCTCCTATTCAGATTCATTTATTCTATTCACATCCTTGTCCCATCGCCAGCTAAATTAGTAATAGAGCAATAGAGCCAGGTGGATAGGAAAAAGGTCCTTAAACACAAAGGAATAAATGTCCTGTTTGAAAAGTTGTATCATTACTGGTCTATTTTTAGGACTTAAAGAAGGGGTAAAAGACAAAGTCGCACAACCAAAGAGATTTGAGAACATGTCATGAATAATTGCTTGTTTGCATACCAAAGTAAATTAATAAATAGGGAAAAAAAATGCACCCAATGCCTAAGTGTGGCAGCAAAAGCTATTTGTCAGAAAACAAAGAATTCAACTGAAATAAATCATGGACAGTATGTTAAAAAAACAGGGATAAGTAGAAAAGAAAAGGAAAGGAAGGGAAGGGAAGGGAAGGGAAGGGGAGGGAAGGGAAGGGAAGGGAAGGGAAGGGAAGGGAAGGCAAGGCAAGGCAAGGCAAGGCAAGGCAAGGCAAGGCAAGGGCAAGAGAAAAAGAGAAAAAGAGAAAGAAAGAAGGAAAAGGAAAGGAAAATAAAGGGAAAGAAAAGAATACAGTTTGTAAATTATGTTCATGGATTTTTAAGTCAGGAGGGAGCATTGTCGTCCTCCAGTGTGACCTTCCTCATAACAGGGTGCATAAACTCAAAGTGGTCTAGGAAGGACCTCAAATTAGGTGAGAACGAACACATCACTACATGACAAAACACAGGCTAAGGAGAAAAGTACTCAGTTACCCTCTCTTACACTCATGATTTATTCGTGCATGATTAATTTTCTGTCATGTCCACTTTGTGTATTGTATGACTGCCCTTTTATAAGATTCCAGAGGTTTATTTCTTTGGAAAAATTGACTCTGTCTTTGGTGTCTTGCTCATGAAAATAAATCACAAAGCCAAGTCCAGATATAAAGTGGGAGGGGGAAGTGTTAAAGTTTACCTTGAGTTTGACAGTGAGTATGTGTGTGGGAGTGAAGCAGAAATTAGTTTAAGTGATTATAAATATGTATGCATTACTCATAAAACAAACTGATAGGCCCATCAAAATAAAGTAAATTTATTCCTGCACCACAAACCTCAGGTGGCTGTGAGTGACACTGGTTCTGGTAATGATGATAAATAAAAACTCAGATAATTCCCATCCCTTCAGTGGTGTTGGCAATGAACGTTATTTCTTGGTCTGAAGCTTGAGCCCAGGAGGAACCATTATAATCGTATGCTTCGACCTGTTCCATAAGACATGCCAGGGAATTTCATGCAGTAATTCCTGCTTCAAGTCTGTAACTTCTTGAGCTACAACAAATCTCACAGACTGATTCCAGTGCTGATTTAAACACATCCAGCCACAGAGAACGCTATGTATTCATTTCAGGTGCAGTTTTGACAGCCTTTTCTTTATTTTTAGACTGGTGCAATACATAATCTTTTTAAAAGTTGGATTACATTCTTAACATCTAACTCAAAAAGTAAAAGACAGACTTAGAAGCTGAAAACAAGACTTAAAATGACTTCAGGCATGAATGTCCAAACTGTAATCCAATTGTTTCTACTTGTCCTATCTGAGCACCTGGCTCTGCTGGGCACCTCCTGTTTTGACCTTAAAATCCTCTACAATTCTACTTCTGGGCATGCCCAGAGCTCCCTTAGCAAGAGCAGGTGAGCACTTCGCATGGGAGTCATCTCAGATAACCTCAGGAATGTAAAATGTTGACTTCCAAATCTGAACTTCCCTTATAGACACGGTGACAAACAGGCAATTCCAGAAGCAGATCTGACACTTCTGTTTCATGTTTCACTCTCTGTATCTTCTGTTTTTCTTCTGTTACTGTAAAGGATTCTTGGGGTGACTGGAGCAGACTTAAATGTCTGATTCTGAGACAACTTTTGTTATGGGAGATACATCCTGTCACTACTGACTGTCTTAAGCCCTGATGAACCCTAAAGGTATCTAGAGCCGTATCCAAGGTGCAGTGATTGTGCTCCTAACTTAACTTCATCACTCCTAATAGAAACAGGTCCTCCATGAAGCCACAGTGGTGAGAATGCCTATTCCTGCACAGTAGTGAAATGGTTAGAAAACCAATTCTTTTTACTGCCTAAGTAAATTCAAATCCTAACACACTAAAAGGAATTCTGTTCTCCACCCTTTCCGTCTTAGTCAGCAAAAAACCATGAGTGCAAAATTCAAGGGTAATGAGCAAGGAGAAAGAAGTTTGGCCCTGTAGTCTAATAGCCAAGACCCTCAGCTGAGAGAAGCATCCTACCTGATATCTGAAATAATTATTTGTTTTCCCTAGATATCCTCTTCTAGTACACTGCTTGTTTGTTTTTTCAGTGTCCCGCTCAGGAATATTTGGCTATGGATGCTACAGATTCCTGTCACCTCTCACAAACATGCATGTGAGGCTTGCTCCTGAGCTGCCAAGATATATGTATACTTTCAGTGGGGAGTGATTAATCTCAATCTCTGCGGTATTATATGTTTCACACACACTGGCAGGAAGTTCCCTGAGTGACACAAGTTCCTTTACCCTGTATCATGTGCCAGACATGCCGACAGCTGATGCTGGAGCAATGTTCACAAGGGATTGCAAATGGCTTTTTCATGCACATTGACCCAACTGAATCACAGGGACACCAGCTCCCTGGGATAAAATTGCCTGTAGCCGGAGATTCCCTGCAGTCCACCAGAGCAATAAATAACCTGAAATTACAGTGCTGGGCATCAGTGCCTAGTGTATTGCTTTTGATTGACTGGTCTTATCTGTAAAAGGGTTTTCATTTGAAACTTTTGTATGAGGTCATCCAGATGGTGAAGTGTATGACAGGAGATTTGAGCCTGGGGAGATGCTTGGGCATTCTCATGTTAAGGTTTGTCGTACGGGGCTGGGGAAGTTGAGCAACACGGTTTGTTAAAGACAGCTGGTCTGAGAAGAACATGCATTGACAAAGAGGGCTGTGGTGCCCGTTTTGTCTGCAAGAGTCAATAGCCAGGAAATGGAGAAAAAAATGTAGACTCATTTTTGTCTCAATACTCCTCAGCTGGCAGAATGAGATATACAAAAGTAGTCAGTTGGGCAGACCATATAGATAACTGTTGGTGGTTTACTTCTGTCTGCCTTTAATTTACTTTTTTTTTTTCTTTTTGTACTCTCAAGGTATGTTGGGTGATAGATTGCAAAATTAAATATTCTTTGCAGAAAAAAGTCCCAAAACAAAAGATACATAAAAGCTTTCCAAGTGAGAAACAAGTTATTGTTCACCCAGCTATTGAAATGGGACGCACTGCCAAAGCCCAGTCCTAGTATGACTGGGACTGGATCAACACAGACCAAATTCTTTTCCATTGGGAGCATTGGTAAAGACACCTGGCAGAGATACACAACAAAAAGTACTTTTGGATGCAATGTAGAAGCAGGGTAGTTCCTAGGTCTAGAAAGACAGGTCAAGGGAATGACAATTAGGCAACACTGATGCTGGTTTTAATTACCTCATAGCAAGTTTCGGAAGTCAGAACCAGAAACCCACCTAGAGAGAAGACTGTTGGGGGCAATCTTGAAAGTCTCTGGTTATTCAAACTGACAGTTGTGGACTTCAAATCTTTTGAACATTTTTTTCTGAGAATGTTATCTCATATATTCTGCGCTAAGAAACCAGTTGTTACCAGCCAAGAAATGCAACTGAGACTTAACGGGAGATCTTCCTGCCCTCCTTTCAATGTACAGAATAAATTGCACACATGCAAATGTTATTTTATTCTGGTTTTTGGTTCAGATTGACAACCAACCTACCAGATGTGCTACCCAACAGCTATTAGAGGTAAGTTTTCAGCTGCCTTCTGAAGACTTAAAGTAGAACTGAGCAGAGAGCCTAGACATTAAAGAATTGTCGTTTTGCCAATCTGTTGTGGATTACGTTACAAGAGCTTTCAGTCTGGAAGTGCTTAACCTGCCACTTCAGCTATCAGCATTCAATATCAGTGATTAAATCTTGACTACTCAGAGACTGGAAATGGTGCCAAAGGCCAACCTAGTTAAGTTCAGCTCAATACTACTCTGTTGGCTGGATGAGCTACTTCAGGGTCACTAAGGAGTCAAAACTCACAAGTGTCTCTCAGGGACCAGTCAAGGCTCAGGCTCCAAGCCTCTGGAGTTTAAAGTTTTATAATCTGGTTATTTTTGCCAGAACTGTGAACTTCTTACCACGTGGCCGGTAATAAAAATAGAGCTATTCCATTTCTTTCTTATCCCCAGACTTATACAATATTCCCCCATTTCTAGTCCAGCTTTGTTGTTTGAGAGAAGGTATTTTATTTTTCAGGGGATAAAGAGGGACTCTACTTCTCCAAAACTACTTGCTGGGAAGATGCATTCCTTATCCCTCTTCCATTGATTGCCAGGCTTTTTCCCACTTGGCTTTCTATTGTATTTTTTGCTTTTTGTTTGTTGGGTTTTTTTTTTTCTTCTCTGTGTTGCTACAGGAAAATGAAGATGCTGCTAAAAGTATTCTTGTTTTGCTACCCTGACAAATACTCTGAGATTTCTTTTATTAAAAGTAGACTACTCAAACTAGCCACACACCACCAGTTAAATCCTATTAATTCATCCCTTGATTTGTTAATGCAGCCCCATAATTCACCTTTAATTCAGGAATTAAAACCCCGGTCTGTTCTAGCCAGGGTAGTCTTATTTGAGACAGCCACTTTGCTGCTAGCTTTGTTTCAGCTGTTTTCTAATTCAAGTAAGAGAAGGAAGGCATGAGCAGAGAGAACAGACACATGCACACGGTTACACACACCCTGCAAACAAGCACAAGGAAAGAGTTTTTGAACAGCAGCAGAGCTGCATGCCCAGTCGATTAACAGAATTAATCTTCAGAGCTGTCAGGTTTCAAATTTTATTTTATGATGACTATATTCATCACACACACAAACCTTCATTACATTGCTGTTTTGGATACAAGTCAGACGGAATGAACAGCCTGACCTTGGTCATAAACCCCACTACTGAGGCAGCTGCAGGCAACCTGAAACAGAGCAGAATTAGTTATGAACCCTTAACTCTCCCTTTCATTCTCTTGCTCTCTCTCTGGCTTGATTAGTTTCCACCTGTTTAGTCTTCATGGAAATGTTGACTTTTATACTTTCCTGTCTGGCAAAGACACATCCCTTTTCCTTTTTTCTCTCTTTCTTCCCTCCTTTCTCTCTTTCTCTCTTTCTGGGAATTGAAAAGTGAGCTTAATAATGTAATTTTAGGGTTCCCAACAGACAAAACAGTTTTGTGGGCCAAATGAAGTAGTCTTCCTGTGGAATACTCCTGTTTTGAATGGAAAGGTTCAGTTAATGTGATAGAGACCAAAGAACGTGTTACTGGAATGGTATTAGTCCTTGATGATCTTATGGGCTCTTCTGTCCAGTTTTGTCTTCCAATGAATAATAATACAAAAAGGTAATATCTGAGGCTTGCCTAATTCTTCAACTGCATGGCTTTGTTGTCTATAAGGGTTTTTTAAATTGTTCTCTGGCCCACCTTTTTGTCCAGTGGGCCCTGGTGCTTGTGACTGGCATTCAGCACTGAATTACACCTCTCAAGAGAGTCTTGCCTTTGGCAGGGCCAACAGACTCATTAATTACGCCGTAGCAGACATTTGGCAGTTTCTCTATAAAAAGTTCCAGGACTGACCTAAATTGGATACATAAGGATTCCTCAACCCTAGGAAGGGTGTATCTTCTGTAATAGCATCAAGGTCATTGGCGGGACAGTGCCTCTTACTGTAAAAGTCTGGACTGAGCCTGGGAACAATGAGTAAAACTGAATCTCTGCTGTTCAGTGATGTGGTTCTTCTGGTCCTTCTAAGCCAAACATGATTGAGTCCAACCAATAGTTTGGTGGGAGATCTCCAAAGACATCCTGGTTTCTAGACAGAAACGTAACATGTAAGTCAGGGAAAGCCATTCCTTTTCTTTGAATCACTGTACCTGTAGTTCCTAAAAGCAGTGCTTTTTAGATAAGCAAGCTTTTGACCAGACATGCAAAAATAGGGCAGTATAGAGAGGGGTTCATCTGAGCAGTGTTAAACGTTTCTGTCCTGGGTATTTTTGAGTATAGACGGCATCTATTCCTAGGGTTTCTTCAACAGTTTCAGCTGGAGGTAATCTCTCACAGGCAAACCTCCACCATAAATTTCAGGAAGGGAGCTGACAGCGTAAGATTATCAGGTTCAACAAGACTCCGTTTCATGTCCTGAACTATGGAAGAAAATTGTTGCACAGTTAACAAGCTGCTGGGTCCTGTTGAACAGGTGGCAGAACCTCACTTTGCCTAGTCCATAAAGTGCTTTGAAATCCTCTGGGACAGAAGGTGCTATATGTGTGCAAGATATTGTTACACGGCCTTTTTTTTTTTTTTTTTTTTTCCTTTGTTTTGTTTTTTATTTGGTCAGCTTGAACAAGCTCTCCCTGAGGCTTCAGTAGCAAAGCATTAGCCTGGAAAACTTGATGGCTTGGGGTTTTAGTCCCTTAAATGGTCTCTGTTGGCTTGTTGGCTGGTTTATGAGGAGGGTGGAGAAAAAGGGAAATGTTCTCCACTCACATTCACTCACATGGAAACATAACTGAGAACTAGATGACTGGACTTTCTGCACCGTCTGCTTTACTCCCATTTATCAGTGTTATTTTTCACCCAATTGTTCCGCAAAGATTTTGATTTCCAGCAGATAGAAAAGAAATTTTTTCCCCTCTATCTCCTGGGAGGGTGGAGGTCAGAACCATAGAATTCTTATTTTCTTTTCTGCTTCCAGCACTATATCTAACAGCTTGTCAGGAAAACAAATTAAGATCAAATGAAATCTGTCCCGTTGATCAGAGTCCAGTCATACTCTGTCATGAGATGGCTATGGAAAAAAGGAGTAACATGTCAAGCTCTTAAATGCTACTGTATTTCACATGGTGCCAAACTGTACTTGGATACTTGGGCTATAGATACATCGATGCTGGTGCTATAGTAATAAGAATAACAATAACAATAATAAATTCATAATAAATTCAGCATCATGGCGTGGTATCACTGTAGGGGACTTCGAACTCTTTCAGCTAAAGCTACAGACCATCCAGTTTTTCAGAGGTCAAAATGTTTGCAATGTGAAAGGTGTCTTCAAAATAGACAGTTATGCCAGCATGTGGAAGTGTGTAACTGTCATTAGTCTATTTAATTATCCATTGTAGCTAACAACAATCATCAAACTATTGTTGACAACAATAATAACATTATTAACAACAATAATATCTAACTTACAGTGGAACTTTGTGCTACACATTGTGTGTGAGATAGCTGTTTGATGCAGGCCAAAATTGCGCTGGGGACTGAGTAGTAAATAGTCTGGATGATCATGGACCAGGGGTCAAGGTCATACTCTCATCTTTGTGCAGCTATAGCCTAGGAATATTTGTTAAGACTGGAGACATCATGGCATTTGTTACGGTATAGGCAGAGAACAAACTCGACACCCAAAAGCCTATGTCCTCATCCTCCCTTGTCCAACTCCACAGATTCCAGATCTAAATCAGGCTGGATTAAATTGAGTGTACTAAAAAAGTGAAACCTCAGCTCCCTTAGAGTCAGGAGCAACACAGCCACTGGCAGGATTAAACCCAAAACTTTGTCTAATTTTGAAGTGTTTTACAAGCCTTAATTGCACTTTCTTATGGGCATAGGAAATATCTGTAAACCAGTAACAACTGATAGGGATATTTTAGCTGCCATCTGTGTGTTATTGTTAGATTTTGTCAAACATGAACAAAAAATATAATTTGAGATTTCCCCCCCCTATTCTGCCAATGACATTTAATATGAAAAAAAAAAAGGCCAAATATCTTTGGAATAAAAAATTTGAAAATGGTCTGCAGCCACCTGTAAAGTCAACTACAGCTCAAACAGAAAAAGAAGACGAGAATTTTTCAGGTTTACCCTATTTGATAAGAAAGAAAGAAGGAAGAAGAAGAAAGGGAAAGGGAAAGGGGAAGGGAAAGGGAAAGGGAAAAGAAAAAAAGGACCAGACTCTTCCTTGACCAGAGGGAATTGGGGTTGATAAATTTGAAAATGCATGCAAAAAAAAAAAAATCAATATAAAGAAATGATAGATTGCTTCCTTTGGGTGTTTATATACATATGTATATGTCAGTGTTGACATCTGTACTCTAATACAGTGCGACAAAAATAACATCCAGCTCAGTTCCAATTTTTCTTTTCTATCTATTGTTTTTCCATCAATATATCTCTCATATCTCCAGTTTATTTGTCTCTGCTTCACAGTGATAGAATTGCTCTCCGTTTTCTTATTAGTTACTATTTTTATAGCTCTTAGCATAGTGAAATAAGTTGTACACATTTTGCTAGCAGACCCCACTGTGGTCAGCCTCACCGTCCTGCAGGTTCAGCAACATTTCTGTTTGTGCAGGGTTGAGACAAATTTAATTCACTGTCAGGAATCCTTCACACTCTAAGCAATTCTGCGAAGACTTAGGTAAATACAGGCACCACAGCATATGTAAATGTGGATTTAAATACAAGACTTGCATAGAGGCAGTTAATCAGGTATCCCTTTCATACACTAATTAGCAAAGTTTTGCATTCTGGGCCACAATAAACTGTCGTTTCTATGTTGACATCACCTTTAAGTTCTCCATAATGTCTCCTTCAGACATTAGCTACTTGGAGACAGAGTAAAATACAGTTATGATTTTCCAAGGATATTTATTGCCTACATAGCACCAAAGGGAGTAGCAGGGGCTCCCTTCCAATACTGTATCTGATTCAAATGATATCCAAAGAAGATCTACTGGCAAAACCACCCCTGGCAATTTCTCTTCCTTTGCTATTCATAAATCCTGAAGACAGAGACTTGGATCTTTCTCTCTGTGCTCAGGAATGCTCCTCTAGAATTTCCGGATTTCCTTTTGGCTTCATCCTTGTCTTTCTCAGAGAACGCTCAAGGAATCCTGGCTTCACTGATAAACTTTTATCAGTTTGATCATTTCCAAGCGATGAGTATGAGACAGTCAAGTATCCCTGAGCTGGAAGATCCTCGGCATGTAGACAAATCATGTGTTTTGTTTATTCTCATTGGTATCTTCTGGTCAGAGGTTGGATCCAGCGGTTCAACAGATACCTGGAAAGTTAAAGCCACAGTAGCGTTGATATCGTAAGTAAAAAACAGGTAACAGTGAGACGATAGTTGAAGCTAACGAATAGTAGAGATTAGAAAGGAAAAAGGGAAAGAAGAAAAAAAAAGGAAAAAACTTTGTGTGTAATTTGGCACCAGTAACCTGTGATGTCAGGGTGATGTCAGTTCGGCAGGTGGTAACTTTTTCCAGTTCAGCTTCAAACCAGGCAGGCCTTGTTTTTGTTTACTTTTCCTCTCGACTCTGAAAAGGCCAGTGAGCGCCTTCGCAGATGGGGGCTGTGAATCACTCGACAGGGATCTCTGCCCTCCAGGCAGCTCAAGATCTGCCTTGCGAAGGTGGGGCTGAGTATGCAGAGGTGAGGGCCCTGGTGCCCTGAAGGATGGATGGGCACAACAGCCACTGCTACAGCTGTTCTCAGCCAACTTCTTGTGCTCTTTTTCTTTCTTTTCCTTTCCCTTTCTTCCTTCTTCTTTCTTTCTTTTTTCTCTCTGTCTTTCTCGCTTTCTCTCTCCCCTCCTCCCTCTCTGTCTCTCCCCCTTCCCTTCTCCCTTTTCTTTCCCTCCCTCCTTCTTTCCCTCCTTGCCTCCCCCTTTGTCTCCCTCCATATTTTCTTCTTTCCCTCCCTCCCTCCTTCTTTCCCTCCTTGCCTCCCCCCTTGTCTCCCTCCATATTTCCTTCTTTCCCTCTGTCCCCCTTTCCCTCTTCCCCTCTCTCCCTCCCTCCCTCCTTTCTTTTACGTCAAACATTTTGGTTAAACCTAAACAGCAGGTTTACAGCAATCCAGTACTTTTTCTTACATGGCATAACTGAATGAGAGGACTGTTTATATTACATTGTTTTGGAGGCCAGAAACAAATGCCTTCAAACTAGTACTGAACTAATGGATGACCAGTTCACTGGTGGTAATGAAAGCTGAAACTCTGGTCTCAGACCATAAAATGCCATCTGTCTCTTAGGTTCGAATGCTGGCACAGAATGACCAGGGCAAGCATTGCACTAGCCATGCACTCCTACGAACGCCTATTTCTTCTCCATGAATCCCCCACTGTTGGGATAGTTCAACCTTTAGTTTCATGCTGTTTGACAGTTCTCATGCTTTTTCATTTTTATCCTTGTCTTCTACAGTTCCCGAGTCTCTGCATCACCTTATTTCATCCAAATAAAACACAGTCCATATTATCTTCTATTTCATGTCTTTTTCAAACTCTCAAAATTTCTTCCCTTCCAACCTGGCATGGTCAGATTCTTTTCACAGAATCACAGGATCGCAAGGGTTGGAAGGGACCTCGGGAGACCCAGGGAGGAAAATAAGGTATCATGCATAGTAGAGGACACCCAGTGATTTGTTAATAAGTTTATTGCTGTTGTTTTCTTATTGCAAAGAAATTTACTTTTCATCTCACATGACCATTACATGGATATGTATATTTTTATATATGTAATTCCCAGGACTTATTTTTGAAAGAGATAAAACTCTCTATACAGGTTGCAAAAAAAAAAAAAAAAAAAATTAACTCAAATAAATGATAGCAGGAGTAAGAGTAAGAATAGAATCATATATAACCCTCTTGTAAGCACCATAGGTGAAGAATGTGATTATTTTGAGTTTTATTTTCTGAGTGCAAATGCAATTAATTGATTGAGATTTTCATTCCTCAAGAAATGATGAGGACTTGGTCAAGGCCAAGGCATTTTTAGTATTAACCGAAAGAAGTGAGACTTAAATATTAGGGTTTGCATTATGGAATTAATCTCATACATCCTTTAACTATGTTGTGCAGGTACTTATAACTGAATGATGGAAATAAATGGACTTTTCTTGGTCATTATTTATTTCATCCAAAGTTAGATGGGAAAATAAGGCAGATGAATCATCTTGTAGAAGCACCTCTATCACTCAGCTGCCTGTAAAGGGAGCCTGGGGTGACTGTACATTTCTACAGTGCAAATGCTGAAACTAAAATGGGATGAATCCTACCACAGGTTTCTATCCTGCTTTTCTGGGCCAAACAATATTTGGGTGGCAGAGGATGGATTTATTTTCCACCTCAGTGGATGTTCATAGATTTAACATGCCAAGGCAAGGTGTGGAGAGTCTCCCCACACCTCCTCTCTGTGCAGTTGAACTGTAAGGTAGAGGGATTTATTTCAGCAGTTGGACTTTTGGTGGGCTAATGCACTGACTCCCAGCAGTTCCTAATTTGGATTATATTGTTTTTCACAAAGAGTGGAAACTGCAAATCCTTTTCTCCTTGCACCATGCCTGCCTTCCCTCCCAAGTGCGGCGTCACCATCCACAGCAATGACATTCAAACCTATGTTCAGGTGAAGAGTTATCCTGAGCATGTGAAAGTGTTGGACACAGGGGAACTAACCTCATGCTGAGCGCCTTAATGAAGACCTGAACTCTTATTTGTGTGGTTTGGATGGGTTGAATGTAAGCATATTTATGATTCAAGAGGCTTGAGCTGCAATTACCTCAGTGGCTTAGGATGGGGATTCATGATTAGAAAAGCAAAATTCGAGGCGTCCACCCCAAACATCACCACAGTGACAGGACGCTAACTAGCAAGCTGTGCATGTGAAAGTCTGATGACACGAGGATACCGATAACATTAATTTTTAGTGAGGGCTACACTAAGGGCTTGCAGCTTTTTTTTTTTTTTTTTTCTTTCTTTTTCTTCTCATTAATCAGGTCAGTTTGGCTTACCACAGAATCCCTCATTTTTTTTATGTTCAGGAATTCAGTTTCTTAAGCTACATCTATAGTTAGAAATGAAACATGACTACAAACTATTTTCCGTCCTTGAAAACAACTAATCCAGAATGGTTTGCATCCCTTAAGTCCTCTTTCCCCCCCCCTTTGGGATAGCCACATCCACAATTTTTGTTACAAATAGTTCCTGCCTCATGCTAACTCCCAAATCATGCCCAGGAATTAATTTTGGAGATTGATAGGTGGCCTGGGCCAACAACGTACTAAGGACATTATTAACGATTTAACAGTGTGGGTGATCGAGTTCCATTGCCTATGAAAGTTTCCTGGCACTACTTGTTATTATTAAAGATGTAGCTTCACTGCCCAATCTTTACAAAGATATATAGGAATGACCTACTTCACTGACCAGTTGGGAAAATAATTTCATTAAGATACCGTGTGGGGCTCAAAGAAGAAATTAGGGCCCCTAGAAGCTGGGTTTGGTTTCAGTTACTTAAAAAAGTAAATTCCTATGCCTCCCCTTCTCTTTCTTTTTCATACATAGATCACTATCTCCATATGAGCTAACTGTGCTCATTATAAATATAACGTGATACAGTGAGAAAGTGTGTACCACATCCCCTTTTGGTGCCCTAGAAGAGACCACACAATTCCTGAGGGTTGAAAGCTTTCTCTTCCTGCTCTAGTGGCAAGTGTTAAGACACCACTGGTAGCATTCCCCCGCACAAAACCTTTACACCTTATCAACCAGGGCTTGACGCTAGCAATTGAGAACACACGCGTACCCAGACCTTCCCCTTGGTTGAACATCATTTATGAATTGTGAGAGGCGCTTCACAAGCCTGGATGCCACAGCTTGTGACTACAAAGGAACATTACACATGCTGTTACCCAAGGAGGGGACCTTATTAGAGCATTTAACAAACAGGAGCTGATGTATTTTATTTTCCTTTAGCGAATGTTATTTAAGCTAGACAATGGGGAGACTTCCCCCACGCCCCAAAGGATCAGAGATGAAATTCCTTTCAGCCCGTAGCTCTCACATTTGTGCATGACTCAGATGGTTAAGGTCTCCCCTCCCTGCTTTCGGCTTCTCAGCCACAAAGAGCTAAGAAAGAAAATAAATTTGTTTCTAAAAATGAAGTCCTGTTTTCATTCAGATGGAGGAGGGAAAGGATCTTAACCCAGTGGCACGATCAATCTCTTGTTTCATTTTTTTTTTTTCCAAAGACTTGTTTGGCTTTTTTTTCCCTTGTCCTTCTTTTCACATGTCTCTCTCTTCTGGTTTCTCTTTCTTCTCTTGATCTGGTATTAATTTCTTTCTTTTACATTGATAAATTGCTTTTCCCTAGATTCTCTTCTTAGCACAAACTTCTTTTTCCAGTCTTGCAATAATTTCTGTATTACTTCAGAGACATTTTCCATCTTTGGTTCTGTTCATCTTCCTCTATTATCTTGACCATCATGTTTTCCTATGGATTTAAGACTTTTTTTTCTCCTTTTCTGTCAAGTTCATTTCTCTCAGTAATTTCACTTCTTCTTCCTACCCTTTCAAATGTTCAGTCTCTTCTTTATTCCTTACATCCAACTCAGATATGCCATGCAAAAAACTTAAATTATGCAGCACTCATATCAAAATATTCATTTCAAAAACACATTTCATAGCAGAAGAAACAGATTTTCATAAAACTTTTCATAATGAGCATTTGATTTCCACAGACCAATTTCTATTTCCAATGGAAAGGAAAATTAAATTCTGTTTAGTTAGAGTGTCCTTGTGTGCTTCGCTTCTGAAATGACTTTCAAATTCTGTATTTATGTATTTATTTAATAAGTCTAAAAATGCCAGTTAATTAATTTTTTTTTTTCCCCCCCTCTAGCATATATACCGGTTTCAGCTCTATTTTCATTTATTCAGTTGAGAGTGGAATGTCTGATTAGCAGCACAGGAAGAAAAAGTGTGAGAAAAAATAGACAATAGTTAATGCACTCAGACAGGATGTGAGAAATGCAAAATCAAATCATTGCAAATGAATCAAGCGCTGCAGGTTCATGAAGCTCGTTATTTCACATCCTCTTGGTGAGGAGACATTTCATACCTCCTTCTCTTTCGCTCTCACTCTTTCATGGTTGTTCACAACAAATTTTTAATGTTTTCAGGTCTGTTCTGCTTCCACTTCTTATCAAACAGACCTGAGATTTTCTGGCCAGATGTTGCTGCTTCTAACTGAAATACTGCAAATATTTGTATTTGATAGGAAAATGAAAAGTGTTCTTTTGCTTTTTTGTCTATTGAAAAAAAAAATATCTAAAAATATACATGGAAAAATGTCATGTCTGATCGGCAGCTGAGAAATCTCAGAGTACCTCAAGACCTGGGAGATAAACAGCCAGTTGAGCCTGGAGACATGCTGTTTCTTGACCAGTACCTCCCAGCACACTAATTTTTTTCTGCTGTTTTGACAAATGCTACTGATAAATATATGCTGGGATAGACAGTCATTATGGTCTTCTGGCTTCAGGGCGCCTAACTTTATTTTGTCCTTTTTAGGAACTCCATATCTATATTAAAATTACATTCTCCCTTATTACTTTTAATAGTTTTTTAGGCTATATTTTATAGATAAAATTATTTTTTCAGTATATTACCTCTTTCCTTGATCTATGTATAAGGCTGTACACTGTTCTTATTCAGGGTTCACTTCACTGCGATCCAGGGATGTGAAAAAACTAAGGCATGGCAATGGACAAGAGGAGATGTGCAAGACATGCCTCATTACTTGACTAGATAACCAATGTCTTCTGTGAAATGCAAGCTGAAGAGTCAGGAGAAGCAGGTCTGTGAATGGAGAGTTTCTTGCAGGCTGGGATACCCAGTGAACCTAGAAAGAACTCTTTTTTTTTTTTTTTTTCCCCCCCCACAGAATACTTGGAACCAACCTCACCTCAAGGAGACCTCCAAATGTGTTTTTCAGGATGACGCCATGAAGACTTTCATGGACTTTTAAATTTTTTATATTCTGAAGGTGAACTTTCCTTGGACAAACAGCCTATGCAGCCAGAGCAACTGGTGAGAACAATGAGTCATAAAAAGTCTGTTATTAAAAATGTTTGCTTTGTTCACATCCTGAATTGATTTCCTCTAATGATTTCCCTCTGACGGCTGTGGTCAAAAATAATATCAGTAATAATAAAATAAGAGACTATGCCCCTCCCTGGTTCTTCTAATAGAGGCTTTGCTCTCCATGTGTTGACAGAGCAGCCCTGCAGACAGACCAATATGTGAATTCAAGTAATAAAACTCAAGGAAAGATTGGGATATTACTGCTTTTTGTTATTACTACAGAGCTTGCGTTATGCTAGTAATGCAGAGGCTCTAAGTGAGATGAGGGTCTGAGGTAGTGCAGGGGCCATTGGCAGGAGGGGATTTATTTTTTTTTTTTATCTCTCTTTGTATGCTTGCAGAAGGATTTTGATTATGACTTAAATGATATTTAACATTATTTTTTTAAAAAAAATAATTTTTAATCTGATTTTTCTTCCACAAAACTACACGTATAGAATTCTCACTCTTTTCCCCCATGTATCACTCTTACTACCTGTAAGCATAAAATTACTACACAGTTATACAACTTTACAATAACTGTATAATGTGTGAAGTTATTCCATCATTTATAGTATAGCTATACCACTATGGTCACAATTAATAACAACTTTTTTTTTTTTCTCATTATGTGATGAAACAGATTATTTGGCCAAATAAATTAATACAGATACATAAAAATTGGTAGATGTATAAGCAGACACATAAATATATAAATAATGTATAAAATCAAATATTTAAAAAAAAAAAAGACCCAAACCACAACCCGAAACAGACTTGTGGCTATATTTTATACAAATACCTAATACTTTATTGCTCTTCATTATGCTGTCTTATTCAATATTTAAAAATGGATGTACTATAACCACTATTCAGAATAGTATTTATGATTCAAAAATTCATCTCGAAGGGTATTATTAGCCTTAATCCTTCACCATTTTTTCTGCTGAAAAGCTTCAGTCATTCTCTCAAGAAAAGAAAATAAGTTGGTGTGGTGAAATCGGTCCTTTCAGTGCAAAATACTTGAAGAGAACATTTCAAAAGCAAGTTACCATAGGAAAACCTTATGGTCCAAAATATTTATTCAATATACATGATTTTTTTCCCCAAAAAATCAGGTGTAAGAAAAAATATATTTATCTATGAGATATATTGTGTTCAATATATTGTGGAAAGGATATAAGCACGTTGAACTCAAACAGTGCTGTAAACATGTGCATTAATTTCTGGAGGGCATGACTATTTTAGTAAAACTCACAGAACAGCAAACTATAACATTACCAAAACCTAATATTTTTACACACAATATACATTTATCCTATGGAATTCAACTACCATGAAATAATATAAGATCAGAAGATCTATTCTAGGTATCAAAAAACTTGAACATACAGGATATTTTGGTATACAACAATATTTGGTCTTGTAAATTTGCAATGTTCGGGAACAAGAATATTTTGGGAAATATTTTTTGTTCAGTCATCAGGACAAAACTCATCCTTAAACTAGTGAAAGAAAGAAGAGCAGAAGAAACCAACATTTTGCCTTCAGACAATTGTCTTACCCCCTTATCCATTTTCTTACATCTTCTTCCAAATAATGTTCTACTGGCAGTTGGTGCACACAGAGCACATCATGGGGAACCCCTGATGTGACCCAGTGTGGGATTCCCACATTCTCATAGAATCGTTTAGGTTGGAAAAGACCTTTAAGATCATCAAGTCCAATACATCTCCCTGTATAGAATTTCAGCGTGGAGAAATTTGTGACTAGGAAGAGCCAAAACTCCTATTGAAGGCCTGTATCTCAGATGCCTTAAGTGAGATGATGTGAATGACTCTCTACTCCACCATTACAACCTGGTGTTTCAGGCACGAGATGCCTTAAGTGAGATGATGTGAATGACTCTCCACCATTACAACCTGGTGTTTCAGGCACAGCAACTGAGAGAGAAGGTCCCTACCCAGTGGAACAGAGACAGAAACAGGTCTTCAAGGGTGCACTTGCATTGATGACACACATGGTCCTATTCTGGTCATGCCCTGAAGGACCAAGTTATCTCTTCTCTGAAAGAAAGCTCCGGTTCATTCATACAAAAACAAAGAAACAAATAAATACATAGAAGTAGCCAGATAATAACCAGTAAATACTGAAACAGAAATGAAAATGCTTGAGAACAAAAAACTGTCTAAGTGTGTGCTCTGGACTAAGTCAGGAAGTTTTAAATTCAGGATATTTTTTAAATAGTGATCAAACAATTTCCCAAGCATATAGATGTGCATACGCATACATATTGAAAAACAGAGGAAAAATTATCATTATTAGAAACAAACAAAAGTTCAAAATCTCACAGGCACTTCAGACTCTACTTCTCTTAAGTAAAGTCATGAGAAGGTCACGGTGATACCATTTTAAGCCATGAAGACTAAGAATTTGGAACATGGGCATGAAAAAAATTAGATCTCAGAAAGATTTGCGGTCTGGCAAATTTGTTAATGAAAACTCAGACTCTAGAATTCAACAGCTGAACATGAAGACTTGATTTCAGTCATGAATAAGTACCTGCAGATGGAAGAAGAACAAGGAAAGTATGTGTCAAAATGTAGAGAATTCTCATGATTTATGGTTATTAAATTGTATTTTTGGTTCCTGAAAGGTTGTTATAACCCAAACAAAAATTATAGACTTGGAGCAAGCAGACTTAGTCAATGAAATCCGTTCTCAAGTTATAAGAGCATAAGAAGGAATATCTTAGCTGATTTGTCTTCTGCTGTTGTAGCCAACCATGTCATTTCAACCATTCAATGAACTGTGCAAAAGTCTACAAGGAAGGCCAAAAGACATGGTCACCTTGGCAGTTCATGATCCTAATATCACCATCAATTTGTAAGGTTTCTGATTTTCCAAAGCCATGAGCACTTTGCTCAGAACCATTCAGCTTGCCTGGAAAACAAATGAAGATACTTGTAGCAGACAGAGATGTAGCGTCCTTTCCTTGGGCGTCCATTCTGACAACACTGGGTTTGGTTTATGGTACCTACTATGAGATTTTTTCAGAAGATACAAAGGTTCAGTTGGAGCTAAACCTTCCCCGATGGGAGTAAAAGTAACTCTCTAACATGATTGTCATGATTTCCTAAATTACTTTTTCTTTCCAAAATTTCATGCAAAAGGCAGTAGAAAGTAACACCTGGAGATAGCTACAGGTGAGCTAGATGTTAAAGACTGAGACTGGGTAAAACAGGGGTATAACAGGGTAAAAGAGCTGGATAACATGACAAGAGATTACAATCCTGAGGAAAAAAAAAAGAAAATATCTTTATTTATGGTAGATTTAAGTAAGACCTTGTAGTCTTATTATAAGTTATTTAGAGTTTTAGCCTAACAGTTACCCGTCGTTTTGTCTGGTAAAACACAACATAGTTGTTTATGGTAGAAAAAACAGGGCTTAGCCCATCAAGGTGATTTATTCATATCCTGTGGCCCACCAGATTCAGAAAAGTGATTCTTCATCTCCCCTCAATTTTAACATTTACAGAATAGAGAACAACAGCTGAACCGGTTTTAAAGCTGCTTTATTGGTACTGGAAAGAAAATGGTACATTCATAATTCAATGTACCTGCCTTTATTTTAAATACTGGATTCGGATGAGATAAAATTGTGGCACTAGCTCGCACATCCGAGTTGCTCAGATCTCCACTGACTAGGAAGGGAACCCGAGTGACTTCTTTGGATGTCCAGCCATATATTTAACGAGAGATTTCTATTTCCACCCAGAAAACTGAGGCTGCAATATCTTTAATGTCTTCAACCCCCGCTCCCTCACTGTCTCATGACCATATTTCCAAATCCTCCAGTATGGGAGGAAGGGAGTTTTGTGATGATTAGGAGAAAAGAAGGTTTAAAAAAAAAAAAAAAAAAAAAAAAAAAAAAAAGAACTAAAAGAAGTGAGTCTGCTGCTGAGTTTCAGGTGGATTTATTTCCGCTGGCTAAGAGGTTTTCTGAGGCAAGGAAACATGCAGCTCATTATCTGGATTAGTGTTATTACCTTCATTTTTCAATAAATATACCATGTCAGGATTTATAGCTTCTCTGTTCTTTTTGTGAAATGCAATAGGTCTATCTCCCAGTGCCAGCGCTTCAGCAGAGCGACAGTAACAGCGCAGGGAGGGAAACACGCTGCTGCCTTCTGCTAAGTCTTGCTCCTGTCTTGGGCCAAGGCTGTGACAGCTTTTGGCTAACCCTTAGCTGAAGTGAACGGGAATGAAATGGCAGACACATAATTTTAAGTAAATGACCTGCTCTGGATTTCTTTGATATATTTATTTGGGCCTCGAGAGAGATTTAAGTGTTGTTGAAAAGAGCTGACTGAACTTCTCTTTGCAATAGCTGTAAAAAGCTCCTAGTGTCCTCTTTTGGAGGGGTATAAAATAAACCCTACCCCTCTCTCCCTCATTTCCAAGTCCCATATGAGAGGACTCATCCAGCTGGAGGATCCCATTTCATCCCTTGCACTCCAGCTGTGCTCTAACCTCACTGTCAAAGAAAATTTTGGGGCAACCCCTCACATTTTCCATTTTGTCCATGGGATAAACACTGCATCCTGCATCTGGACCGTGCACAAATCTTTTGTGACCTTGCACTGTTAAAAGTGTGAGCATTAGTGACATTTTTGTGGAAGTAGGGAACTTTCAATGAAGTGCCATTATTTGACCAGCTGCCTGGAAAAGTAAGAGATAGGAACAAAAGCAGTGTCTGATGTAGGCAGTCCTAATGTGAGCCTGTCCTACATGCTTCTGGTTGATACCTGTGTTGTTTACAAGTTTTCCATGCATTATAAAATCCTTCCTTGCTGTGGTCGCCATAAAAGGCCATTTACTGTCTTCAAGACTTTCTGACGTAACGGCTGATAAAAACTTAATGACTCCTAGAGACCAGGGCCACTATAAAAAATTTGAGAGTGATATTAGTGCTGGCAAAACCATCATAATGACAGACTTAGAAGAGAAAATCCTCCTTACTAGCCTAGGCAAAACATTAACAAGGAACATGAAGGAGATGATAACCAGTAAAGGATGTTCAAATAAATCAGCAAGTCAAAACTAAAGCTTGGACTTGCCGATATGGAGCCCAGAATCAATATCAAGAGCTGTAAAAACTCATATCTGGAACAGACAAGGCACACAGGTGCTTACATAGTGTTTACATGGACCAGAAAGTTGCATTAGCAACCCCATCTTGCTTATTGGCATGTCTCATGCGGCATACAGAGACACGTCCACTAAGGGTGACAGAATCACATTTAGATTTCAAAAGACCAAGATGAACAGGTACCCTTAAAAGAGGTGAACCCCACGGCTGTGTTACAGGCTTATAAGAGGTTCTGGTCAGCTCTGGTCAGCTGCTGGATGCTGGGAAAGGTAAGACTACTGCATTTCAGCTAGCTTCAACATCTCCATTTAGGCAATGGAGTTAATCCCATATTGTTAATGGAGAGCATAGAGATCCAATGATGGCAACTCAACACCCTGTTGGATCTGAAGTAGAGAGACCTGCCTGTCTCCATTCCTTGCAGATGGTCTAGAGTAGCTGAATTCCTAATCTAATCACCAGAGGTAGGTAAGAGAGTTAGTAGGGACTCATCTAAAATACAAGGTTCACACTATACTTAGGAAGAGGCAGGCTCTGGGCATTTGGTAGTGGACTCAGTTGCTGAGCACTTTGGTCTGCTCAGGCTGAATCCACCCAAAACACATGAATGAGAGTTTGGACTACAGCATCAAATTTCCTTTGAGTCTGCTTTTATGGGAAGATCTGGAGCTCTAGTGGAGGTGGCCTCGTGAAGTGACCTTTATTGTAAAGAATGTATATAGTGAACCAAGAGTCTCAGGCCCATGGGTAACTATATAGTAAACTTGCCAGTCTTCCTTGCCAAGTGACTCTTTGGCAACTGTGTAATGATAAGCAGAAACGGTGCTGATTGAGGTTGTATTTGTAGCCATGGGAACATCTTTGTAATGGGACCTCCTGCTTCCATGAAATGCCAACTGAGAACAACAGCGCTTGCCAATGTCTGGCCTGTCTACTGCAGATGATTTTAATTCCCAAGACATTTTTTTTCCATTTCTGCCACAATATTTCTGTGGGAATTTGCTTGTTATTGATTAATTTTCTAGTACATGGGTTCTTCTGGACCTGGATACAGATTTGAAAAAGCAACCATAAATTATCCCTGGGGCTGATTTTCACTTGTTCCCTATGGCATGTGGGCGTTAAAACAGACAGAAATTGCCTCTCCCTTTTCTCAGTAATTTATCTAACTCCACTGGCTTTTATTAGGCTGATATTTTTTTTTCCTCCCTTCCCACTCAATTTTAAGTAGCTGCTCCCTCATCCCTAGTGCTGGCTTGCAAAATATATATGGAAAGAGAAAGAACTTATTGTTCAATTCTTTGCTTTTCTGTTGGTAGATGCAGCATATTGACTTTTGGTTGTTTGGGCTTTTTCCACCCCAGTAGCATAGGGGAAAATAAATTATGTTTTTTCCTTTTTTTTTTTTTTTTTAATTTTGATTTCATCCTTTCATTTCCTACCTTCGGAGAAAACCTTTCTGATCTCAGCAAACATGTAATACAGCTATGAGTGAATAACCAGGCTATACACTAAAGGTTTTCCTGGGTGTTCCCTTCTGTACCAGCCAATTTTTCCCTAGTTGCAGGAAGGCAGCCAAGATAAGGAAATATTCATCATTTCTGCGCTGTATTATTTCAGTGGAAACAAAGGATCACACTGTGCCGGAGTGCGTATATGTGTGCATTCATTGTAGGCGCTGTCTTTCCAAGTCCAGGACTTCAGAATAGCTTTGAAATCTTCTAGTTCTTCAGTCATTCATGTGAAAGTCATGCAGATAAGTAAGGGAGACAGTGGTTACTGTTTTCTGTTACTACTCTTGGCTGGTAGGCCAAATCTCTGCATTTCTACACCCTGTATCCATAACCTCATCCCCTCCCCCTGTGACACACACACACTTTGTCTGCACAAATGTTTGCATGGCCACTCATTGAACCTGACCAAGGAACTGATCCAGCTGAAAAAGAACCCAGGAAAAAAAAATCACAATTTATTTTTTCCGTTGTATCTGTTCCCTGTGCAGGTTCACTGCCTGGTCATGAAAAATGTAGTGGAGGAAGAGCTCTGGGGATGACTTCAGGGCAGGATAGAGCAAAGCAGGAGGGGATGCTTAAACTATGATTGACACCAAATAAAAAAAGGTCTTGCAAAACTTCAACCTGACTAGGAGTTACCTGAGTTGACTGACTATGGGCTACAGGAGATTATGATATAGGAGATTATTATGGAAGCAATAGTAAGTGTCAGCCTCTATCTATAATGTCTACCTATAGTGGGACTCATGTTCATAGCATTCTGGGAGCTGTATATATTTGAGCAAAGCTGTCCTATGAAAGTGAAAACAGGTTTCACTGAGTTGAAAGGCAGAACAAAAACTTCAGGAACCACTCAAGTCATGGTAACTTCCAAAACTGGTATTTCCTAGATCATACATTGGAGGCAAGAGCAAAGCCAGAGAAAGAGAATCCATTTTCCCTGCTATTTTCCAGCCACCTGAGGACAAATTCTTCTCAAAATTTGTTGCATTAGGAGCAGCATCCACAGAGACAATGGAGAGAGAACAGAAATGAGAAACGGGCTGCCCATGGCCTGGACAGGCATACTCTTTGCTAGGTAAAAAACTGGGTGGATGGCCAGGTCCAAAGTGGGGTGGTGAATGGAATTCAATCCAGTTGAAGGCTGGTCACAAGTGGTGTCCCCCAGTTGTCAGTCTTCGGGCCAGTTCTGTTTGAAAGCTTTATCAATGACCTGGGCGAGGGGATTGAGTGCACCCTCAGCAGGTTTGCAGATGACACTGAGCTGGGTGGAAGTGTTGATTTGCTTCAGGGTAGCAAGGCTCTACAGAGAGACCTGGCCAGGCTGGATCCATGGGCCCAGGCCAATGGTCTGATGTTCAACAAGGCCAAGTGCCAGGTCCTGCACTGTGGTCACAAACCACGCAATGCTACAGGCGTGAGGAAGAGTGGCTGGAAAGGTGCCCAGCGGAAAAGGCCCTGGGGGTGTTGGTCAACAGGTGGCTGAATATGAGCCAGCAGTGTGCCCAGGTGGCCAAGAGGGCCAACAGCATCCTGGCTTGTACCAGGACTGGTGTGGCCAGCAGGAGCAGGGCAGGGACCGTGCCCCTGTACTGGGTGCTGGTGGGGCTGCACCTAGAATACTGTGTTCAGTTTTGGGTCCCTCACTACAAGAAAGACGTTACATTGCTGGAACATGTCCAGAGGAGAGCAACCAAGCTGGTGAGGGGTCTGGAGCATGATTCTTAACGAGGAGCAGCTGAGGAAGCTGGGGTTGTTCTGTCTGGAGAAGAGGAGGCTTTCCCCTTGGGGCTGTCAGGGGCTGGAAGGGGCTGGCCAGGGAAGGGGTCGAGTCCCCAGCCCTGGGGGGATTTAAAAGCCAGGTAGATTAGGTGCTTAGGGACAAGGTTTAGCAGTGGATAGGTACAGTTGGGCTTGATGATCTTTAAGATCTTTTCCAACGAAATGATTCTATGAAATCAGCCAGACTTCTTGTGTACCTCACTGAGCTAGGTTCTAGGTTCTTCAGATCTTGCTGAAGAACCACTGAAGTCATCAAGATACTTTGCATTTGCACCTGGAATCAGATATTAACTTGTCCAGCCTTAATCAAATGACACACCAGTCTCCAGGTAAGAGAGGAATCTAAGTAGAGCAGTGGGAAAAGTTTGGGTGAAAATTAACATCTCACAGGAGAGCAAATGTGGGGGAAAAAAAAAAAATAGCCTAGTAATTATAAAGAGGGACAACACAGTTGTGTTTAAAGGCAAGATGAGGAGTTGGATATCTTTCCAATAGCATGCACTGTGCAGAAAGTGGAAATAAAATCCTTTTTGAATGCCCTGAACAAGTAATCAATAATTAGCAAGTGTTACCACACTGTGATAGTTAAAATGTCACTGTGCATGAAAAATTAAATAGCTCAATGTTTTAACTCACACAGGGTAGGCTCTCTGCAAATTTTTGTCTCATTCCCATGAAATAGTCCTCTTCAAATGTCCTGTTTGTCCAAAGACAAACTCCAGGGCTCTACTTGCCCAGCAATTCCCAGCCTAAGCCTCATTTATGCAGTGTCAGCAGTGTTACCCAAGTGAATAAAGGTTGTAAGATCAGGACATTACCAGTGAGTAAGAAGGTCTAATCAGGAAGGAAGGCTGTGGTAATGCGGTTAGTTCAATCTTTAATGGCTGGGCAGGTACAGAACAGCAATCAATGAGATCTCTCCAAGGACTGGAACCATATGCGAAAAAATTACACATACAGCTTACTTCCCTGAACATTGGTACGTAGTTCATAAATGCTTCTTAGTTTCTGGCCAAAATAGAAGACCTTTACACTCCTGAGATAGCAGAAAGGAAAAGGAGAGGCAGTGATCTGAAAAACTCCCATGATAGGTATCATCCAAACCCCGATAAAATTTCTCTGACATCAGAACTATAATTACAATGATCAGGCATCTCCAGCATCCTCCAGCTAATCTTAGCCTCATTCTAGAGATGTACATAAGACACACAGTAACGTGACGACCATTCTGGGAAGGGAAACATGAAAATGAAATTATTTATTCAAAGCTGTGAAGAAAATTAATATGATGTCTATGTGATGGACTCCAATGAAGCTATATCCCAGCCCTTTTATCGTATCATCTTGTCACATTTTTGAGGAATAAATGTGTTTAAGGCAACAGATCACAAAGCTCTATTGCTGTCAGGGAGTGGAGGCATGGAAGAAATGCATAGGAGGAATGGATAGTTCATAAATGCTTCTTAGTTTCTGGCCAAAATAGAAGACCTTTACACTCCTGAGATAGCAGAAAGGAAAAGGAGAGGCAGTGATCTGAAAAACTCCCATGATAGGTATCATCCAAACCCCGATAAAATTTCTCTGACATCAGAACTATAATTACAATGATCAGGCATCTCCAGCATCCTCCAGCTAATCTTAGCCTCATTCTAGAGATGTACATAAGACACACAGTAACGTGACGACCATTCTGGGAAGGGAAACATGAAAATGAAATTATTTATTCAAAGCTCTGAAGAAAATTAATATGATGTCTATGTGATGGACTCCAATGAAGCTATATCCCAGCCCTTTTATCGTATCATCTTGTCACATTTTTGAGGAATAAATGTGTTTAAGGCAACAGATCACAAAGCTCTATTGCTGTCAGGGAGTGGAGGCATGGAAGAAATGCATAGGAGGAATGGAGATGTAATGACAAGCTGTAGAAAGATAAAGTAGGTAGGGATTAGACTTCCCATTTTGGGAATTCAGGGTTTGTCATGGAAGGTATATCCATACGTGTAGAGCAGACCACCCCTCTAGGGGGGTGGTTATACATTAATCAGCTTCAAGATGTACCCTCCATGACATCCTGCCTGTTACAGCCTGGTAAACAGAGGAGCTATGGCTGGAACAGAAGCTGCTTGCATCTTGATCTGCTTTGTCTATGCTTAAGACCTGCGATCCTCATTACTACTATGATCTCCTTCATACAGCTAGACAGGCTGGTTTCAGAATCTGTCCATCCACAAGTCACTGTTTTGTCACTGTTTATTCAATACACCTGGCTTGGGATACTCACATCCAGCATCAGGGATGAATTAACTGTGCTGCCCACACATCACAGTAGATAATGCAAGAGTAATCCAGAGGTTAAGGCACAAAGCTGTAGTCTGGTTTTAGGCTCCATGAAAAGTCTGTGCATGCTGTGAACACATGCACATGGTCCAGACTAGAAGCCAACTCCCTGTTAGGGTTATAACCATGTCTCTTCCTTAGACTCAAGCCAATCCATTCATCCTCCACCTTCATATAGTACGGGAAGGTTATTAACTTTCTTCTCAATCGTTCAAGGAGATTGTAAAAAAATCCTAATGAGTACAAATGGGGGGGTTTGCCTCAGAATACAGAAGTCTGGTGGTGATGTAATATGAAGTTTGTAGAGTAGGAAAGGGAGATAATGATGCCAGGAGTAATGAGAAAGGAGAAAGTGTTCTCCCTTGTTGGATGAGAGTTTGGAAAGGGGCATACCTAGGTCAGGACTTGCAGGAGATGCTGTGAAATAAAAGTAAGTGTTAATATAGCTGCTGCTGGTTTGTGGTGAGATTGGATGCTGATCTGTATCAAGCAGGGATGTTTCTCATGCCTGAACTGTGGAAACAGCTTCAGCCAGAGCTTGCTGTAAAACAAGTAATTTCAGTTCTCCGGAACAACTGGCTCATGTTGTGAGAAGTACTTTTAATAGGTAGGCAAGCCCTCATATGACAGTTTGCACATTTACCATCATCCATAGGGTGAGACTGATCATTCAGGACTAGAGGAATCTCCAAATTTCCATTGGCCGAGAAGTTCCCCTGATGGATAACTGATTCTGCTTATATGGGTCTAGTCCCTTGATCTTTTTCTTGGTACTTAGGAAAATATTGGCTGTCCCAACACCATTTCTCTGCCCTGGCAAGCATCACGACATTGGGCCTCAAAACCATGGGTGTGGTCTAATTTATTCAATTCTTCTCCTCTTTCCTCTGGTTGTTCCTGAGCATTAATTGTATGGGGACTGGGGCAGGACCAGTGCGTGCTCTGGAGGCTGCCAAACACAACGTATCCAGCCAAGTGAAAAATAAAAAGGTCAGGTTCAAAAGTCTGAGCAAGAGAGCTGTAGGTTTTCCGATGGGTTTGACATCTCAAATGGTCTGATGGATGTTTCCTTTGTTTGTTCTGTGACTGAGCAAAAGGACTATAGAAATGCAGGCAAAACCCATGACCTACTACTCTTGGCTGATCTGGAGCTAACGTATCTGGTATTATTTATACTTTTTATTATTACTTATGCCACATCAAAAAGTAGTCCTTCCCTACGACTAGCACCCTTGACGCTATTTAGAATGTAAAGTACACACAACTAATAAACAACTTCTTTCCATTATTCCTGTAATATCATCTTTCAACTGTGGAAAAAAAATATAAGGAACTTCAATTCTCTACCCAAAAGTCCACCAGGGACCCCGCAAAACAACCTACCTCTTACTTCTTAATTTGAAGTCTAGCAGGCATAGAGAGAGCATGTCCTCTATATTTAGAGTGAGTCATACCATGGAGCACACTGCAGATAAAAGTGGGTGTGGTAGTTGAAGAATGGAGGGCAGGAAACAGATGTGTCTGTGGTTTTTCTGTCTGGTCAAATGGGTTAGCACAGGGACCGTTAATGAAGGCCTGGGATAGTTCTTTAGCTGGTGTAAATTAAGGCAGTCTTGCCGAAGCTATGCTGATTTACTCCAGCTGAGCATCAACCCTTCTTCTGTTTGCACAGGTCATTCGGAGTCCAACGCTTGACGTCTGTGAAGAGCCAGATCTTTCTACAGTTGGTCTGTCCCACTTCAACTGAAAGCTCAACTTTAAACCATTGCACTTATCTTTTTTCTTTCTCTAAATTAAATTCAGTAGTTTTGTTTTGCAAAATAAGAGAGATATAAGGAGACTAAAACCCCACACCTGGGAGTTCAGAGGCAGCTGTATCTCCTTTGCAATACTGAAAGCAGGCCACTTGTCTAATTGTCAAAATAAAGAGGCAGTTTCTTTCCATCAGACATCTACGTTTGAAAGTGATTGGATAATTGCTTTCATGTAAGCCATGGGATGAGCACTGGAAGGAGAATAGAGTAAGTCTCAGTTCCGACTTCCCCGAATTGACTCTCCAGCTCCCCTTTGGGCAAGCTTTCAGGTTGAACTTCTGCATGTTCAGTGATTATCCCATCAGTGGTAAGGACACTGGGAAGAACCTGATGAAGAAACACAGGCCTAAGAAGGAAGATCCAAACTAAACAGAAGTGGGAACAGAGCAGCCGGCTCTGCAGAACATTGTACAACTGCAGTCTTTAATTTTTTAAAAGAAAATTTTCCACTTCTTCACTTAAAGGCCACATCTGGCAAACATTGCAAGAGTGTTAACAATTAGAAAAATGAAATATCTTTGCCTTCAATTTTAGTTGACAAAATAAATATTAAGAATTCCATTGATCCTTTTAACAGACTATTGTGTTATTCTTTGGGATATAGTGAATTTCCAGCCTATTCTAATCTTATCCAATTAAGGGAAACTAAACTTGAATAGCAAATAATGAGGTCTCTCCCCACTCTGGATCAAAAAACTCTCATAAATACCTCCAGGAATTGCATTTATCCTCTAGTGACTCAACAGGATCCCCAGAAAAACCGAGGGCCACGTTTTAGATGACCTACTGTGGTGTCTTACGTGGATGGATGCCAACACTGGGACCTGTAGCAGGGAGCCTTTGTACAACCTCTATTCCCCTTCAACGACTGTATTACCGTACAAGGCCTTGTAGCATGGGACAGGATGAGATCTGAATTCCTTAATACACCCTTGAACCGTGGTGCTGTCTTAGGGATCGTAGTAGGTGGTCTGAAAAGTCCCTCTTTGATGTTGACTTAGGAGAAATAAGAGATGATTTCTTAGGTTATTCTTGTCCGTGCTCCATTATTTAAGCAGAATTTTTCCAGAGAATCTTAAGTTTTCTCCAAGCTTAATGAATTGCTATGATGCTTTGCTAAAAGGATTAGTAACCATGGTTTCTGTCAGAGTACACTTCATAGAAGGAAGATAAATAAACAAAACTTCCATATAGCCATTATATGACCCTCTACCTATTCCTTCTTTAGCCCTCTCAAGTCTACAAGATGCCTATAAAACTCTGAAAATGCTTAGACGTCTGGCTTTCTGAAATTCCTCCTGCATCATGTCAACTAGCGTAGCCTCTGATCACCTGAGCTTCCCTAAGTTTTGCATTCACTCGTTGCTCCTTGTCTAATGTATTTTGGTATAGGGATTACTATTTTGCTCTTTTCTGTAGATTTGAATTAGACTGATTTAAAGAAGACGTGTTATGTTCCACTAATTCCTACAATATTTGCAAAATTGGGGCCCTGAATACTTCTGCTGTGTAGGTTTTTATTTTCTTCCCACTTACCCCAGTTCTACAGTGACAGTGGAGATACTTTTGCTTTATGCTTTGATGACAACAGCTTATATTCAAGCTGTCTTTTCTAAAGCACACAACGGGAGAGGAATTCACATCACAGATTTCAGTGTCTTGTGAGCTGGGTGTCTCACTTCTCATTATGGTCAATGAAGATGTGGTCAACAGAGTACCAATTTGCTATAGAAACGTGCAGAATTTTAACTGCATTTGAAAAAGGTGTGTTTTAGTTGCATGAGTAGGTTTGATTTTCTGATGAAAGAAATTTCAAATCTGATGACATATTCTACTTTCTGAAATACTTTGCTGAATCCATTTAAAATATACTGGTTTTTCACCAACTTCCTTGTTTGTAATTCTTGAACGTAAGGGGTTAGAATAACAAGAGTCAGATTTGAGACACGTAAATTTTGCAGAACTTGTAGAAAAAGCAAATATTTTTAAAAAAAATTTAAAATGTTTTCTTCAAAATGCCACAGGGTGTTTCTTTTTATTCTCACATATTTTCATTAAGAATAAACACTGATACAATAAGGAAACTTTTGATTCTTCAAAAAGTCTTTTGGGAAATGAATAACTTTCTTTCAATCCACAAGAACCAATTTTGTAAATCTTCACCAAAATACTTTTTTATTGGTTTACTTATGTATAAAAATCCAGAAATATATATATCCCCATGTTCACATTGAACTTTGCTACTGAACTTGTACAGTATTTCTGCTGGTATTAAACTAACACTGACTTGGACTGGCAAGGCAAATGTGACAGGACCCATCGCAGACTTTCCCAAAGTGTATTAATCTCATGTGTTTCTCGCATCAGGTTATGAAGAGAGTCTCCCAAATCAGCTCTGATGAGATGCATTCTTTTCATTTAGTGAACTTTTGGAGAAATTAGACCCATGCAAGGGTACCTTTCCCAGATGACGCAATCCTGGCTAATCCCAACCCTCGTCCTTTTCCGAATTAAGTATATTCTGGAAAGCAATTCTCTCACATTCACTCAAAATGCTGCCACTGGACCAAACAGGCTGTTTCTGTATATTAATAATTTTGTCACCTGAGCAGAGTTGAAACAGGAGTGCCTATGCTTCCACCATGGCAAGCAGTTTAGCCTCCTGGGTAGAAGTCAAGCCTGATAATTTAGATTTTTCCAAGAGCAAGAGTATGCATGTTGGTTCCTCCAGGACGTTGCATGCCCGATCAAGCTCAAGGTTTGGTACCATCACCTACCTGTAGGCTACTTTGTCTTCATCAGTCCACAAAACAGCCACATGGTCAGAAACAATCAGGTTGTGCAGCATGCTACATTTAAACCCTAGGGCTCATTGTTGACTTTAGCAAAGGTACCACTGATCCTACAGAGCAAGGTGTCCAGCAGAGAAAGTGTGAGGAACAAACCTTAGGATGCAATGAAGAAAGACCGTGCACCCCTCCAGCTAATTATCTTCTCAGTGCCCTCCTGCACAGGGGCAGGAGGGGAAGGTTAGTAAAAGGCAAAAAGGATCTTCTAGTAATCCAAACAGCTGGCCCACCACCTTATTTATCATTTCTTTAATGATACTTCTAACACTATGGGCCTCTAGACTCCCATAAAAGATGTCAGAAAAGCTCACCCCACTTTCTGTCTTTTCCCAGAGCACTGAAGAAAAAATAATGGTAAAAAGGAACAAACATAAAGAAAAAAGCATACACTGCAACCACAGCTAGTAACATACCTTTTTAATCTCAAGTGGAATCTCAGGGCCATAAAAATGGCATTACTCTTACTGATTTACTCTTCAGCTACCCTACACAAAGACAGCCTGCAGAGGAATCCACAGTGTTACCTTCTTCCATTGCCTCTGGGTTTAATTTAGCACAGTGGGAGTGAAGGAGATAGATAGCATCACAAGTAGAAAATGACAGGGAAAATAAGAGGACATTTTGAGTCTTCCAATTAAATGTGAGTCTGTGTCTAAAGTGAACTCCAGGATCGCCCTTTCCAGAATCCACACCTGGAAGCCCTCAAACATCCACTGAAATGTCTAAGGTCTTTCTATTTATTCTCACACCTTCTCTTTACCCCATCGTATGTGTCTATATCATAGGACTGGACGAAACAACAGAGATCTGAATAGTGTTAGAAAAATTAATTATATATTTGATTCTGTTATTTTAGACAGAGGGTTTTATTATTAATATTTTAAAGCAATGCTCTCAGAGAAAAAATACCCTATATCATTCTGACATAATTCTGGAAACAACATTTAGAAGAAAAAGAGAAAGACAATGAAAATAACCCCCTTAAACATGAACCTGTCTCTGCCTTACAGATAGTTGGCCTTTTTCATGCTACAGTTCCTTCACAAACAGGGAAGACACTTCCTGTGCCTGCCTACAGAATGGTTTAGTGGCCAGGCAGGGATATTGGGCATTTTACTCTGAACTTCAAGCTGACTTCTAAGGCAACCCACCTGGGTGTTTTTCAAAGATCTATGTGATATTTGGGTAACAGAAAGGCTCTAGCAGCAGGTAGTCAGGTGCAAATGGCAAAACAGGAGAAGACAATCATCTCACACACTGTGGGCATGCCACAGTCCCTATCTCCCTCACCCGTGTGTTACTGTCCTGGTTTCAGCTGGGATAGAGTTAATTTTCTTCACAGTAGCTAGCATAGTGCTGTGTTTTGGATTTAGTACCAGAAGAATGTTGATAACACACTGATGTTTTCAGCTGTTGCCAAGTAGTGCTCAGACTACTCAAGGACTTTTTGAGCTTCTCCTGCTCGGCCAGGTGCATAACAAGCTGGGAGTACAGCACAGCTAGGACAGCTAACCCAAACTGACCAAAGAGCTATTCCATACCATATAACGTCATGCTCGGGGGGAGTTAGTCGGTCAGTCGGTGGGGAGAGGGATCACTGCTCAGGGAATGATTGCTGCTTGGAGAGTGATCGCCCCCATCCCACGGAGGGAGGGGGGGAATGAGCGAGTGGCTGCGTGGTGCTGAGTTGCCAGCCGGGTTAAACCACGACAGTTACACTCCTTTTGCAGGTCACCTTGCTAACGGAATAGTTCAGGAAGCGAGGACTGCTCAGCCCAGCTAAGGCAGCAACATCCCTGCCTCTAAGGTTATTTACAGAGGAACACCCAGGTGAAGGTACGGAAAGAGTTGAACTTTATGCAATGGGAAACAGTTGCGTTGACTAAATAAAACAATTCCCATCCTGTGACAGAGTGATTAATAGGTGTTACAGAACTTCAAGAAAGTGGAAAATGCCCTCAATAATACATACGTGCACACAATGGCAGCAACATCCCTGCCTCTAAGGTTATTTACAGAGGAACACCCAGGTGAAGGTACGGAAAGAGTTGAACTTTATGCAATGGGAAACAGTTGCGTTGACTAAATAAAACAATTCCCATCCTGTGACAGAGTGATTAATAGGTGTTACAGAACTTCAAGAAAGTGGAAAATGCCCTCAATAACACATACGTGCACACGATGAAAGAGGAAAGAGGGAACTCCCTAAAGCAGACACATCATATCACTGCAGACTTGAACAGGGGAGATACTGACTAAGCAAATGAGCAAGAAAGCTGGGCGAAGATGGAAGAGTTAAGAGCTCCAGTTTCTGCCCTCAGTTATGCCAATGTAAATCCAGAGTTAGGCCAGTGGAGTCACTGGGGTTTTTCCAGTGCACAGCTGACATAAGTGAGATAAAAAGAAGAATTTTCTCCTGGTCCATGGGCTGAGTGTGGGGGAGATTCAAAAAGTTGGCTTAATTTTTTTTTTTTTGTTTAGACACCCTCTGTGGTCTAGGGCATGTCATGCTTTCTCTGGGTCTAGGTTCATCCTACCTATTGCATGGACATAGCCATATTCCACTGGCATTCTCAGGAGACTGCAAGCTTTTGGGGGCATAATTTTCTTCTTGTTATGCAAATGGGCATCTCTGGGGACAGTGAAGCCTTGATTTTAAGTTGGGCCTCTGGGCTTCATTGCAGGACCAAACCAGGTTGCATTCCCAAATGGAAGTTGCAGACCTTTTGAGAGGTTCATTCGTGACTAGCTGTGGAAACGATAGGCCGCTTGTGACCTTAGAGGAAGACCATGAGTAATCGTATTGAGTAGAGTAATTTCTAATTCACAACTGTATAAGTCAGAATTATCTGTCATTCAATTCCTGCTTTGTGGTTGGCAGGACTGTGCCAGTCTAATATGGTTCAAATAACCCCCTTAATATTGCAGTCTCAAGGAGATACTCTGTTCCTTTATTCCTTTGTCCTTAAGGGACGTGTTCTGTTCCATTGATGAACTTGGGCACTACCATTTCCAGCCTTTGTCTGAGGCAGCTTTGCTGCAAGCTTCAGTTGACGTTCAGGTAGATGCCTTTCAAACTGTGGGTCTATCTGACTACCTGAGAGTATACAAGAGGCTTGTTCCAAACCAGCCTTGGCTAGGCCATCCTCCTCTTTTTCTAGAAAGACTTACTCTGTCTCCATTTATCTTTTTACGGTGAGGATGACACAGTAATTTGCCTGGTTTATCTCTGTGAAATCACATACAGATGAAACAGTCACGGCTTTTCCATGAAACCTGTTAACCGCTCTCAGACTGGTTAAGAAACATTGTCCAGGGCTCTTTTTGTGAGAATTTTCAAAGCTCAAATTTGTTTGCTATAGATAGCAAAAACCAGAAAACAGAATGGTAATAGCAACTCCCCTTTTGGGTTTACCTGCTCTTTAAAACCAGACATGTTGTGAGTCGTTAGACTAAGTGATGTCTTGGCAAGCAATTAATTTTATTATTTATTTTATTATTGAGAAACAAGCACACAACAGCAAAATAGCAGGCCAGAACAATGGCAATTAAAGAAGACCAGGGGGAAGACTTGTCAGCTCTGCTGCCCGCAGAGGAGAAGGAGATCACTGAAAGGAAGATCTGGATTGTGGCCAAATGGTTTCACATTAGGAATGGCAAACTTACGCAGAATGTCAAGAAAAAGAATGTCTTGATCCTTTCAGACTGCCATTAAAAATTTTTTTTAAAATCCTTGTAAGTCAGAATAGATGATGGGGAGATGGTGTAGTTTGATACCATTCTGGGAGACAAAGATCTGGAAGCGGTCAGAGTCCATCTGTCAGAGTCTGCATCAGAGAAACTGGCTGAGCTATTATGTTTGTGGGAATCATCAAAAGAAGGAAAGAGTTTTTTTTAGATAGAGATAACCTTCCCTTCAATGCAAAGAGTTTACTACAATTCCTCATCATGGATCAGCATTGTCCAACACAGCCTGAAGAATTTAAACATAAAGAAAACCTGCAAGGAAATAAGGTGGAAGGTAAGTCGTGTCTTTTGTCCTTTTTTACTTATCTACTCAGACTTTCATGAAGTCCAAACACTGGGCTGGTAATAAAGAGCCAGGGAAAGCCTCAGGGCCTGCTGTAAAGACAATTTTCCAGCACAGATAGAACGATGGATCTTCTATCCTGTGGATCTTCAGTAACATTATCTCAGCAGAGGACGAGTCTAACATCCTCCCATCATCAAATCTCCAAGAACAAGAACTGAATGGATACCCTGAAGGCTTGATGTCCTGCCTGCTTTTGTTGGGATAAACTCAAAAGTTATCAGTATTGTGAAGTTTACACCTCATACTAATACTGTGTCAAACTCCTTGAAATCATAAGTCCTCCCCACACAAGTGAGCTGGGATTTGAGCAACCTCTGTCTTCAATTCATGGGAAGAAAAGTATTTTTCTTACTTCACTGTCCCTGCTAACATTAACAAACTGTTTGTATCTCTTAGTAAGAGTTTTATATAATATTTTAAAGGTCAGAGTTTGTGGGTAGACGTCTTTTGTATAAAATATTACTTTGTGTTGGCAGTACTATCATGAAATACGTTGTTTTTTTGTAACTTCACTAAGTAGCAGGAAGGATATTAGGGCTGGATTCTGCTTCAGGTTAAAAAAAAAAAATAATCCCCATGGCACTTTATGTAAAAGCTTGTGACTCTTATTTAACTCGGCTTAGCTGATTGACAAATTCACCTTTTTAACTGCTCTACAAATGTTTTTTCTTCCAGGACACAAATTCTTATGATTTATTTTAGGCTCAGAAAAATTGTAAGAGAAGACTTTCCCATAGTAAGTAGAATTTTGCTCTTCATACACACCTAGTGAAGGATACTAGATTATTCAAGAGATAAATAATTTTTTTTTCTTGAGTTTTTATTCTCCTTGTTCCTACCTATTGGTTCATTCAGGTGTGATGATGGGTTTAGAAGCATTGCACATGGAGCTTTATAGGGAAGAGCTGTGCCTTCCTTTGAGTTTAAAAAGTGCAAATGATAAAAGAGCATTGTTTATGAAAATGGGAAGTGATGAGCCAGAGTGAAATCCCAACAAGAACATCCTCTGATGTCTTGAAACAAAGGCAGTGTCAGATGAGCACCACAGATTTCTGTTGGGAAGGTTCTGCTGAAGGGACAAAGTCAAAGATGATCTATCTTACCTATGGAATAGGAAATATCCGTTGCATCTGAACGATTTTTTGTTAACATTTTAAGATGTCAATTTGCTAACCTTAAAAGTGGTCTGTTAACAGTGACTGGAACACACAGAGTATAGCAATTCAGTAAGTGTATCCAACTTCAGCAAGATGAGTAACACACATAAACACACACACAAACACCAATTAACAAAAAATACAGGTCTTCTAGAAACTTGAGTACTTTTTTTGATTGCCTTCTAGTTTAAAAGCCCAAGCCACCATTCCTCACCACACAATCACAATATTAGAGACTTGTTGAGGTTGGCAGGGACCTCTGGAGATTATCTAGTCCAACCCCCTGCTCAGAGCAGGGTCAGTTACAACAGGTTGCTCAGGGCCATGTCCAGTTGGGTTTTGGTATCTCCAAGGATGGAGACTGTACAACCTCTCTGGACAGCCTGGTCCAGTGTTCACCCACCTTCTCAGTTAAAAAAAAAAAAAAAAAAAAAAAAAGAATTTTTGGGTTTCAGTTTGTCTCCATTGCCTCTTGTCCTGTCACTGCAAACCACTGAAAAAATCTGACTCCATCTTCTTTATTTCTTTACTCCCCCCCACGCGCCATGTGTTTATACACATTGTTAAGATCCCCCTGAACCATGTCTTCTCCAGGCTGAACATTTCCATCTCTTCCAGCCTCACTTCATATGACAGATGCTCCAGTCCCTCAATCATTTTTGTGGCCGTTTGCTGGACTTGCTCCAGTATGTTCATGTCTTTCCTGTACTGAGGAGCCTAGAACTGAGCCAATGCCCATCAGTTTTCAAAAAGAGTTGGCAAATCTGGTCAAAGAAGCACAGGCACAAAGAAAAATGGGCAGAGGAAGACAGGATAAGGTCATCTACTCCAACCTCCTGCTCTGGGGAAGAAACGACTCCACACGATTCCTGACATACAATTGTCTAGGATTTTTCCAAAACTTTGCAATGAAGGAATTTCCACAGCCTTTCTGGGCAACAGATTACAGCACTCTACTGTCCCTACTCTTTCTTGTAATGTTTTATCTGAATCTTCCTTCCTGGAAGATGGGAGAACACAAGCACTGTCTGCCAGTCCTATTTCAACTTCAGAAAAAGTTGTCTGTGATATGAATGAGATTTGCAGGAAGAATTCAGGCCCCAAAGCAAGCAATTTGCTGTGTACTGCATGCTACACCACACTGCAAGAACATTTCTGTGGGTACATTAACGTATTTGGAAATAACTAAATGGAACAAGTATCTGCATGTCTCACTGTATGCCTACATACTTAATAGTCTTCCCGTACACAAAAGCAGACCATGAACTGGCAAAACTGACATGGGGTTTTCAAGAACGGATCATTAGTTAATCCATCTTCCTTTCCCGTGGACCATAAAAGAAGAGGATTTCAGCCAGTAAGTCTTTCTCTAAGATTCCCAAAGCTATGTTTGACTAGCTCCTCTTCAGGAAAGTGTCTACGTGATCATTAAAAGACGATGAATCCTCATTTGCTGTCGATGAGTGGATGGTAGGCACATCAAATTGGATTAATATGATTACACATATGTGTGTGTTTTAGGGGGCAAATCAGCTGTCTTGGCATGGGTATTTCATGAAGACTTCTGGGGATAGCAAATACAAGCCAGGAGCACCCTTCAAGTAGCCTGTCCCGCTCTGAAAGGCAGAGGCTCAGGTTGATACCCTCATGCACATCAGGTCTCCATGTTTAACCAGTAGATCTTGTCAGAGGTTGCTGGATTGTGAGGATTTCAAGACCTAGGGGCTTCCTTCTGCCATAGTTTTCCAGAGAGATGCAGCCTCTGTGGTTCCAGGCTGTCACAGAGCGTATGTTCCCAGTCCTCACCAAGTCTTTTTTTTTGAATGTGATTAGCTTTTAGTCAAATAACCTAACAAATGACATCCCACATATGTATCTGAGGAAATCTGGAATTTCTCTCTAGTCAATGCAGATCATGTCGATATTATATGATACAGAACTGCAAATGCACTGACTTCTTTTGTCATCTCCCTGCTCGTTTAATGTCTTAAGGGACACTGAGTACACAGGACCTGTAATTTCAGGGACCTGTCAGTGCTGGTGTCTTTTGGACTAAAAATCATAATTCTGGGAGTGGATCATATAAAACAGGCAGAAAACACTTCTGAGCGTCTTTGCATTGCCCAATAGCAATATCAATCTCTCCTCAACTGTGCTTTGACATGGAAAAGTTGTGTTTAATTGAATTCAGGAGGACTGGCTGGAGGAAGTTCAGATGGGATTCATCCCAGCTAATTATACTCTCTCTGTCTTTTTGGTAAGCTTAAAAGGTCAGTTAAACCTCATAAAGCAGATTGTTCTCAGGGCAGTTCCCCTCTACCATTTCCAGTTTTAATTTCTCCATTTGAACACGATTTAGCCTATCTGTACAAATACACAGTACAGTGAGACAGGGAGAGAATTTCTCTGTCCACCAAAATTTATATACTATGTAGATAAAATAAGTGGTATTTAGGAAAGGAAGCTTGTTATCCCCATTTTGTAGGTGAGAGAGAGATACCACAATGAGGGTGGTGAAACACTGGCAGGGGTTGCCCAGAGACGGGGTGGAGGCCCCATCCCTGGGAACATTCCAGGCCAGGTTGGATGGGGCTGTGAGCAACCTGATCTGGTTAAAGGTGTCCCTGCTCCTGCAGGGGGGTTGGGCTAGATGGCCTCTAGGGGTCCCTTCCAACCCAAAACATTCTATGATTCTATGATATAAGAGGTAGATGGTATGATTTTTCAGATTTGCAGGAGACTGTATTAGAGTGAGAAGATCCATCAAGATCTCTTGAGGCTTTGGAAGACATGGCAACTACATGTTCATCCTCCACATGGTCACGTTTCACTTCTTTACTGAAAGCAATATAGGTTTCCAACACACAGCTGAATTCAAGTACGCTGAGGGTTTAAGTTTGACCAGATCATCTTGCAAAAAAGGCAGCACAGAGCTGTGGTTTTAATCATCATTATGTCCCGTGCCTCTCTCATCTCTCTGCACCAACTCTAATCTGTGCTGCTGCATCTGCACGTAAGAGTCAGCAGAACCTCTCATTTTGAAGGATCATCTGAGAGATTAATTCTTCACTTTCAAAGCCTGGAAAGTAGTCCCCTGTGTGTGTCATTAAGCTGTAGGCAACAGCAGATGCAAAGGTTAGATTATCTGCCGGTGACAGCCTAAAGAAAATGCAGGACAGGTCTTGGGGGGAGAGCAGACAACACGACTGCTGTGCAATTCAATCTGAATCAAGAATGACTGTGGCAGAACAGAGATTCTCCTGTGCAAGTAAGTCTTGGAGTTTCTCTTCTCTGCGTAGGAAATGAGTGTGAGGACTATATCCTCCACACCTCCTGCACACGAGGATGATGACACTACAATGAAAAAATACCTGTATTGTGTTCACGCTCTTGCCAATTATTACCCTCGCTGCTGGACTGGTACTTTATTGTTTGGCACATGGGATGACGTGTTGTTTCCTGAGTTTCTTCAGAAGTTCACAGAAATCAATATGACTCTGAACCCTCCTTTCCAATCACTAACCAGTTTAGACCTACTTACCCCCTTTTTTTTTTTTTTAAATGAGAAGAATAACTCTATCCAATGTGTCTCAGCAGTCAGCCACCAGGACAAATGCTGAAGAGTAAAACCAATCAAGAAAATGAGCAAAGTTACTAAAGAGATGTACCGCTAACGAATTTCAACCTGAGGAAGCATCCCTTCTGATTACTGACCTGACCATGTAACCTTGACCTTTGCATAGGTGCTACTGGGTAGTCCAGGCAGTTTGTAGGTGCTGGTTCGTTTCGTTGGTAATTATGTAGTATCCATGATTTCTAGGAATAGGCATTGTGGATAAGTCTTGTTTGTTTTGGCTCTGTTTCTATGGGGATAAACAGAAGTAGTGTGATTAATTTCCATTCTGTTGCCATGGTTATTAATAATAATGAGGTGATTATTACTGCACTGTAAACCTTACAGCAATTCCAACTCTGCTATAAAAGGGGCGGGGGGGGAGAGAAGGGGGAAGAGTGAGAAAAAAAACCACAATGAAAGAGCTGGATCAGATCCTCAGCCTGGGCAAATTGCACTCGCGCATTGCCTTCGATGACAGGCAATGTCATAGAAGATGTGGTTTTGGAGAATCTGGACCTGTAGACAGAGCAATATTATTAAAACAAGTGATAGACGAGAACCCCTCACTGATTTCAGCAGAGCTGTGCTGATTTGTACCCACTGAGATTCGATCAGGATTGAGCAGTAAGGTCCCACCTGGTTCACATGGCCAATGGAAAAATGCCATGATGTGCTCAGTAATTTTTGGATCAGATTCTACCTTATTAGTTTCACTATAAAAAGTGGTGGTGGTTGTATGAGGGGTGGGGGAGGGTGGGGATGGGGTGACGAGTACAGGCAAATAAAAATAAAATAAATTAAAATAAAGCAATAGCTCTTCCTCCTGGGTGACTAATAAACAACTCCCACATTCCTGGTACCTGCTCAGCTGGCTCTATCTCATTGCACTAACTGATTTGTATTCCTCCTGGAGACATTGCCATGGTGTTGGAACAATAAGTAACACTCATTTAATCAGATTGTCCCCGTGGGTGAGATTACATTTTTCAAGGATTCTGCACTCCTAGCTGGGATGTTTTGCAGACTTCCGTCTTTCTGCGTCCTGGTGTAGGTGCAGAAAGCTCACAATTGGCAAATCGCAGCCACTGGGCAGATTTGTTGTTGTTATTTTATGGCTAACTGGGATTCAGCATCAGCCTTTTCACACTAGTCTTGGAATGACAGAAACAGGATGAGAAAGTGACTGTTCACATTCTTTCTCCCAAAAGCCACAACCTGCACTTTGAGGCTGTTAGCTTTCCACGTTTCCTTTTCCAAACCAGGGGAAATTATTTTGCATATTTGTTTCTTCCTTCCCATGTGTCTCATTTCTGTTTGGAAGTACAGAGACCACCCTTCCCATCCTATCATTTGCCTTTTATGTGTTCAGGATGCCAGCCTTTGGTAAAAGAAAAATCAGAGCCTAGCTGCTTCCTCGCTTTGCTTCTCTGCTGGGGTTTCTTCAAAGCAAAGAGGACAGCAGGTCAGATGCTGGCACTGTCTGTCAAATGCTCATGTAGACCAAGGTAAAAAAAAAAACCAAAAACAAAGAAACATGGCCGTGCAGAGGTTTAAAAGAGAGTTGGGGCCATCAAATGTTTTCCCTTTCAAACAGGCCTCTCAGTGTTTACCTCCAGATCATGCGATGGCCCAGTGCCAATGGGGAAGAGCACCACCACCTCCTGAGAACGCATGGCAGACCGAGTACAAGTCACATTTCCTCTGCAGACAGACTTGACTTTGCTGTGGGACTGCTCACACTCTAAAAAAGAATCCTACAAGCCAAGTGTGCAAGAGCAACCAAGAAAGGCAGAAGGTGAAGTGTTGGTCCCCACTGCCCTGAGCACAAAGGTGGTTCTCTAATCTCCAGAGCAAAGTTAACAGCTAGTGTGGGTGGCTGCAAGAGGGGGGCACAATGCCTCCTGTACCTGGAATAACAAGGCTTCATAAGTAGGCTCTCCTTGACCCGGTGGCCTGTAGTAAACACCAACCACAAGGTTCCCTTTGTTGCCTTGGTCTCTGGTTCTTACCCGTAAGCTTTCAACCTGCTCGTGGCTATTCTTCAGAGACAGCTCTTCACTCTCTATCAATGTCTTGATCTAGAAAGCAATGCCTCCACCCCCCCTTCCTCACCTATCCCTTTTGAACAGCCTGTAGCCATCGATAGCTGTACTCCAGTCATGGGATTCTTCCCATCAGATTTCATTAATGGCAGCTAGGTCATAGCTTTCTAGAAGCATGGTGGTCCAACTCCTCCTGTTTGTTGTCCATGCTGCATGCATTGGTGTAGAGGCACTTCAGGTGGGCTGTTGGCTATGTCACCTTCTTAGAGGAACACCCCTTAATTCCTTTGAGGTATTTCACCTGCGTTTCCCTGTTGGCTCCTATTACCTCAGGAGCCCCTGGGTCATCTCCATAAGACTTCAGGTGTGCTGCAGTGTAGCCAGCACACCTCAGAGCAACAGGCTGAGGGCCCTCGCTAGTATCCTGTCCCTCTAACCTTGGCATGTCATCCCACAGCTTGTCACAGGCAAGCCTGATATTATCGCTCTCCCCCTTCTCCCATGTGGGGATTTATCCACATGCAGAGAAATGTGAGTCCTCCTCTCCATTCCTCAAACCCAAAATGTGTGTTTGATGATCCCTGGAGGGACTCAGCATTTGTCAGGGTGGGCTTGTAACTTAAAAAGCCTAGAAAATAAACAGATCAGGAGGACAGTAAGAGATGTATCTTTAAGCTGTAAAGGACCACGCTGCAGTGAACTCTTCAGGAACAGCGAATAAAATGCATGGATATTTAGAAGTGGTGGAGTTCTTGCCTGGTCACAAGTACATACCACTACTTACTACACGCCCACACACAAGCACATGTGAGCAAGCAAACACGCATTGCAAGCACGCACACATACACACTCTGCCTTTTGTAATAACAACCCCATTTCGTTGTAAGCACATGGAAATGGGAGAGACTCGCAGCAGGTTTAATTTGAAAGGGAAGAAAAAAAAAATTTCCAACCCAAACTTTCAGAGCAATTCTTTCTAAGCGCTGCAGCATGATCCTTCATCTGGTTGGGATGGGGGAGGGAAAGGGATAGGGAGAAAAAGAAAAGGGGGGGGGAGGACAAGTTCGTGGTTAGATGGGAGCTCCCACCCATTTCCTTTCCTTGCCCTTCCCAGGCATGTCAGAGCTGGGAGCCAAGACAAATCAAACTCTCAGAAGCTTGCAGACAGACAGCACCACTTACCGAGAGTGTAATTGCAGCCCTTGGAGGAGCATAAGGGAGGGGATGAGTGTGGAAAAAAAATTAAGAAGGGGGCAGTGCCCTCTGCTGCCAAAGTAAAGTTGTTGATGTGGAGGATTTTGAGGAGAGCCGAGAGCGGGATGCAGCGAGACAGGGCCGCTGGGAGTTTGCAAATAAATAGTCAGAGCATGGCAAGGGGAGGAAAGTTGACCGAGGTTCATCTAAGGTCAGCAGGGTTCATTTGAGGCCTCTCCTCCCTACTCAGCTTACCAGAAATTGAAATGGATATGATTATGCCCACTGCCCTCACGTAGGCATTAGCCTGGTTTCGTTAGCTTGGGCAAGCTGAGGTCTTTGGAGGAGAAGTGAAAAGAGCTGCTGTTGCTAAGGAAAACTGATGGCAGAGCAGCAAAAGTCCTGTGGTAGATACATCTGGGGCTTGCAGTTGCTGCTGTGACAGAGCCTAGCAAGGTCTAAACAGCACAACCAGAGAAGAGGAGGTTCCCATCCTCACTTTGCAGGATGGAGACTGTGGGGCCGTGAAACTAAGGTCAGGGTTCATGCCACCTAACTTTAGCCGTCTGAGTGCTCATCATCCCACTTGTTCCTTGAAAAGAGAGAACCTGAATCCACCAGCCACCCCAGACCAGGATGAACTGACGTCCAGAGTAGACCAAGGGTGTCAAATGTCCCCCTTCTCCTGTTCCAAGTGTCCCTTACAGGGCCCCCTACCCCAGAAAAGCCAGTGACACTAGCCTGCAAGCCAAAAAATTTCAGTTATTTTTTTTCTTCTAAAACTTCCCCAAACCCTGCAATTCCCCTCCTTTCCCTCGCAGCTCGTGGCTGCTCTCTTTACATCATGAACCCCCTTACTGGTATTGCAATATTGCTGGGAGCTTTCTCCTCAGCTACTGCAGCACTGAGCAAGGTGTACTTGACTCCTTAGGGAGCAAAGGGACAATTTGCATCGTCAGGGCAACATAACACTGTGTCAGCAGCTGCTCGCTGGTGTGTAACTTTAGCCATAGTTTACCAAACCAGGGGAAATTTTAGCATAATAAACAAGTCTGTCAGTCCTGGCCTTGTCCATCCCAAATATCAGAGTATTTTTCTAGCATATGTCCATGATATAAAATAAGAAGTAAATATAATAGCATAAATAATTTGCATATAACAGAAATATGCATTTATAGAATCATAGAATCATAGAATGTTTTGGGTTGGAAGGGACCCCTAAAGGTCATCTAGTCCAACCCCCCCGCAGGAGCAGGGACACCGCTAACCAGATCAGATTGCTCAGAGCCCCATCCAACCTGGCCTTGAATGCTTCCAGGGATGGGGCCTCCACCACCTCTCTGGGCAACCTGTTCCAGTGTTTCACCACCCTCATTGTAAAGAATTTCTTCCTTATATCTAGTCTAAACCTACCCTGGTTTAGTTTAAAACCATTACCCCTTGTCTTGTCACAGCTGGCCCTACTAAAAAGATTTTCCCCATCTTTCCTATAGGCCCCCTTTAGGTACTGAAAGGCCGCAATCAGGTCTCCCCACAGCCTTCTCTTCTCCAGGCTGAACAAGCCCAACTCCCTCAGCCTGTCCTCATAGCAGAGGGGCTCCAGCACCCGGATCATTTTTGTAGCCCTCCTCTGGACCCGCTCCAACACTTCCATGTCCTTCTTGTGCTGAGGGCTCCAGAGCTGGAGTACTCCAGGTGTATAGCTGTATATGAGTGAGGTCTTGTTAACATTATTGTCTGTTCAATCTTTGATGTAACTAGACTCACATTTTCGAGATATTTTTCTTGACACCTGGGGAGTCAAAACTTTTCTTCAGCAGATATTGGAGGCAGACATGACTTCCCACGAGCTTTTGGAAAGCCATCAATTATCAGGAGAAGTGCCACAGGTTTGTAGAGAATTTTAGACAGGTCATACTGGGCATTGAGAAAAAAAAAAAACAAACCTCTGGAAAACACCTGGGAACAGGTTTCAACAGACATCAGGACTGTTGAGCTGGTGTGGAAGGACGGTCTGGCTGGCCCAGGAAGGAATCTCCAGTCTGATTGTGCTGTCATTACGAGGAAAGCCTGAAAATCTACCAAATTTTCTAATGGAGGAAATAGTCCAATGCATAGATGTGAACAGGTAACCCCCTTATTTTCATATCCTCATTGTCATTATCTCCATCACTAACTCTTTGCAGTTAAAGGTTTTAGTTTTCCGCTTTCTTTACCTTTCACATGTTATATCGCTGGCCTTCTCCCGTCCCTCTTCTTCCTCTCTTGATTCCACCATGCCTCCAGACCATTGAGTTTTCTTGCTGCAGACCTCTCCAGCTACAGGTGGGGTGAGAGGAGTCCAAGGGTTGTTTCTCTTTCTCTTTGTTTTACTAAACATGCACTAGGAAGGGAGCCCGGTCTATGTGTTGCAGTAAAAAAAACCCTGTTGCTTTTGCCCTCTTTGAAGTCCAAGCTGGTTGCCGCCATCTCTCTTTTGCAGGCCACTAGACAAACCTACTTGTACAGAGGCTGAAAGAGATTTCCCCCCCCAATTTTCTGTTAGACTGAGTCATCACTCAGCACACACCTGAATTTTCCTCTTCCTTCCTCCTGTCCCAGTCTGTATCCCGCTCCCTGTTGTGACATAAGCCTTAACTGGTGTAACTCCATGCAGATTCAACCAAGAGAGTTTGTGCACCCTGTAATGAGGCACTGAAGAGGCTGGAGGGTGTATGCAAGAGGGTGGAGGGTGTATGCAAGAGGGAGGAAGGGGGTCTTCCTGCTGTACCCACAGTCTCTCAGCTGGTATTAGACTCATTTAAACATAATTCATACTCCTAAAGATAACACTTAACAGACCTTCCCCTCCATGTCATGTTTTCTATAAAAGCAGAGCTGGCATCCTGCACCCAGAAGATCTCTAGGTGTAAAATAGAAGACAAGGCATGGATGGGTGTTGTTGAAATCTCGAGTAACACCTGCTTTGTTCTGAAATGGAGTATGAGCAAAGCCATGAAATTTCAGAGCACTGCCTGTTCATCAAACTTAACATGATGAAAACTGAAAAAGCAACTTTGGGAGTTAAAGCAAGTGTAGCCAGAGCTTTTGTTCACTCCTACACCCTCACAGCTCATATGCTCTGTGTGACAGGTCTCATGAACATGGGAAGACCACTTCTTTCTCACTGATGGATATCTTCAGAACTGTGCTAGGTGCCAGAGGACTCTCAGGTTTTGGTGTCCCTTGCATGGCATCACCACCGCAGGTCATTTAAGGACTTCAACGTTAAGTTGAAGTATGGGAACATACCTTCTCAGAGGGCTCTATTTACTGTAGGACCTACTAGCTGCTATGTAAGGCCAAGGATATCCTGCTATTCTGTGACTCCATGTATCAGTCATGATTGTCCTCTGGACAATAGATCAGTACATTGAGTCACAAATTGGGTGAAAATTCACAGTGCTGCACTACCTATTTATTATTCTGTGAAGTAGTAAAAGCTCTTCGTGACTCTGAAGGTAATGAGCAGCTGGCTCCCACTTACTATGCAGACACAAAATGTGGCTTTCAAGTCCATTAGTTGCGTGGAGGTTTGGTGTGGTAGGGGGGTGTGTGTGTGTATCTGTGTCTGTGGGTGCAGAGGGTCTATCAGTAGATGCTAAAAGTAGCATGGGTTATTGGTTGATTTCCTGGAGCTTCACTACTTTGAGAAGTCAGCTTATTAGAGAACCATGTGTTCAGGTTGTGTTTATCTTGAAGCGTGAAGCAGACTGCAGCCTGGCAGGATCAGGGTCTTGAAAGGGGAGTGAAAGGAGGCACCTGTGCCCAGGTGGCCAAGAAGGCCAATGGCATCCTGGCTTTTATCAGGAATAGTGTGACCAGCAGGAGCAGGGAAGTGATGGTGCCCCTGTACTCGGTGCTGGTGAGGCCGCACCTCGAGCTGAGGGGAGACCTTATCGCCCTCTACAACTGCCTGACAGAAGGGTATAGTGAGGTGGGCATTGGTCTCTTCTCCCTGGTAATGGGCAATAGGATGAGGGGAAATGGCCTCAAGTTGTGACAGAGCAGGTTTAGGTTAGACATTAGGAAAAGTTTTTTTACCAAAAGGGTTGTCAAGCATTGGAGGGGGTTTTCCAGGGAAGTGGTCTAGTCCCCATCCCTGGAGGTATTTAAAAGAAGGGTAGATGAGGTGCTTAGGGCCAGGGTTTAGTGGTGGGATGGCAGGGTTAGGTTAAAGGTTGGACTTGATGATCTCAAAGGTCTTTTCCAACCAAAGTGATTCTATGATTCTATGATTCTATGATTCTATAATAATTAGCAGAAGTGTCAGGCTGAAGACAATCCAATGACTCCAGTTGAGGTAGGAAGTGCCTCTTGCAGTATAGGTGTTGATGGGGTGACATACCTGCCTCCTGTATACAAACCCACCTGGGGAATAGGTAAGCACATGAAACTATATTAAAATTCTCTTCACTGGCTTGAGTGAACAGAATGAGCCTCTTCTCTTTTTCCAGTCTCTGACATTAAAGACACAGACCACAGTCTGAATCACCTGCTAGAAAGTACTGTCATACGTGTTTTCTTTTCCACAGGGTGCAAATGTTGGCCAAACCTTGTTTAACAGAAGACATGGATGGTAAACTAAGGCTTATTGCTTGGCTTTTCCCAAGCTCTCTTCTCCAGAGCTGCCGTCTTCACCGAAGGGTGCCCTGAGAAACTCTTACACAGAGCTGGAGTGGTGCTTCCACATGTCCTGGCACAGAGACTTCTCCAGGGCAGACCTAGGGTGATGAAAAGCTCCTTGCTGGACTTTTTCTTACCACCTAGAAAGTAGTAACTACCCCTAATTAGGACATAACTGAATACCCTAAAGGAAGTGTCCTGCAGTGCTGCTGGATCTTTCTCCCATCATTACTCATGCAAGAGCACTGGGCAGCACATTTTAGGATCTTTCTCCCAGTGATAAAAAAATCTGTATAGCATCTAATTCATCGAGCCTTACAGCATGGATGTCGTACTCATTAATGTCAGCTTCTGGTTTTCCCCCTATTCATTCCTTAGCATGCGCAAAGGAGAAATAGTGGACACTGTTTGTTTGTGGCTTTTTTGCTCAGGGGAAAAAACTCCTAGCGTAAGAACAGTCTTGAATGGCTCAGAGCAATGACCATTGGATAACTTGTTTGGAAATTCCAGCAAATGGTCCTGGCAAAACAGAGTTTTGGAAAATAACAAGGAAGGGCACAGGATGCAACGTCATGATATATCCCACTATAAAATGGCCTTGAAAGGCTGGAAAAGCCTTGGCATATCCCTCCTGTTGAAAAGACAATAGCAGTGAGGGCTTGGCATGATCTTCCCTGAAAAAACATGGAAACTAGACATAAGAGCAAAAGTTCTGGCAGCACCATGTTTTCCCTCAGCCGCCAAGAGCTAGCGGTATTTGGAACACACCGCAGCAAAATATAAAATACATATATATTCAAAGAAGGAGAAAGTGGTATGATTTTTTCCCTTGTTTCAAAAAGGAGCAAAGAACAGCTTCTTACAGCTTCTCCTGGAGCTCTGTCAAGGGAAAGCAGTTAATGGTCTGTTACTATCACTGTACAAATACTCATCCTTTGTAGGTGGCAGACTCCCGTTATGTTAGATGCTGTGCAAACACCGAAGTAAAAAAGGAGGCCGTCTGTAGTGAAAGTGCAAAGACCCAGCTCGTTAAGCCAGAATCTTTGATGTGGGATGGCTGCATCTTACAGGATCATAGAAATACATCTGGAACTTCGAGATGTATGCCAGAGAGAAGGTCAGAGGGCTCAGCTTGGAGTGGGGAGAGACAGGAGAGGAGAGCTTTGGGTAGGAAGGTAGCACAACTCCACGCTGCAATACAGGACCACAGCTGGCACTACATATTTCAAGATTTCCCACAACAAGCATGGTCAGTAGTTGGATTTTGCATCAGAACAGCAGGCTGGGGCTGGTACATGGGGCGCTGTAACAGCAGCAACATCACAGCCCCGGGTACATGTTACAAAGCACAGGCCTAGTGCAGAGGGCCAGGAGAAAAAGGGTCAGGGGAGCATCTTATACCATGTGTGGGAGACTGGGGTGGACTACTAAAGCCCTTGAAAGCTGTGGGGTTTTTATCACTGAATAATGTTTAGGGGCTCTGTTTTATTAATATTTCAAGAGAAAAACTCAATTTATTCCTTTCCATCCGGAGTACAGCTTAGGATTCATACTGTTCCCACAGGACATCAGCTGATAAAACAGGGGAGGAGCTGGAACATGTTAATGTTAGGAAGGCAGGAGTTTCTCTGCTGTTACCCTTTCGGACTCAACACTACAAGACACCCACTATTTCAAAGCCCTGTATTGTGTCAGTTCTGGATGAGTTTGGTGAAAATCCCCTTTGGGATTTTTTATTGTACGTCTGAGCCTTCAAAGGTCTCATGTGGTACCTGCTCTTCAAAGGGAGTAAGGCACTTTCTTACCTTTAAGGACCTGGGTCTAAGCACCTTCCTGGACTTGCCTGCCAGTTAGTAAAAAGGGGAGTATTTCAAGCCCCACATGACCCCTTTCCCATGATAAATGCATGAACATCACCCTCACTTTTCTTCTTCTTTTCTTGACCACTCCAGTTACAGCTGACCACAGTCCATTCCCCAGGAGACTCAGGACAGGACTGAAACCCAAGTTGTAGTTTCTCCACCCACCTGGGCTAGGAAGGAGTCACACCAGTTGCTTTTGGCTCTTCAGTGTGCAACTTGGCTGTGGCCGCATTTCCGTGGCTTGTTCTCACCCGCCTGTCTTAGCTCTGACACCTTTTTTTCACCTCCTACCAGCCAACCTGACTTTGTTTTTGCCTTGTGGGATCCTTGCTTTGTTTTTACACACAGTGTAGGCACTGTGGCTTCCCACTCTCTTGTCTTGCACTTGGGACTGAATCATTCCTTGGCTTCTCTGTTTTTTTCATCTTGGCTATTCTCAACTATCATACTTGGCCACTGCCTCCTAAAAATCAGTTCCAACAGTCTGAGTCCCTCACTCAACCTTAGAATTGGTCAGACAGGACAAACCCTGAAGCAGAGTCTTTGTTTATTTTCCCCCAAAGAAGATGAAGTGAATTTGATAAGGAATTTTAGATGAACTGCCTTCACATAGGTCATCACAGGATCATGAAGTCATTGCATGGCTGTGGTCCTGTGCAGCCAAACCCCAAGAAATGCAAGCCTTATCCAAACAATGACACATAGAAGAGGAGACTGAAAGAGACAGAAATATTTTTGCTGCAGTGACCTCAGGATAAGGTCAGCCCCTCCGCAAAATTAGTGGAAACTTTTTTATGAACTTAAAGATCACTGGATTTCTTCTAAGTCCTGAAGTTTAGATGGTATGGTGAAAAAGATTCTTGATCTTCTTATGCAATAAGTCTGAGACTTATAGAAGGATTTCCACATCTTAATTTCTCATTATTTGGACTACATCTGGCCCCCTTGCAACTTAGACACATGGTTGCTCTCGTGTTCCTTCATCTTTAATCCTCCAACCAGCTCCGTCTAGCGCCTGGATCCCAGAGCAGGCTGTACATGTTTCTGAAGCTGGGGACACATCATGCAATGGGATCAGGGCTTCAGGGGTCACCTCTGTAACTGTGAGATCCTTCCCTCCCTGTGCCTTAGGGCTGTACAGAGGAGATCAGTGACCTAAGTAGATAAAGACTAGGTAGGAGTCAGGTTTCATACCCTGCTTAAGATGCAGTCTGATAATTCCAATTCCACAATGGAAGACGGATAGCTTTGTTATCCTCTCAGCTTAGTCTACCCTGATCATAACTTCCTGGATTTATTATGACAACACCGGTATTAAAACCCTTACTGAAGTCATGTATGTGTAATCTACTACTTCTTTGAGCCTGTCATAGAAGGTAATGGGTTGGTTTGTTATCTTGTTGGGGTGATTTGGCATGCTTGCTATGTCCATTAGTGATCATTCTGATCCTGACTTTATCTGCCTTTTGTAAGTAGTTTATATATATACAACTTACAAAATATAAAAGTGTTTATATATACGTATATATCTTATACATGTACATGATTATACATATATAAATGTAGATATAGGTGTCTGATAGTAAGAATCTAACACCAGATTCTATTTCATCAGACTCATCATTAAATGTTTAGAAAATTAGGCCTTTTCCGTCTCCACGGCAATTCAAGGCTAAAACCAAAACAAATCTCTGCAGAACACAGCTCATCCCTTAGACTTGGATTTCTAAGGGTGACTCCTTCATCTGCAGCATTGTCCTCTCCAGCATCCTGCATGCCACTGAGGTGTGCTTATTTTATTTTAATTTAGCAGTGAGAAAATCCACATCCCTGTAAGTAATTAAATTGTAAATCTTTCTACAGATATATTAATATACAAATACATAAATTCTGTGAGGCTTAAACAAGATGTTCAAGCCTAACGTGGGAGAAGCCAAGAAAAAACTTTTGGTTGTGAATCATAGCCAGAAATACAGCCTCTTCCCTGTCCACATAGTGTGCAAAATAAATCTGTTCTTGCATGAAAGACCTACACATTGGGTTTATTTTTGAACTGGGAAATATTCAGTGCTGTATTATATCTATCTCACCTTAGTCTGGTAGATGCTTGTCTCAGTCATTAACTAAGTAAAGCCCCAGTACCTAAAATGATGATTTTCCTTTTCCTTTTGGGGAAAATATTCATTTAAAAAAAAAAAAAATAAGTCAATCATCTCTCCCATATCCTCGAAATTCAGAAAAAAAAAAATTCCCCTCCTCAAAAATAGTAAGTACATGATTCCCAAGAAATATGAAATAAACTAAGCCCAACAATAAATTAATAGAACACCTTGTACAGCTTTGATCATCAAAAACCTTGTGAAATACAAGACATCTGTCCGTATTTATGGAGGAGATGATGTAATAGGTTGATAAAGTAGTTGTGCCAATCTTCACAATGTTTGATATTTTTCTTGAAATTCCAGCTTCAAGAGATTAGTCATTATATGGGAAAATCACCTCTTTTTAAAGCAAAACAAAACAAAACAAAAAAACAAAACCGTTTTTAGCATTTCTTTAGCTTTCATAATGTTAAAACAAAACCCGAGGAAGTCAAATTTAAAAGGAAGACAAATATGTCCTAGTTTTAAAGAAAGATCTACAAGTTAGCTTAGTTCTATGAGTCCCTACTGCGCTCAGTGAGAAGAGGCAGGCGTAGATATATGGAGAGACTGGTTCTCCTAAAATTAGAGGGGATGCATCGCCTTCTGGATTCTTCCTTTTCTCTCCTTTGGCTCTGAGAGAAGAATAGTTCAGACAAGATACCTGAGGTGGATTTATGGAGACAAGAATCATCTTACCCAATGTAAAATCCCATGGTGGTATCTATGTTGGAGGCGTCTACCCTGGAGTAACAAGCAGCTTGGGATCATGCATTTAGGAAGGACTTTTCCTCCCATCTCCCCTGCCACCACAGTGCACTATATTATTTTATCTTCCTTAGATTACAAGGTGTTTAAGAATGCAACATTAGAAGGCAAAATAATAGTTGTCTTCACTATCCCAACTGTCACCACAAGAAATTAAGAGGGAAAAAAAAAAAAGCCAGTGTCCTCACTTACCAGATGTGTGTTCCACTTGGATAGAATCCAAAATGATGTTCAAGTCCTGTCCCCCAAATTTCCTCTTATTCACAAGGGAAAAAAAATATATTAAAAAGGTTCCTTTTCTTCCCCACACCTGAAAAAAATGTTCCTCTATTCCAGCTGCAAAATATCCGGGCTTCCTTGAATATTTTGATTTAGGCCCAGTGTGATTTGAGACTGTGAGATAAAGGTTTAATGAGAAAAAAATGCTAATTATGACTGGAAAACTGGGCCACAAAATATATTAATGGCAAATAGTTTCATGCTGAGCTTCTCATTCGATAGAAGGGAAGGGTTTTTTGCAAATTAGGACATTCAGAGTAAAATATCCTCACTCTTTTTCCCTTATCTTGGTGCCATATGTTTAAGGTTTTACTGACAAAGCCTTCCTTATGTCCCATAAAACTGCAGTAGAGGCAGTGACAGGGATTGTCCTCATTCCTACCTTTAGGCATGAATTTTACTCCTCTGTGTTACCTGGAGTTGTTAACCTACTGGAAAGTAATCTCTGAAAGAATTGTTTTGAAAGAAGGGCAATTATTTGGTGTTACCTGATAGATCTCACATTGCCAAGCACCCCTGGACCTGCTTTGCTCAGCCACTCGTACTTTCAATGGTGCAACAATTCCAGTGATACGTACCCTTTGCACGAGCAGATATCATCAGATCTATGGCACTGGAATGGGACTAACAGTGAGACCAGATCTATTATCTTAGGGATATTATCTAAGATATCTATCTTAACTATTATCTATTATTTTAGCACTTTGCTAACATAGTTATTTGGTTATAAGGATTTATACTAATATTTTCATCCACTGTGCCCCTAAACACACCACACAGTGTTCATTCAGTATCACTTTCCATGACATGATGCAATCATTTTCAATTGAGTTATTTAACCAAAACTTGAGGTCTTCTTCCTTCTTTTATGTCCTCCAGCATTGCCCTGCTCTCTCAGAGGATTTATTATTTTAAGTGCTATCATAGGTTCCCATCAGTTTAAACACAGTGATTCTACCTTTAGATAATTTAATATATATTAATGAAGGCAAGAGTAAAAGAAAATGGGATTGCCAATGTCATCATTAAAACAGTATCTCAGATATTTACAATGAAGACATTAAAAAAAATAAAGTCAAGGATTAATTTCATCTCACTTCTTTACCTACCTTAAGCAAAAATATAGTCTCTTTGGACCCTAGACTACTTTTATAGTCTTTGGAGACACAGACAATCTAGAAAATGGAATTGAGGAAGCCACTCACTTTATTCTAAGATAACTTCATGAAGCAGGTAGGAGGACAGTTTACTCTTACAAAGTGTACATTTCCCATCACTGGCGATAAACAGGGCCTGAAGTGATTGGCTTAGATGTGGTTATCAACACTGCAGACAGCTGGGGTGACATTTATACCGTCAGTGCAGAGAAATTCCCATCCCTAAGCTTCAGTGAGATTGTTCCCCTCTCAAATGTCCAGTTTAAGGCAGTTGTATAGGCTTCCTTCTAGATGGTGGGCTGTCTTCTTCTTGGGTCTCTACAAGTATGGTTGCATCTGCTTTGGAAATGCATCTCTCCACTCACTGTAGTGGGAGTTGGCCATGGCTAACCACCTCAGCTAATGTCTCAAGTTAGTTGAATAAAATCTAGGGCCAAGGCTGCAAAGGTGAATTAGTGGCAGAACCAAAGGTAAATCCTATCTGAAGTCTCACCTGTTACCAGACACCCAACCTGTCTCTTGCCACATATGTAGTCTTCTCACTTTTACCAGTATCTCACCGATGCAATAATCCTTATGAGAAATCTCTTCTAACTTCAAGGGATAGTGTGAATGTGCAGAGTATTTATATAATTCTTGACTCTGTATTGTCTGCAAACAGTAGGAGAATGGGACAGCTGAGGAATGCAGCCTGGAGACACAGTAGTCATAGACACCTTAAGTTGGATGTAGGACAGGAATCAACCACGCTCATTAGTACTTAAATTGGCAAAGTGCTACCAAGGTAACGGCTCTCTCCACAATATTGTTGTCTTGACTAAACAACTTACCCTAAGCTCAGTTGAAATAATATGTTTTTTCACCTGCAGGAGTGAAACATTCAAGACGACATTCCAAGACGGATCTGGTTAAGGTCATAAAAATTTTGTGGTAACCTATATATTATTTTTATGCATATGCTTAACGCGATGTATTTTATGAATGTGCTACAGTGCAATAAATCACCTAAAACATAGTGTAAAACACTTCAGACTCTTACCAGAGTATCAGATGCTCACACATATTCCATACAACTGTAGGCTCATACAGATGCACAAGCGCAGAAACCTGCCACCTCCTGAGTACAGTTGACAGATGGGGGTACTGCTTGCTTGTCTTCTGCCTGGGAGGTCATGAGAGTAGTCACTGTGTCTGTGATGGATTAGCAGTCAAACGAAAGACAGATAGTGTGGAGGAACGGCATGGCTCCAGCATTTACTGTGTGTCTCAACAACTGGAGTAAAGGACAGAGATTCGTAGGAATTATATTGCAGGAGAGAGGAAGTCTGTCTCTTCCAGTGGATAAAGACAAATACACTGAAATTTGTGCTTCTGCAGAAGACCAACATGAGAAGTCATAAGGCAAATTGAAACCTTCATCTGAGTCTGCTTAGGGTCAGGGCACAGAGCGGATGACCCCCTGGTTAACTGCTATCCCCAGTTACTTTGATTTTATGATTCTGAGACTTGAGCACCATTGCATACTATGTGCTGGCTTCATCTGTTCAGGTATGCTTTTCAACTGTAGTAAGTGGCCCAGAAGTTTTCATAGCCTGGACACTGTTCACCCTTTGCAATCCATGTTGGAAAAATTGGCATAAAAGAAAGTCCCCTTTTTCATCCAAGATACCAAATTAAATGGGGCCATAATGATCCTTTCTGATCTTAACAATTACAAAATGTTAGAAACAAGTTAGAAAGAGGGGCTTATTGTAAGAGGCTGGGCAAATGTTCTGTAGATTTGATACCATGCTCCAGTGATCATCAGTGAAGGACACTTACTGGTGAAATAAACATTACTGGCCAAATGACACTGAAATAGAAAATTCCTCCTTAGTATTTTTAAATTCATCTAGTGCATACTAAAAGAAGCTCTAAACATGACCCAAGCTTGATTCTTCCAGAATAAAAGCTGCTCCCCAAGAGCTACTGAGCTGAGGTCTCAGTTGCACACCTGGATGCCACTAAAGAGCAGCAAAGGTAGCAGCTCAAAGAGCTTCCCAGGTGGCTCAGCCACCTCCCCACATGCCCTGCTTCTCCATGCAGCTTGCTCCAAAAGGCTGCAGGCATCATGTGTCCCTGAAATGGCAAGCCAGCTCCAAGGGAAGCATTAGATGGGTAAGGTGGCAGGATTGCTGGAAGCTGAAAGCATCCCGATGACTTTCATATCCTGCCAGTTCTCCACCAAAACCAACACATATCCACCGAGCGCTTAAATCTCACCTGGTAGGTGTTTTCCAATGGAAAATTACTCCACAGGCAGACTCTTGACCAGATCTTATAAAGGGTCGATTCAGACAATGGTAAAATTAATTTGGGTTCTTTGAAAGTGGGACTTCCATAGGGAACAGCTAACTTTTTACTTGTTTAAAAAAAAAAAAAAAAGTTTATTTTTGCTAGAGGAAACTCCCATTGACTTTTACTGACCTCAGGTTTCAACCCTCAGAGAGGACAGTGTCAGTCAGAAAGCTCTAAACAGAGTTATACTGGATAGCCCTGGAGAAAAGGGGTGCATAATTAAGGAATGGGAGGTCCATGTCACTGGGGGTAGGAGTGAGAGGAAAAGGAAAAGCAGAATGAGAGAGTTAGTGGCATAAAATGGCCTGGAGAGTAAACCCTGCTCCTCTGCTTTAAGTGAAATCAGTGCCTAGGCCTGTTCCCTAGGATACTGTGTCCCTACAGTGTGCTCACTCATGGACCAATTTAGCAATATTCTCAAGTTTTCAGTTCCTGCAAAACAAAAAATCTCATAGATTCCCAAACCCACAAGGGCCAGCAGCGGGTATGGAGCCGGCAGGAGTGTGTAATATAAGAGAGTGTTTGTTGGTAGCCTGGGATAAGCCCAGATCTTAGCCCTGCCTGTCAGCTTGGAAAGCCACTTGCCTGAGCACAATAAGGAGTGATTCACGGTTTCATTAATGGTATCACCAACCTGGCGGCCGGGGTGGGGGGGGGATCATCAGGCCAATTTGGAGTCGCTCTCTCCCTGCCAGCAAAACAGTCATCTGCAGGCTTTCAAAACACAGGAGGGGAAAGGAAAAAAAAAGGGAAAAAAAAGAGAAATAGAGTACAAGGTACCTGTGCCAGGAGCTGATGCCTGGGGCTGGGCTAGGGCCGCGGCTTGTAGGCAGCGTGCATGTGCGCCCAGACAGTGATGCAAGGAGGCAGGAGGCTGCGGCAGTGGCAGGACGTTGCTTTGGTGAAGAAGGGCAAGAAACCCTGTTCTCCCCTTTCTTTTGCTTTTCTGCCCTTCTCACCAACCTCTCAGCACGTCAGTCCCAAATTTCAATGAGAAAGAAACTCCTGGCAGGCGCTGGTAGGAAACTGTTGAACTTTGGGAGTTGCTGACAGCCTTTAACGTATTTCCAGGTTACCCACAATGGTGTGGGGCTTGGTGTGGAGGGTTTGCCTTCTGCAGAGAGAGTAACATGTGTAAGTATATATTTTTGGTCTGATTCATACGTTAGCATTGTTTGAGAGACCCCTGACTGAAAGGAGAAGTCCAAGAAGGAAGTTTTGTGTGCTTCTCTTGACTGATGATGAAGCCACGTTGCCTTTAAAAAACAACATCTGGAGCTTCTTTCTGGACTGGGCTAACTAACATCAGACTTCCTTCCTGAATCCTGCTGCAGAGGCCCATGAGTATTGCCTTTCTGTCAAGAAAACAAACAAACAAAAAATATGTTCATAAGGAATTTTTTCTGCATTTATCTAAATGTTTTTCATCCTTTAGATTCCTCCTCCAATCCATTTCAATCAGAAGTTTTTCTGGAGCAAGGAGCACTGACAGAAAAAATAAAGGCTGGGATTCTTCTTGCCTATGTTGAGATATCTTTCTACTATTTTACCTGTAAACCAGTCATCTAAAACTCCCAGTAGTCAGTAGAGAGAAAGATGCCTCCAGTGAAAGACTCAATTCAAGTGTCTGAGGAAGAGGAGGGACTTCTGAGGATGCCTGTTTCTCTGTTGACTCCGGACCAAGATTAGGAGACTGACTTTGCTTCAGATAACCAACGATCAGAAAATAAACTACATTTGTTCAGCTAAATCGCATTTTGTGCACTATTGACCAGAATGATGAGGGGCTCAATCCACTTGCCTGCCTGTAAGCTTCTGGTGATATTTTGGGTGCCCTAAGACTATTACTTCACATCCAGCTGGCACATTAGGAATGCTTAGAAGTAGGTTCTGTGGTACCTCTAATAGACTTCCATCACTTCAAAAAATGGAAGAGTGCAGACAAGTCCTTAGGCTCCTCGTCAATGCTTGTTGCTGCCTGGCCTCATTGTTTCTTGAATGTAGATACTTCAGCAGTTGTGAAGCTTAAGGCAGACACCTGCAACAGGTCTAAATCTGTGTAGGTCTCTCAGCTTTCCCAGGTGAGGAGTGTTAACACCATTTCTCTAGTTCAGGAAGGAAGTGTGTGAAGAACTACAGGCATTTCTGCAGAAATTTTGAAAAGTGGGTTTTTTTCAGAAATGGATGAAACCCCCATATTTTTTATGTGATGAACAGTGGTACTTCTGTTCCAGGTGACCCACTTACTTAGGCTGCTCTGGAGCTTGGTGCATTTGATTCTGACTGAAACCTTATTTAGATTGCTGAAGTTATTTCATCTCTTCATAGAAGTACAGCCATAGTATCACAAAGGCTGTTTTTACTGCTATAAATTGGAATTAATCACTTTATCTAGACCACTAAAGACAGAGTATTATAAATTTGTAGGGTGATAAAAGTCTCAAATTCTCTGTAAAAATGCGGTCTGGATGAGATGTTGCCATCTCTCATCTAAACTTAAATAGAAATTTGGCTGTTCTATTCCAAGCCACCCCTAACCTATGGGATGCGTATCCTTGCACCTGAAGCATATGACATAACCTTCTACAGAGGCACACAGGGGCCATTTTGCACACAAACTACGGTTGCCAAACATCCCATGGCGGTGACATGCCCTTCCCAGGAGCAGACTATGCACGTCCTTCAGTGTCGTTCGATGGCCAGTGATCCAGAACTGGCCTGCAAGACTTAGCTCCCCTCAAAGTTAAACTGAAGCTGCAACTGCAGCTAATTCAATGGAGAAATGACTAGTAAAAATAAAGAAGTAAATCCATGTGAAATGTTATATATTTAAATTCTGTAAAAAACTGTCATGAATGATTTTCGATAGCTCAGTTAAAGTGTCTTTAACGGACAAGATTTATTTGAATAGAAAAGGGAAAAAAATGCCTATGTGGATTCCCACTTACCGTTTTGGGATATCTTGCTTTTGGCTGTGCTGTAAATACTTCAAGAAGAAGGTGGGGTATTTTCTTTATTTTTTACTCATCGTCTCAATTATTAAAACAGGATTAAAATATTGATTTACTACAGCAGTGGGAGGGACAAGATTTCGGTGTTCTTTATGTAATTCTGACCCAGGCTCCCTTTTTTCCTTTGCTGCCAAGAGCTGGAATAATCACTTCCCATGGCTGTCTGAGTTCGACAAGTCTGCCAAAAGCACAGAGATTCCCAAACTACTACTGTCTTCAAGTGATCCATGAAAAAGCAGGTTCAAAATGTTTCCAGTAGGCATACAACAAGTCAAAACACTGAGAATTAGGAATGGCTTGGGAAACTTTAGCAATGTGTTTGACCAAAACCACTCCCCAGATCTAAACTTGGAGACATCAAAACATTGGACTAGCCTCGTGTCTTAAATTTCCAGTTATTTGAAGTCCCATAGCTTTAATTTTTTATGTTCGGTTTCTGCTATGTCTTTCTTTTCTCACTTAAAATGCCCTGAAGTGTTTCAAATATGAAAAGTGTCTTGACCTGGTGCTGGAGAACATGTCTTTAAGCACATATTTCAGGTCACACAGACCTCCAGACAGCCTTAAAGTGGTAATAACCTTTCATCACTTCTCTCTATTTCCCATTAGAAGTGGGGATATTGCCGGCACATTAGAACTTGCGCTGCTTACTCTGAGTCAGCCAGATGTGAGCTGGTTCTGATCTGAAAGTCATGTAACTACACTTAGCTTGGTGATGAACCTGAATTATTCCATCTTGCTGAGCTGTATCATTTGTCGAGTCATTTTACTGCTAGAAGAATGGTACCTGAAGTCTTTAGAGAGAAGAGGAGAAGGAAGGAGGGGAGGGGAAGGCATGAGAGGAGATGAGAGGAGAGGGAAAAGAAAAAAAAAAGTTAAATTATGTGTGCCACTATATTGTTTCCCTGTATACTAGTCTTTTTCTTTATTATTTTATTTTTTTTCCTTCAAATGTTAAAAATAAGGGGGAAACTATTTTTCATCTAGCTGGCTCATGAAAATCCAATGCCAGTGAAGTAAACTTTTTGCAGGGTGATTAATCAGAACAACCTCACTTTTCCATGTCGGCTGTGTGTTGCCAAGTGAGTGGGAAAGGGAAGGATCCTTCCAGCAGGAAGAGGACAGCTGGCCCTGTCCAAGGTTCTAGCCTGGCTTCCCACCAGCAACATTCCCTGATAACCTTGCCCCATGCCTGAATTTATGCAAGAGCCATCTCAGAAGTGGCTTCAGGCCGCACTGTGGTTTCAAGTCATGTAACTGAAATACAGCCAGACATCTTCTTCTGGGATTGAGAATCAGCATTTATTCACTGTGGGTTTAGCTTCATAAGACATGGCAGTGCCTTTCTCCAGTGGTTAACGATGGCAAAGGAGAAGGAGGAACTGAAAGTAGGAGGTATTTGGTTGTTCAGTTTCTGCTTCATCACCATTATGGTACTTTAGATACTGGGAAATTCAAAATAAGGAAAGATCTAGACCAAGGAAACAGCAGAAGCCTTGGCAAAGGACTAACTAGAAAAATCTTACAACAACATGTGCAAAAAAGAAGAGGCAAGTGGCATTTCCTTGCTGATGGTAACAAGTTTGCGTAGAACTGGAAATGGAAGAGGATGTTCAGATAGGATTTAATGATTAGCACCAAAGACTGTCATAGCTGTCTGTCATGAGCTTACTTTTGGGCCTGGGAAACAGAAGTCCTTTCACTGACTGGATTTTCAGCAGGGCAAAGCTCTGTGGGATGAGACCTCTCCTGTTCTGGAGAGGCCCCTGATATTGCTTCCTCATCTGCCTGCTGCTGTTTGCTACCAGCAGTTCCTTGGTCCAGTACTGATCCCTGGTTCACAGAATCACAGAATCACAGAATCACAGAATCGTAAGGGTTGGAAGGGACCTCAGGAGATCATCTAGTCCAACCCCCCTGCTCAAGCAGGCTCACCTAGAGCATGCTACACAGGACTTCATCCAGGCGGGCTTTGAATATCTCCAGAGAAGGAGACTCCACAACCTCCCTGGGCAGCCTGTTCCAGTGCTCTGCCACCCTCAGAGTGAAGAAGTTCTTCCTCATATTCAACTGAAACCTCTCGTGTTTCAGTTTGCATCCATTGCCCCTAGTCCTGTCGCTGGACACCACTGCAAACAGACTGCTTCCGTCCTCTTGACTTCCGCCCTTCAGATATTTGTATGTGTTGATGAGATCCCCTCTCAGTCTTCTCTTCTTCAGGCTGAACAAGCCCAACTCTCTCAGCCTTTCCTCGTAGGGGAGATGCTCCAGTCCCTTTATCATTCTAGTAGCTCTCCTCAAAGCCAAAGCCACTGTGGAATATCTGATAGGTAATTAGCATGAGCTTCAGGAGAAAGTCCCATTTATATGAGACAAAAGATTATCAAGGTTTCTAGGGTATTTCATTCCCCAGCTCCTTTCAAAGCTTGACTTTTACGTATAATGTGCATAGTCAGGTTCCAAAACTTCCCCTGCATTATGTTGGTCTTTCTGGGCAATTTACAAGGAGAGGAAGCAAAAAATTATTCCTACTGGGAGTGCCAAGTGTTGCTCAGAATAACAGATTTCGTTGGTGGCAACAATCACAACCAACTTTTCTTTCCATAGCCTGGGGAGAGACAAACTTGGCACAGTCTATAGGCAACTTAACCATGATAATTTTGCTGCTTGAAATAACACCTAACTTTGTCTATTCCTTGAACCAGCCCAGCTAGAATTTAATCTCTGTTCCTTTAGAAATGAGTCACACCATTTTGTTGATCTGACCGTTCATTAACGAAGGATATTTCACATAAGGTTAAAACAATCCGAGTCTGTTGTAGACTGGTACTGTGAGAGACAAGGTGCTTGCTGCAATGAAAGCCTATACACTGTAGTGGTTTGTAGTTGGTCCTCAAACCTACAGGTTTCTTGCCCAATTATGTGACCCAAATATACTTGTTGAACAATCAGTTTGTGTTACCACATCTATGCTAATTAATTAAACATTGTCCACAGTGCTGGAATTTAATTTTCTCTATCGTTCCGTTACCAGAGTAGTCTGTAGCAGGGATTCATGCCATTCAGCACCCTCCCAACTCATGGCAAGATGTGAGAGTTTGAATATTACTGGGACGATATCTAGTAGATAATTTGCACACATTCGTTCTGGTTTGGAGGCCAGGTTTGATTTGCCTAGACGAAGGCCACTCTGTGGCAGCTGGCCTCAATAGACAAGGCCCTTACATATTTAATATTTCAGTGTCAAACTTTCTCAGTGGGCACATCATTTTAGTTGAAGATTCTTGGAAAGGCATGGTAGAGCTAAGGAGACACAAAAGGTTGACTTGACTAACACACCTCTGTGTGTACCTACACCCATACGAGACAACGACAGAGTGGATGACTGCGTTTTATATGTATGTCTCACATCAATTTAGGTGAGAAGACCAGATTCTTTCCTGGGATCAAACACTTGAAGAGAGCAGAGCAGAGGGGGATCAGAAATGGAGAGGCATGTGAAATAACCATGGTAGAAACCTCCTTCATGGCACACTGCTGACCATGTACTGTGGAGCTGAATACACCACTTGTGCTTACTGGGATGGACTCCTCCTGTCTCCTATTCACTTGCACATCACTCCTTAGCCTTTTATTCCCTGAGGTTTCTTTTCTTCTGCTGCACTATGTCTGCTGTTGAGATGATGGCAGCTGCAGGCTGTCCCCAGGTCATCCCTTCTTTCCCCTGGCTAGAGCACGAGTCAGCAACCAACACCTGAATTAAATACTCTGGTTGGTATTGGCGGTGTTCATTTCCTCTCCTAGGATGTGGAGCAATCAATTACCTCATCACTGAGCAGAAACAGCCTTGTTGCTGGATTTACACAAGCAAACCTTTCATAGTGCCTGCAGGTATTAATGTCCAGGGGAGAGGGCCAAAGCTTTCTTAGATTTTCCCCTTTTATTCCATGTCCTCGAGGGTATTCTGATACACAGGCACTGGAAAGACTGCGGCCTCCAGAAACGTTCAAACCTCCTTGCTGCAAAGTTATCTTCCCAGAATCATCTCCCTGCTGCTGCAGTGTGGGAAGGAGAAAGCATCCATTTTACAGAGTGGTGTTTAAGATTTAGACTAATTAGAGACTTGAGGAAATGAGCAGAAATCTGTGAAGGACAAAAGTAATTTAAGTCTCAAAGGTTCATTGTGGCCATCTCTACTAAATGGCTGTAGGCTGCCACTGTTCCCCACCTAAGCATCCACAACCTTTCTTCTTATTTCACTTTTATTTTCTTGTAGTATAAATTGAATGGATCTGGATTAAAAGTCAAAAGAAATGAAACTTTTTATTTCTTGTATTTTGGGAAAGCATGGTGTCCTTCTCCAGAGGCATTATTCAGCACTACTTTTTTTGTTTGCATGATTTTTTGTGTCAGAGCAAAATCAGTGTGTGATGAGTTGGGCTTGTTCAGCCTGAAGAAGAGAAGACTGAGAGGGGATCTCATCACCATGTACAAATATCTCAAGAGTGGGGGTCACAAGGACGGAGCCAGACCCTTCCCGGTGGTGCCCAGCGCCAGGACAAGGGGCCATGGGCACAAACTGAAGCAGAAGAGGTTTCAGTTGAATATGAGGAAGAAGTTCTTGACTTGGAGGGTGCCCGAGCCCTGGCCCAGGCTGCCCAGGGAGGCTGTGGAGTTTCCTTCTCTGGAGATATTCAAACCCTGCCTGGACAATGTCCTGTGCCCCCTGCTCTGGGTGAGTCTGCTTGAGCAGGGGGGTTGGACTGGATGATCTACTGAGGTCCTTTCCAACCCCTGCCATTCTGTGCTTCTGTGTAATACATAGATGACTATAGAAAATTGCACTCACAAGATCTCTCGAGACAATATCTCTAGGGGTCAGGAATTACCAAGTATTTCTTAAAACCTCCACAATCCTGGGCCTCCCAAGAGTCAGAACCAACAAAATGTCTTACTGTCATGACAGCTCTAACAATTAAACCTACTACCTTCAAAGAAGAGTGATCTTATTTATGGTCCATAGGTTGCATGGAAAGTCAAATGTTGTAGGACTTCTGAATAAGTTTCCTATGAAGAACTCTAAAAAAGGCAAACTTATTCTTAGTCCCCCAGCAGAAGAGTAGTTTTAAACCTATGCAATATTAGATGTCTCTGATTCCAGCATCTTTTCCAGCCTCTTTCTGTATGTCATGCTTTTCTGGCTCTGCTGCCTAGTGCCAGTACTAAAGTGGGACTGAGCAGACTGGCAACTAATTGCCTTGGGTCTGTAAAGATCTATCAGTAACTTAAGTACCCACTTTCTCCTTGCTCCAGCCTTTGGGGTAACCTGGTTGATGAGTTACCTCCATTAGGATGCAGGACTTTTGAAGTATGTAGGTGTTGCCGAAGCTTGTAACTAAAAGACACTACATTTCAATGAAGTGAATGAACACACTGATCAATGAACTATAGCTCTTCCCTCCTTCATGTTATTATCCATCTTGAACACACTTTAAACTCTCTTTTAAGAGAGACTGTCTTAAGTGCAGGTTATTTAATCTTCTGCTCTCTCCACATATGATTTATCGGAAACATGAGCTCTGAGTCTCCCTCTTTCCAACCATATAGGGAACCCCTCTTTAATAACTTATTTCTTCTTAAACTATCTCAAAGTCAAGTTCTTCAACTGATCAGAGACCATAGCCAGCTGAGGCATCCCTTAATTTTTTTTCTTCTGGCATCCTCAAGGCTTCAGGCTTGCAAAGAGTGCTTGTGCAGGGATGTTCCATAAAAGCTTAAGCTCACTAAAACTTGATGATCCCCTTCCTTAAGTCCTATGTATGCTTTTTTTTTCCTTGTGTTACCTCATGTGTGAACACAATATGAAGAAAAACAGCTAAAGTGGTAAGAGAGATTTATAACCTCTATGAAGTTCCCAGTTTACCAAAAAAAAAAAAAAGTTCTTGATATGATTATGAAATCCCATACTCTACACAACCTGCTAACCCAAATCTTTCTGAGACCATTTTGCATTTTGCTCAAGGCAAAACCTAATTGATTTCTATGGTTTTATTCATTTGCTGGTTTGTACATCATGACAGGACGTTCATTTGCTGAGCTGTGGAGATCTGGTAAATGAAAGACCTGCTTCTTTGCTGCCTTGGTGAAACGCTAGAGCTTTTCCAGCTTGGGATAGTGTAAACAGTTTGACAGCCACCATTTCTGCTGACACTCTGAGAACCGAACAAGTGGCCTCTAGAACTAAACCCAGAAATTACTACAAGATGAGCTCATGCTCCCCAGGTAGAATTCTAACGAACACACATTCTCTGAGACCTCAATAAAGCCATATATGACACACTTACCAACAAGATACCAGGAGGAAAAATGGTGAAGGGGAATGATGACTAACAACGTTTTTTTTTGCCTTGCCACATTTAAGGGACTAAACTAGCGCTGTGTTGGTGGTGCACAAGTGCTTTCTCTGTGTGGAGTAAATGAAGAAGAGATCTAGTGTCATAAAAGAACAAGTAATTAATCAGCTCAGAGTGTTTTATGCAAGCATTAAAGTTTTAAGTGCTTCGTATTTGTAGGGCTTGTTATTCCTGGATATTCTTTCCAAACCTGTTGAGAGACATGAAGCAAATTTCTGGAAAGCTTCCCCAGATTTTCTTAACGTAGAGTAAACCTTGTTGTGTGTCTGCTTGGCTTCAGTATCCCAAAGATCCTGTGCTGTAGCAACATGAAAGGTGACTGGATTCCAACAACCTCTCATGTTTGTTTAAGGTTTGGGACTAACACACCCATCTGACTTGACTTAGTTTTTATTCATCACTCCCTACATGTTACACCCACCTCTTGCATTACACTCCCTGTATAGCCCAATATTGCTTTTAAAATTAATATTTTTTAAGATATATATAATGTGTTTTCATTTTCCCTTTTCTCCAGCGACACTCATCAGACATAGACTGGCATGCCTCCATCTCTCGGGGCCAGAGTTATGCAAGAAAACCCTAAAATGAGTAAGCCTAAGCCCAGGACAAATATCAGGACTGATATTTGTCTCCTGCCGGTTTGAGGTGAAGTGAAAGCCAGTCCACCAAAATGAATTACAACTTAATTTGGTGGGATAGGATTATCAAAAAGCAAAAACAGAATTGAGGCTGTAGCTCTAAAGCGAAGGCTATAGACATGGCTACGGAAGCAAGAAAAAGGATTTTGTTTTCCAGACGAAATGAAGCAGTCAGTGCCTGAAAAGGTGAGGTCCTTGATTCAGTTGCCAGAGCAGAGGCATCTGTAATGCTCTACTGTACTTGACTTGGCTTTCAGCATCTAGTTCCTGTCCCTGCATCTGCCTATGTACTACAACCACATCCCTAATCCCTGCAGGGATGAAAATTAGCTGTACACTATTCTACCTTCCCTCATTTCTATGAAAGAGAAATGAGGACACATAGAGCATAAACCATGATGTGTAGACCAGGACTTTAGGTCACAACTTGGAGTGTGCCAGTCTTGCATTTTAGGCATGACCTGGATGACCATCTTGGTAAGCTGTGGGAGAAAGGTTTCTTATTTAACTTTGAAAGGTTAATGAATACCTTTATTGGGGTTGCTTTGGGGTTTATGTTTATACACTATGATTAAGTCTTTTATTCTATAATCACAGGCTTTCCCTCCTTGCTCACAGGATTTCTGACCCATTCAGGAAGCTAGATTGATTTGGATATAGGGTTGGTTAGTGAAGATTACTGTTAGTAAAACCTTAGCACTTCTGGGGTCTTTTTTTCAGAAACTAAACAATGTACAGAGTTTGAAATATTGAAAGAAAAGAGAAAATAATTTCATGTTGCAACTACCGGGAAGCTAGGTTTTGCCCACATCTGTGCCCAGAATTCTGATATGTTGATGTGTAAGCGTCTTTAAACCTTTTTTTTTTTTTTTTCCAAAGCTGAGTGTCTTGCTAAAGAGCTAAGATTTACTTTGCAGAAACACCAAGAACTCTTAGCAGTTGTTGAAGTTGGGGAGAGGTGTTTTTGAAACAGTGCTGAACAGTCACAAACCTTCTGAAAAATCAAGCTCCAAGAATCAAACCCGTACCACCTAAATGCAAATACCTCAACTAGAGAGTCTGGTTGTATCGGAATCTCTCTTCAGTCAAAGGAGAGAGACACAGACCTCCAAATCAATCCAGATCAGGCTGTAGAGAGTCATGTATCTGTCAGCTCACCTTCGGAAAGCCTACCAGATTCCTAATCTAGGTAAATTAGTTTAGGGTGGGTTAATTCAGGCGCCTCAATCCAGCCTCCATACTCCATGGAAACTTGAGTCTTCTCTTTCTTTTTGCTTTAGTTCCCCAGTATGTAATGCTGTATCCTCATTTGCCACGGAAAACTATAAAGATATCATCTTTAAGGCTTTTTAAACTGTTGTGATACTGCATACGCTGAGTGAACGCTTCCTACTTCAGAGCAGATTTTGAGTGGTGCACTGTGAACGAAGCATGGGAAAATGTGTTGCACATAAAGAAAATAAAGTATAGCTGGTTACTTAGTCCTTGTCAGCTTCACGTTTGTGAGGTTGATATTTGCCCTGAATAACACTCTCTTAAAGTAGCTCACGTGCATGCACGTCTCACGCATACCCCACCACATCAATCGAGAGAGAATCGATACATTGCCATCTGATGTCTAAATAGCGTTGTTTCTGTTATCGAGGAACGTATGTGTGACCCATTCCTTTTGACTGCAAATTGCAGCTGACAGCTGCGTCACGGCTCCCTGATGACAAGCCATGAGGAATTCCTTATTCAGTGATCCATAGATTTCCATTCCAGAAAGGTTCAACAGACCTTCAAAATTAGTACCAACAGTCACACTTTCCCAAAGTGTTTTCTCCCACCTATCAGCATATGCACCCCTTCCCCCGGGCAAGTGTTTGGCTGCCTACTTCTGTTTGCATAATATCTCTGAAGGAAGGTTTATTTTTTTCTTGGCGATGGTATTATCTCTTGACTGTTGTTGTGCAGAAAGGGTCTCAAAGGCACATTGTTTCTGTAGAGCTGAAAGAGGGTGATGGTTCTCACCCTGGAAAAAGTCCCACTAAGCAAATGATTATATTCTTAAAATAGCTTTCAGGAGCTCGCTGTCTAATGGATTACTCAGCATTTTAAACAGAATCCTTTTCACAAGAAAGCAAGCTCCAGTAATTTCAGCTGCTGCCTCTTCTTTGTAAGTTTGTGCTAAAGCAAACTCTCTGCTGCACATATCAGAATTCCTGGGGACTGCCTCACGCAGGGGTTCAGGCACTGCTTTGGGAGATAAAGTTCCTGAAGCCACGCTCTCTGATACAATTAAGCCTTTTCACATTACATAGCTGGTACAGAAGAGCTGAGTCTTGGCTGTACTAATACGTCCAAGAATAGCTTGCGGAGGATGGGAGGAGTGTAAAGCTGGCAAAAATGCCTTTTATGCCAGTCATCCTCTATTGCTGTGTTAGCAAGGGACATGCGAGCAGAAATGCCAAGCACCGGAGACTTGCTTGTGGCTGTATCTCAGTGAACCTCTATTATTCTACAGCAAATGAGAGATGTTATAGCAAGCCTGGGATCCGTGAATGTGCTACCACAGTTTCAGGAATAATTAGGTCTGCCTTTTTTTGCCACATCATCCTACTTGCATCAGTTGGTAAGTGCGAAATATATAGCTATCTGAGAGAATTAAGACCCTAAATTTTAGTATTAGGGATTCAACACATCAGCTGGAGAATCTTGGTCCAAGTCTTTTCAACTCCTCAGTGTCTCAGTCTTTCTCCACACTTGTTTTTTTTTTCCTCCTTTCTTCTGGGAGGATGTGGACAGTCTTGCCCAGACTAGAAACAAGGAGTGGAAGTGCTCTGATTTCCATGTCAGCAGGCATGAGGTGACCCTGCCTGCCAGGCAGAGTATTTGCATTTCTCAAGCACTTCTTGAGAACTTGGAAACTCATTGCTGTCATCCTTGTAAGACCCAGTCCCTTTCTCAACACACCCAGCGCTTCATGAAAGATCACCCCTGGCTGCTTATGTGGTCCTGCTTTGCCACCTCTGCGGTGATGTAAAGTTGTTTTCCCTCATTTAATTATCTCAGACTGGCAATCACTGTTGGTGCAGGTAATCAAGGCCTTATTCAAAGCCTGATGAAGTCACACTGGTTGTGAGTATGAGAGTTAACGAAGCAGTGGCAAGGAACATTTCTGTGCATTGGATCACAATTATCTGTCCTCTTAGGAAAGGCACTGGTGTGATTTGAGCCCAAGTACCACTCTCCAAAACAATTCCTGGCCACGGTTCAGGTGTCAGGGACCATTTCCAGTCAGCTGTTTGTATGTAGTCACAAGTCTTTAGAACTGATGACACTGCCATGTTGTCATGGTCATGTCATGGTTTCCACTGCTAATTACACTAATGCAGGTATTTGGAGGGAAAAATAGAAAAAATAAATGCAAAGCAAACCCAAAACCAAGACAAAAATCCCTTATGCTTTGCTATTATAAGGCTCCAGACTAGCTAAACTTGCTTCTGTCTCGGTGAGAAGGGGCTTTACAGGTTTCGTTGAATAACAGCTAAAATCAGGACCTCAGGTTGCAATAACTGTGCTTTTATCTTTTGAGTTTCTGCTCTTTTTGAGGACTCCCTTTCATAGAGCTGGTCAAAAACTATTCCCACTAAAACATTCTCCTGACAGGAAATGTGGGTTTTATCTAAACTGTCAACCTTTCCATAGAAGGTATCATTAATGATGAAACATTTCAGTTTTCCAATGGGACTTTTTTGACTTCTCAACTATTTCAATTTAGCCGAGGATTTAAACAGTCTTCTGGGGATGAGCTTTCTCTAGGGCAGAGATTATCACTCCTGTCACTTATTTTTAGAGCACCCCAACAAGTCTCTGATGAGATGTTCTCATCCACAACACAGTGTGGACAACAAGTGCAAACAGCTGATTGCATTTCTCTGCAATGAGCCCCAAGGAGACAGAAGGTGAATTATCCAAAGAATGAGATTTAGACCTGTACTAAAATTCCATGTTAAGGACTCCTTTACCTATAGCTCTTAAGGTGTGACATTTCTCATCCTAAGCCAGGCATGTTTTAGCTAACTCAGCTGAGGCACTTACTCTAATGACAGAGTGCCCAACTAGAAGAGGTCTGCTTTTTAAGCCCCTGAAGTTAGCAGCGATGAATCCTTGTCTTCAGTTCCTCTGAAACATCTCAAACTACTTTCGCATTTTAAATTACTCAGTCCTAATGACTAAAGCCTTGGAGCGGATCACACACAAATAGTATCAGCAGATTCCTGGACACAGATTTCCACGAACATCTTGTAATCATGCATTTCTTTTCACATAGCTGTGATTTACATGGCATTTCTCACTACGTCAGCCAGAGAGTGAATGTATTTTATGTTCCCCTCTATTTTGTAAAGGTTAGGAGATGAGAGCAGTCTTAGCATTCAAGCCAGGTGTTGCTCTATGTGTTTTTAGCTTGCAGCTTCTCCAGTTTGACCCTTGATGCAGCAGTCAAGATGGTCACAGTCACGGTAGAACGCTTAAAGTCTCTGTCAGACTAATGGCTTCTTTAATTCACTCTGGTTTAAAACATCTAAGTGTAGACAGGATTTTACAGTATCCCACCCATGCTGGCATATTCTTCCCACGGCAGTTAAATAGCTGTGCATGAAGCCAGGTTTTCTTTAAACATCATCTATAATTATTTTGTATAAGTTCTCTGTTGCCTGAAAAATCCTCTCTCATTCTTCCATTATTTTTTTACACCCTCTCCTCTTTTCCTGACACATTGTGTGTAATGGATACAGCCCAGACCAGAACAGGAAGCCTCTTCTGCATGTCTCCAGCCAGGCTCAGCATACCCCCCTTCGGATTGCAAGAGGTTGGATCCCCCACATGGGTGTATTAATAATGTTATGAAGGGAAAGCTCTATATTGCTGTGACATCCAATACAAAGGAACCTTGGCACATCAGGAAGTGGAAAGGCAGTTTTGGCACCAGCCTTGGTAAAAGCATGTCTGTAGCTCAGCCTCATACCCAGACAGTGAAGACTTGAAATCATATCTGTATTTGGCTAGAGCTTCAGACACATGGTGTATTTAACATAGATGAAGTTAGAGGCATGGATAACAAGCAACTGCTTAGGACGTGCTCACCTCAATTCTTCTGCATATGCAAAGGCTTGTTGCATCAACTCTGTTGATTTCAGAGAAGGGATCTCCAGTTTACAGTAATCTAAATAGAAATGAGGTTAAAATTTTTGAGCTAGATGCTCAGGATTCGAGAAATGCGAAGCTGTCTGTATTAGATACTGTGGTACTCAAGAAATGCAGAAGCCAAGTGGGCAGGAACGGCAAGGCCAAGAAGAGGAGGAGGAAGAGGGCATCACCATGACCACACAGTGACTGGCAGGACTGGAATGTGGCTTTGCTATAAAACTTAGGGCTCAAAATTAAACTGCGTCACTTGGAGCATCCATACTGTGTATGCTGTCTTTCCTTGACCCGCAGACGGCAGGGTGTCTGCGTGATCCTTCGGGTAACCTTAAAGTTGATACAAGAACCAACAAGATACTTTTCATCCCATGACTTTCCCCTGTTCTCAAGCATTTAATATACCTTAATGACCATTGAAACAGGCTTGAGAAGTAGGCTGACAGCATCATTTTCTGACAAAAAGAACATTTAAGAAGTGTTTGTGAGCCTAAAGATGGCACCCTGGTATGGCTCTACCAATGCCTATGAATATAAACCTTACTGAAAATTTTGGAGAGTTAGGAACAATGGCAATAAGGCCAGACAGTCCTTTTTTCAAAGTCAAGGTAAAACTGGGTTTTGTTTAGATTAACATTTCTTGTCAGAATTGTTGAATGGAAGTTAAGAGTTTATCTATGTGTGTTTCATAGAATCATAGAATGTTTTGGGTTGGAAGGGACCTTTAGAGGTCACCCAGTCCAACCCCCCTGCAGGAGCAGGGACACCTTGAACCACATCAGGTTGCTCACAGCCCCGTCCAACTTGGCCTGGAATGTTCCCAGGGATGGGGCCTGCACCCCCTCTCTGGGCAACCCCTGCCAGGGTTTCACCACCCTCAGTATAAAGAATTTCTTCCTTAGATCCAGCCTAAACCTACCCTGGTTTAGTTTAAAACCATCCCCCCTTGTCCTGTCCCAGCTGGCCCTACTAAAAAGCTTGTCCCCCCCTTTCCTCTGGGCCCCCTTGAAGCCCTGTCCGGCCGCACTCAGCTCTGCCCGCAGCCTTCTCTTCTCCAGGCTGAACACCCCCAACTCTCCCAGCCTGGCCTCAGAGCAGAGGGGCTCCAGCCCTCGGAGCATTTTAGTAGCCCTCCTCTGGCCCCGCTCCAACAGGTCCATGTCCTCCTGGTGCTGAGGGCTCCCGAGCTGGACGCAGGGCTCCAGGAGAGGTCTCCCCAGAGCAGAGCAGAGGGGCAGAATCCCCTCCTTCAACCTTCTGGCCATGCTTCTCTTGATGTAGCCCAGGGTATGGTTGGCCTTCTGGGCTGCCAGTTTGTCCATGTGTATGAGGACTGGCATCCATAAAGGCATACCAAATGTTATACCACCCTCCACCCAGTGAACCCCAAACTTTTCATACTGCTGCCAGTGTCCAGAGTTTCTAAGTAACAGACACCCTTATTACCTACAATTAGCTGAGAAAAATACTAGTGAGGTAGTAAAAATGAATGACAAGCTGCTAACCACTCACCGTGGCCTGGAATACTGTTGGTGGTTTATAGATGACAAGTTACTTTTCTTTAATCTAAGCTGTAATTATCCATACAAAAACTGGCTTTCAAAGCTGAAGAATGACTTTCTTTTGCTTTGACTTTAAAAAGTTTGGTGGGAAATAATACTTCATAGCAAAACTTCTATTTGAAGATTTTTTTGGTTTATTTTTAATTGTGGGGAATTTTTTTTCTTTTTAATAAGCGACCTGTTTGTAATTAGACTAAAAATTCCTGTTTCATTTCAGGATGTTGACTAGAAAGGGAAATTTTCAAATTTCCCACCATAAATATTTGGAGAGAAGCCATTGTGTTCTCGGCTGAGAAGTCAAAGACTGGACCCTTATTCTGATGAACCTTGTTCATTTGTAGTGGGATGATCTTATGTTAAGTCTCCTCATTGTCAGGATCCAGCAATCACATGAATTAGCAAGTGGACAGAACCATGCAGCTGCAGTACTCTTAGTTGACCTGGACCATATGCTCTGAAGCAGTGGTCCATATGGAAATAGATAACTACAGTCCCCTTAGTTGCTCCCATATGTCTCTACTTGTTCAAGGGAATTGATGTCTCAGCTCACATCTTGCTTGAACATTTGAATAAGTCATGAAATCTTTGTAAGACAGAGCTGAGTGTAGTGGTCTGTGCTTTGAAGAGCAGAGCAAGCATAAGCATAGTGGTGAAAGATTCAGAATTTCGGGGGATGGGATTTACGTTTGATATTTTTGAATATGCCACCTGAATATATCACATGTAAATTGATGTTTTGAGATGCCCTTCTACTAAAGCTGCTGGACAGGTGGAAGACAGCAGGGGGGTAACACTGATTTCTTTTTCTTTCTCTCTCAACACAGTGAACTGTGCATTAGAAACTAAGAAGCTCCTCTGACTGATGCAGCCATACTTCCATGAAGCTTCCCTTCCCATCAGAGCCGCTTAGCAGCACGGCGATGAAAAGTCCCCCTGCCTGGAGGGTAGAAACAAGCAGAATTTATAACCCCTCATAAATAAAGCCCTGTTCATTTTGCTGGCTTACATGTGTTTTTCATCGCAGAAGATTCATCGAATGGCACATTTCATGGTGTAGTTTCTCAGTCCAAGGGAAACCACGTTTAATGTAGTGTGTTAAATAAAGTGTTTCTCTGACTCAGACTTCTCTGTCTTTCCAGTTCATGCCAGTTGGCATGGACCGGGTACTAGAAGTCAGATGGGCAAAGCCTGTTCATGTTGTAATAACTTTTCTTAAGAGCTACTCCAAAGTTGTCAACCCCCCAAATGAACCTTCTTCAAGATCTAGACTGTGGGGTTAATTTTCCCTTTCTTTAAATAAGAACTATCAAACTTTTTATTATTATTGTTATTATTATTTTCTCTCTTTGACCCACTTTTTCTTCTGTTATTTAACTGCCTTTTGACCCTAATTAAAATCACAGAATGGTTTGGATTGGAAGGGGCCTTTAAAGATTGTCTAGTTCAACCCTCTGCCATGGGCAGGGACACCTTTCACTGGATCAGGTTGCTCAAAGCCCCATCCAGCCTGATCTTGAACACCTGCTATGCTGGGGCATCCACATCTTTGGGCCAACAGTTCCAGTCTTCCAGTTCTGGAAGATTCCTAGATAATTACTAATACATTCCAGTCACACAAGCTGATCTTGCCTTTAAACTGAGTATAAACATTATGCCTAAAGCAAGTAAATCTTAAGTCCAGAAGCTGTGATTTTATCTCTGGGCACAGAACGCAGTTATAACTAGTGAGGAAAAAAAACTAGACAAAATGTTCATGCAACTCATGGTATTTCTCTGAACATTTTTATTTAAATATTCTCAAACTCATAAAGAAACAATATTTATTAATGTAATTTTTTTAGACACCAACTCTGAATATTTTCAGTCATTTTCTTTCCTTAATAAAAATAAAACCCAGTGATTAAACTCATTCACTGAGATACTCACCATCACAGAAGCTATCATTGTAAATGGGCAAGACAGGTGAAAGAAGTACCATTATCCCCATTTAGTAACTGCATCTTAGAAAAATTAACATCTTTCCCACTGTCACAGGTACTGTGAGCCTGACCCAGGAACTCAAGCCTAACCTAATCTGTCTGGGGACTTATTATCCCTAAAATAATTTCTTTCCAGATTAAGAAAAGATATTTCTGGGAGCAATCTACAGCGTCACCTGCAATGCTTCTCCCAGAATTATGTCCAGATTTGTCATGCCAGCTCTATGAAATAAAACACAAAGCACATATCCATGTGTCTGGCACAGTGCAACAGCCATTGTATATTTTATTTCTTCTCAGCTCACACGCACTCACTGATACACACACACATACTCATACCTCTGTGAAAGGGGAAGATAAGGCAGACGCCATGTCAGGGTTGGTTCCATGAACCACTGGTTTGGAGCTAGCAGCTAAGAAATGTGGGAAGCAGTTTCCAAACTTCAGTTAGCTCTGCAGTTTTAAATAGTTGTGACCATAAAACTTTAAATAGTTTTGTAATTTTAAATATCCATTCTCAGCATTTATTATTATTGTAAATTATCCACAGTAGTACTCTTTCTTCTATGATGTTTGTACAACACCTGTGTAAAGGGGACCCTACTCCCGCTTAAGGCCTTTAGGTCCAATTGCAATACAAATAATGAGTTATTTGAACGATGTTGTTTGGCTTTTTTTCTGGGAGGATGCCATAAGGAATAGCCGTGTTTGATAAATCCCTTTGTAGTGTCAATCCTGGGCTCTTCTGAGTGAGAAATGACACCAAACACTGTCCCATAAAGCAAGGCGGTGGTTGGTTTCCCCAGCCAGCATAGCCCCGTGATAACAAATAAAGCAAGCACGGAGGTGTTATTGTATGACTGCTCAAGGCCCGTGTCTGGCTGTGGCCACCTTGGTAAGACTTTCCACTGAATCTGACACTGGGGGTGTGTGCGGTTTGCTTGAATAATGGAGTGTTGGTGGAGTGAGGTGGCGATTAACTAATCTCGGGTGTGTCTTCAAAGGGAATGACTGTTCAAAGGAGAGACGGGCAGGGAGAGTGGAATGGGAGCCGAGAGAAGAATAGCAGAAAGGAAGGAGTTTCTGAAAAAGACAAGACTAAATTATCAGAATGTTCCCTTCTGGCCTCAAAATGGCATCTCTCTAGGACAGGCAGAAGCATGAGAAAGGCTATTTAAAGATGTTCAGCTGATACTCTCACAGCTCCTGGGATTTATTCAGTACTTCTCCCTTTATATCTCTGTTTAGTAGATAAACTGTTTGTCTAACGGTGCGGTGATCTAACTGGAAAACCTTGACATTTGTTGTCATTAAGACAGCATGGAGCATTCTGAGAAGAGCTGCTGGAAAAAGGAGAACAGCCTTCTTAGGCAAAAATATAAAAATAAAGAACTCATCACTGTTTCTTTCCCTTAAATGTACCTTTCTGAAAATATTTTCTGATGAAAAAATGAAGCTCAAGCCTATATTTATTTTTCTGTCTTCTTAGTTCAGTCAGTTAACATCATCCTGTTTCAGTGAAAAACGCTGGGGGGTTGTGTATGTACATGTGTTTATTTTTTTATTTATTTTATTTTTACCAAAATCTTAGGATCATAGAATAATTCAGATTGGAAGAGACATCAGGAAGACATCTAGTCAAAATTCTAGCTTTTCTGGCAGCACTCAGGTATTTTATTTTTACTTAAAATAGAGAAACACCTATTTTTCATTTTTTTTTTCCTTCTAGACTGAAAAGTAATTTTTCATCAAAGAAACTACTTAGCAACTATTTTATGTGAGAAATAGTTGTCTCTGAATCCAGGTCATCCATGTTTTTTCAACAAAACATAGCATAATCACCTGACTTTCGGTCTCTTACTGCATGATTTCACAGAGCTTTTAATTCTGTTCATAGAGTTTAGGTCAAATAATGCATTATTTAAGATGCATACATTGTATTAGCAAGTAGGGGTCAATGAATACTGTGTGTCCAGATTTTTCTTTATAACTGGTGGAGATCAAGAGTAGGATTCAGTTACGTACATATAGGTATCCAGTGCCTTATTTGATGCACTGGCCTTGGAGAGATTCAAGGTACCGTGTTCCATCACATTTCATCTGGGTGGATAGGTATGACATGGGACACAGGAAAGACCCAGTCCTATCAAGAGGCAAATAAAGGTCAAATAATGTACCCTGAAGTGCCTAAAATGGCAGACTTTAGGAAAGTTTATCCTCTGTTTTCTTCATTTCTTCTTTTCTCCTTCCCACCAACATAGACACTGGAGCCGAAAACCAGCTTACTGCCCAAATATTGGTGTCTCCTCTAAGTTGAATTTCATCCCAGTCTTTCAAAACTGAGAGAAACAAGTGCTTTGTCTCAGGGTAAAGAAAAAAACTTCATCATTTACTTTGGCATAAAATTTGGGTCTCAGATTCTGTACTTTAATTTCATCCAGGAGAAATGGCTAGAAACAGCAATCTATAGTCATTTGGAAGGAAACAAAGATATTTCCCTAAACTTTTGGTGGAAAAAACAAGGGACAATTTCTTCTTCAAGACAGAAGTGACATTTGCTTTCTTCCAGTCCTCAAGAAACTCTCCTGGTTGCCACAAACTTTCAAAGATAATCAAGAACTACCTTGCAATGTAATCAGCCAGCTTCTTCAGCACTCCTGGGCATATCCCATAAGGTCCCATGGACCCTTTTCATAGAAACCATGGTACAGACGATGATCATGGTGCATGCCCAGATCTTTGTATGCAATAATGTTAGGGCATTGGCAGGCCTAACTTCCAGACTGGGGAAACACAGATTGGTTCCCACCTCCACCAGGTTAGATCTAGACATTATGACCCATTAGTTAATTATTTAGCCTTCCTTGTTAGTATAAAACACTATCCCAGACTGGCCAGAAGATGTGCCAAGAGATTTATAATTCCATGGGCCTTGTTCTTTGGGATGAACTGGAGCTGTCTTTTTCTTTTTTCCTTGATAAAAGTAAGTGATTCGCCTTAGCGTCATTGACAGAGTTACCCCCACATGTCCCTGTGAAGAAGGACTTGCTCAGCCCCACCCAAGATGAACTTAATGGCATGACTTCAAACTATTTTCCCATTACTAGCTCAAGTCTTGATTAACACAGCCATCACCTGGGACATCAGTTGTATTTCATAGATATCATAGGCATGTACTAGACAAGGTGAATTATCTCTCAAGGTGTTTATTTCTTTTCATGGCCCCAGGTAAGTCAGATACTAATGTTTACATTTGATGAGATGAACTCCACCCACTATATTTATGTACAAACATGGGTGGGTCCATGGTGTTCATTTTCACTCCTTAGCATAGCAGCTAGGAGATAACAACACTCTTGAGTAGCAATCTGAATGTCCCAAGCACATAAAATGTTCTTCACTCCTACTACGTTGTTTAAGAGGAAGAGAAAAAGTTCATTATAATTAAACTGCATGGTCTGTCATGAACAAACTTAAAAATGTCTAGAACTGGCTGAACAGCAACAAAACCTTCACCTTAAAGGATGATACCTTTGGCAAATGTACAGATGACACTAAGTCAGGATGAGTGGTTGATACATTTCATGGTTGAGTTAAGCCCATGTGGACCTTGAGAAACTTGAGGACTACACCTGCGGAAACCTCGTGAAGCTTAATAAAGGATCAAAGCAAACTGTTGCACCGAGGGAGAATAATCCCATGCATCAACAAAAGCTGGGAAGTGACTGACCAAGTAGAGGTCCTGCTAAAAAGGACCCTCAGGTCCCAATGAATGCGAAGTTGACAATGAACCAGCAGTATGCTTTCATTGAGAATAAGACAAACTGAACACTGAGCCAGATTAGGACCCTGATCAGCAAATTGAGGGACGTTTTCTCTTTATTTGGTGCTGGTGAGCTACACCTGAGTTATAAAGAGAGGAGAAGAAAAATCTGGGTTTGTTTATTCCTGTAAAGAGGTGGCTAAGGGGCATCTAGTTACACCTCTCAAATTGAAGGAGCATTGCACTTTTCTTGGGTTTTTTAGATGGAAAACCAAGGGGCAACCACTACAAAGAGAACCTGAGACATTCAGTATGGACATAAGGGGAGATTTTTTCTTTAGGAGAGTAGTTCAGCACTGGAAAAGGTGGCTTGGAGAATTGGTAGAATCTCCATTCTCAGAGATTTTCAAGACTTGGCTAGAGAAAATTAAAGCCTGACCTGATCTAGCACTGATTATCATTTGACTGCTCCAAGGAGTTGAAGATATTTGGACTAGAGACCTTCAGTTGTACCTTCCAACCAACATTTCTACAATTCCACAATTTAGGAGACTCAGGGAAAGTCAATTTGATTTGCAAAGACTCATGAAGAAATGATTCTGGGATTTTTGGAAGAGGTAAGAGAGCTGGGCTCTCAGCTCTTCTTTTTGGTTATCTGACTTCTGTAGGATCTTGAAAATCCCATCCACTGAGCCTGCAGAATTATAGGGAGCTTTTGGAACTAATCTCCTAGCAGAGCATGTGCCTAAACCCCACCTATATCCAATGTCAATTAGATATACTATTTCCTTTGAAAATCCCAGCCGACATCCATGGCTACATATATATATATATATAGTCTACCATCAATCAACCGCTTACAAAATATTAGCACAAAAAAGAAAGCAAGCTTTACAGGATGACATGTGGTTTCTTTAGTTCAAAAAATGTCCAGGACTGTGAGTTCTTGGAGAATCAGGGTTTGAGAAGAAATCAAGGGGAACAGACTCCATAGGAAAATTGTATCTGTAGTCTCTGGAGAAGAAGGGAATTAAAAAAAAAAATCACCAAGCTGTAAATCAGCAGTCTTTGCCTTGCTTGACAGAACACCTCAGTTACAAGAAAGCAAAGTTGGTGCTCCGGGAACTATTTCATCTTTATTTCTGTCTCCCTTCAAAAATGTGAAACTTTTCCTTTTTCCCTCTCTCTTTGTCTTTACCTCATTTTCTCACTTTCTCTCTTTCTCCCTTGCTCTCTTGCACAGCTCTTACATCACAAAATCTGATGACCTGCCTGCAGCTGTTTTTCCCAAGAGTCAACAACAAGATCTGCTTCAGGACCCCTGTTATTTACATGACCATCAGTCATGCAAGAAGCAAGAGGAGCACACAAGACCCTATTCACGAGATGGGGAGTCTAATATTTGAAATAGCTAACTGCTGAGAGAGGGCATGTGTCCCTTCAGCTCTGACACCTGGTCTGACCACATCAGTAATTAATCATTGGAAAGTGAAGTTGAAGGCAATTAATGCCCTCCCAGCTCATCATTATTGCAACTGGAAATTTGTGATACTGGGTTGGATCCTGAAGAGGACAGCATGCCAGCTGTTTAGAAAGTAAACACAAAACCCTGTGTGACATTTCTACAAACACAAGTAAAAGCAGCAAAGGAGCAAATATCACACTGAGACATGAGCTCCAGTGCTGAATTTGTTTGTTATAGAACAGCCATTTTCCTTGCAGGGCTGAGCATAGGGTCAGCCTTCCCATAATAAACACTCATTGTTTCCAGGGCTTGAAAATTCAGTTGTTAAAATCTGTATGATGGGCTTGCAACATTTAAAAGAATTGTAATAAGAATAAAAACCAAAGGTTCAACTGATTTGACATACAGACCATTTGTCAGGAGGAGAAGGGACTTTTCAGAGTGAACTGAACAAAAAAAAAGTTGAAATGAGCAAACAAAATCTATTACTTGGTAATTCTTTGCATGTTTTCATTATAAGCTTTTCTGTATGAAAAAAATTAATCTAACATGGATGCTGGGCATTCAGCAATGCATAGGAAAGACATTTTCCTTGCCCAGAAGAGTTTTCTATGCCAGTAGACAATATAGAAGAATGGTGCAAGGCAAAGAACTTCTATCATCCTGAACAGATCTGGAATTAAACCCCAGAGGGATTAAAGGTACTCTCACATCCTTTGTTTGTTTGCTTCTTTGTTTCAAGAAGATGTTAATTCCTTGAAAAAATATTTTTCTAAAAATAAAAAAGCAACCGATCAGCATCAATTAAAATTTCACTGGGATGTTTTTGAGGGAACACCCAGGGCAAGTAATTTTTTGAAAAGACCATGTAGGTAGGACGAGTGTTTTGTCTGAAGCATTTAGTAACTGAAAACATGGTTTCCTATGCTCGAATTCTTCTTCAGCTGCATCAGGGAGAGCAAAGACCTGGATTCAGGTCATGCCCCCACTCCAGCCATGAGACAATGTACTGACCACGAAAATGCATCCTTATGCTCTGTGGTTCCATTAACGTCTGTAATTACTCGCACAAAATGGAAAAGCTCCAACAGAAGCAAATGGAATTAAAAAAAAAAAAAAAAAGAAAAAGAAGACCTTTCTTCAATACAGCAGTTGGAGAAATAACCTGGGAGACTGGAGAATCTTCTGCAGATTCACTCAGGCAGATCAAGGATTCAAACCTAAGCTCCCGTTCTTGGGAGTGTCGCAATCATGTGGCTATTCTAGGATCCAGTATTTTCTCTTTCCTCAGTCTCCCTCTCTCTGTTTATCATTTTTTGTTATATTCTCGTTTCTTGAAGTAGCTCATTTTTCTTCCAAGATGGCATGAAAATGCGTTCTCCGCTTGTCAATACATTTTCCCACTGCCTAGCACAGTGGGTCATTAATGATTGACCAGGCTTTCAAAAGATCAGCTGAAAATACCTTTCCTGGACCTGAAGTTTTCTCTCCATCATTTCAGTTCTTATCTCAAAGCTGTTTGAGTAGCATAAAGTGAACAGTGATTAAAAAAGTGCATGTGAAGACACCCAGTTTGCTGGTAAAATCTTCTTAGAGGAGGTCTATGGACAAAAAGAGTAAAAGGGTAAAAGAGTATAAGAGTAAAAGAAAGCTTACCATTCCATAAATAAACAGACAAGACTATAAAGCAAATTACACCATTGAAGAAGAAAGTTAATACAGGTAAGAGGGAGAAAGCTGGCTAAATCATGGGCTCTTCATTTATTTCAAATACAAACATTGCACAGCAAAGGGAATTCAGACCAAGTTTCTGTGGATGTGCAAGAGAGCCCAGATGCCCAGCAAGATAAAGTCAGAGAAACCAAGGAAAAAAAAAAAAAAGATGACAAAAATAAGTAAAAGCTGACATGTCAAAGCAATCTAATGTCTTACTATAGACAGTAACGAGTTTGTAGCTACAGGAGGAGCAGTAGCTGCCAATACATACATCGATTTTATTAGAGCTTTTAACACTGTCTCATATGACTTTCTCAGAAATAAACTACACAAACATAGTATAGATTAAACTACCATAGGTTAGAGGCAAAAATTGCTGGAAAAGCCACTGACAAAATAGGTACAAATGGAAATATATATTAAGTGTGTTCTGCAAGGGAAAATTCTGTCAATAAATAATGAGCGGTGATGAATCATTTTCGTTAATGATTCAGAGTGGAAGAGAAAGTACGTTGGTTAAGATTTTGCATAATACTAAGGAAGGATGGATCAATACAAAATTGTCATAACCTGGTAATTTATTGAGAAATAAATAGGATCTTATTCAGGAAGGACCAATACAAAGTAGCGTGGATAAGTGGGGTGTGGATAGGTGGGGGCAAGCATCTATACGGAACATGAGAGGCTCAGAAAGTGGTTATTTCTGCAAAGAAGTTTCTAGGTGTTACAGTGGATCATAATTAAGTGAGAGCTAACTTCATTTGCCTGGGGCAAAAATAGCAAAGACCATCTGAGAATCATGAACAGGCTGGTAAACAGGGGGAAGTAGTGCACTAGGTTGCTTGAGAAGTGTCCAGACAGCTGAGGAGCTTCCATCAGCTGTGATGCCTGTGAGTCAGACAAGTATCTATTAGGAAGGACCTAGGAAGAGGAGATCCTGTCCTGTTTTCCCTTTTTCATAAGTCTTCTGTGATGGCAGTTGCAAAGATTTCCACATCATATGGCATAGGACACAAAGGATGAATTTTCATGACCCCAGCTCACAGGTTTCTAATGCTGAACACCAGTGCTTTCCCCAAGGGGACAGGAGATTCAAAGTAAAACATTGTGCTTTATTTTTGTGTGGGATCCTATGTCTCTGTATGGGACCAAGTAAAACACACGGCTCAAAGCTCATATGAATTTGTAGATATGGATAGTCTGGATCTGAATTGCATGGCTCAGACCCTCTCTAACTGAGACTTTTAATGTTGTTATGAAAAATCCAACATTCCATCTGCTATATGCAAATCCCTCCTTATATTTTCCTTTTGAGACCTCCAAGTGCTCTTAAACCAGCTGAACTCCTTCCTGAAGAATGCTGTTTACGCTTTGCTCAATGCAGTTTCAACTTGATACCTTTCTCAACATGGGACACTCAAGTGTGAAAGCAAACAAGCTGGCAGGTTTTATTAGATTACCTTTTATTAGAAGAACCCACTCCCCCTCCCCCCGCCCCCCCCCAACAACGATTCTTTTTACAACAGCACCATTCGAGCAGGCTGGGTTTCCTTGACAGCCAAAGCTTGCTTCTGCTTATGTATTTTTCTCTCCGTCACTCAGCCTCCCAATATGCAATCAGTTGACCTGCTGAAGTTTATCCATGGTAGTTTATGCTGCCACCTGAAGGTTATCGTACAATGTGTTGGCTGCCTACAATTCCTCTGCACACAAAAATCTCATTGGCTGGTTTCTCAAGCATCCAAAATCTTCTGTCTCTGGATTATGATGGTGGATGCTGTGAAGGAAAGAAGAGGGAATGGTTGGAGAGAGGATAACCAGCTCTTCATGATTCCTCCCCCACATTTTCTCCTTTTCTCCGGGACAAGAGAGGTCTGGGCAGAAATCAAGTCACTCGCTTGTCACTGAAGACAGCTGAGGGCAAGGCTGCAGTGCAGCGGTGTTCATGACGCAAGCATAAACCCCGTGCCAGACAACGCTTAACGCAAACACATCTAAATGCAGGTTATAGCTTATTTCAGTTTGGGTGCAGTATTCAACTCTGAAAGAAATGCGATAGTGAAAAATGAAAAAAAAAAGTAATCTCATGTAGAAAGGTCTAATTAAAGCTGTCTGAGACCCCTCAAGGTAAAAATATTGGAAGGTCTGGGGCAGAAGTTTTGAAAGGGAACAGTGGTTTTAATGTACTTAGCTGAAAAGAAAAAGTGACTGAGCTAAAAATGATTTTGTGAAAAAGGGTCAACTATTTTCAGGAATGACTGTGTTTTACATGGCCCAGATAGTACAAGATGTGCAAAAAACCCTTCCCTGGAGAACACGAATGAGGCAGTTGTTGACTACAACTTACAGATTTACAAATGGACTCTTTGGAAAACTTTACTCAGGGTGTTACTGAGAAGCGTGAAATGAAAACCCATGCCAAACTGATGTCCACTTTGTCCATGCCTTCCTTCATTTCTGCACTCCAGCACTTGGGCTCCTGTGGACTCAGTATAAGAACAAATCTGTGCCATTATCTATAGGGCAGTTGTGGAGCCAAACAAGGAACCAGTTCAGCTTTTGGTCATGCAGATACTCCCCTTCTAAACAACTTCAAGGTCTTCACCCCCAAAGGAGGCACTAAGACCCATAAGAAAGGAATTTCCCAGTCCACAAACTTAAGAGTATTAGATGATGTGGTTTTAAAATAAGAGGGAAATAAAAGTGTGGGTGGGTTGATGAAGGAAGGCAGCTACAAAGAGTTACAGCACACTGTCTGTGGACCTTAGACATATTTCCTTGAACATCCTCTCTTCTGTGGATCTGGCCAGAAGATACATCAGCAACTAAAGGGCTTGTTTTGGTGAGAAAATTGGCAAGACTACAGTCCAAGCTTCAGTCATTGGAAGATGAATCTCCATGTTTGGTTTCCAGGCTTACTTATGTCCAGAGTCCTGAAATGAGACAGAACCAGAATAATTTTTTTTCTTTACTCTGAGGCAAGTAGCAGAGTGACTGAAACCAGATCATGGAGTATCAGGAGAGACTAATGTGGTTGTAAGCACTTCCTAACATGCAAATGCTGTCATCTCCCCGGCCTATTTTGAAGAAGAAATTTACAGGAATAGATGATTTAAGGAAGTTTTACTGAACTCCAGTTTAGACAACATATCTTTGATGTCCAAAGACGCTTCTTTACTCCTCCCCATAGTTATGCAGCATCATCACTGGAGAGAGAAAAAGGGAACAAACACAGCCATATATTTTTCACCATTACTTTTCTTTTTTTTTTTTTTTGCTTTGGTTTGAGCTGCCCAGTGGTAGGCAAGTAGAAGAAGCCTGAATTTCTGCTTATGCAAAGTACTCTCCTGATAATCAAGTTCTGTATCTCTCTTTGACCCTGCCAAAAAACATCACCCATAGTCATCTGTGAGCATCAATGTGTCATAGATTGCCGGAATCATGTGTTCAAGGAAGCAGTTAATTGATATTAAAAAGCAACTTTCATTTAGCATCCTTCCAATTGCTGGATCTCTTTGTGAGACTGAGACCACCATCACTGCTAGAGAACATAAAACAGGGAATGGGAGGGAAGTAAGAAAGAAAAGAGAAGAAAATACTCCATCAGCAGGGTAGAAGTTTACTACGGATGTTGTCCTGGGAGTAGCACTCCAATAGAGGTCTTTTTTTATAGTAAATTCTGCCCTAATTGCTTCTTGTTAATTCTCCCTGCTTACAGTAATAATTAAGAAAAAAAGGGGAAAAAAAAAAAAAAGAGGCAATGGGGAAGAAAGTGGAAGAAAGAAAGGCATAAAAAGAACAAGAAAAGGAATAACAAAAAAAATCCATGTGGTGAAAAGGGGAAAAAAAAGAAAAAAAAAAAAAGAAATCTGGCGCTAACTCTAAGCAATTTGCACCTTGTGCCCAGATCATAACTCTCTGCCTCCACTGCTTCCACACCCCATGATTTATGTTTGACAGTCCCAAAGTGGTTTGGAAATGGCACAGCACCGAGACCTTGTGGTGAGGCTAACTGATGTTTGAAAAAACAAAAATGAGTTAATTTATGGGAGCGTTCCTTTGGACTGGAATTCCAGACCAACACAGCTCTCCTCTAGTGGAAAAGTTTTGCACGCACACACACATACACACACAAAATCTCCTCCTCCTTTTCTAGTTTGGTCTCTTTCTGTCTTTATTCTCCCTATTCTCACTTATCTTTTTTTTTTCTTCAGAACCTCTACCCAGCTGAAAGAAAATCATATTATGTTATTTTGTATTTACCTTCTGAATCTGTTTTCATCTAAGAACAATATAATGTTCTTGCTCCTTTCAGTCCTCTTCCCTCTGTCTCTTATCCTGCTTACTCCGATGCATTTTTGAGATTTCCTTGGACAATAGAAACATACAATGACTTAAAAAATTAAAAATCATGTTTCCAATCAGCCAGCTTCAGATGTTTTAAGGTTGTTGAATTTGGGGAACATCAGGAAAATCATTGCTCTTTTAATCTCCAAAGTTGGGTCTTGGGAAAGAAAAAAATATAGTGGTTCTTCAAGTCATTAGCTACACTGGAAAATCTTACCTGTTGTCTCATGATAGACAATTCAATGCAGCAATTTAAATCAGAAAGAGAGAGTTAATGTTTTAGTAGTTGTTACCTGTCTATCCTACATATTAAAGGAAACAAACCAGCTGTATGGCTTTGACTTGAGGGACTGGATTACAAGCAATGAATATTGACGTAGCTCTGTTGGCTACAGTGGAATCAAAGAGGTTTGCACTAGTTCTGGATGTGGCCCTTGGCCACGTAAGTGCCTGTGTCAGCTTTTCTCAGGTACCACCTTGTCTGGGTCATGGTGATAAATAAAAGAACTGTAAGGTGGATAAATTAGGATCTTATTAAGCATATCACGTGCAGTGGTGCATTGTATGTTACTGCGCACCAGAAGACATTGAGAGGAGGAGGAAGATTTATTAGAATAATAAATATAAATCTCTTATGAATTTTTCCAGCTCCTACTTACATGATGGATGCTGTCTTGGCCAGAATCATGGTTTCCATTGGGTACTATGAGCTTCCTGCAACTTGCGATAGGTAGCAAGAAATCTTCCTGCCTCTGTCATAGGTTCACAGCTCCTGTGGATTTAATAGAGGAAAGGAGGGGAGGTGGAAGGCAGCAGGTATGGAGCCAGTGGATTACGCTTCTGTCTGCATACTAAACATTTGTGACCCATCCAGGAAGAATTATCTAGGTTCTCACATTTGCACTGGGAGAAGTGGAGATGTGATGTTATTTGACCACGCTAAGGGAGATACTGCTTTCCAGACTCCTCCTGGTGATCCTGGCACAAGGGCAAGTTAAATAAGCCACACTAACGGACTGGCCAACAGCCTATTCTTGGTGTTGCAGGTGCAAACCCGATGTGAACAATGCAGGTGGGCTATAAAAGATGTCAGCTTTATCAATATCGGGTAGTCCACGATTTGTCCCTTCCTTGACAAAATCCTTTGCCCCAGATGCATGATTTCCTTTCTGACCTCCTTGACTTTTTCCAGGAGAAGATTTGCAGTCTGTCTTGCCACCTAAATTATCAAGAGGCATATGTGCATCGATTACTCATATGATGTCTATGCACATTTATTGAGCAAGTGACAGTAGAAGCTGTGCTTACTTGTTGCTCAGGGAACCAAACGAAGCCTGTGAAGACTATCTGAAACCCATGAACCACATATTTTGTGGGCCTGGCAGAAGCAATGGGCATTGTCCAAATACTGAAGAAGTGTGAATACTGCTTTTGCAAGCAGTTTGCTCATTCCACCACCCTGGGTGGAGAATGCAATGTTGGAGCATGTATTTAGAGCTCCAGGTGCATGCATCTACCCACCAGGCAAAGATCTTGGTAGCCAGTTTAGGACTTACCTTCTTTTCCTCCACCTGAGGACAAATGAGTGACAGCAGTTCAAGAACTTGGCTTGGCACTGTTATCCAAGAAATCTGGTAAATACTCGTGTATTCCTGACTCATTCTCTCTGTTCCTGATCAGTTGTGTTAGTGACTTGTGCTTTTCAGGCACCTCACAGGGGGACTTGTCTTTGCCCCTGACCATTCCCCATCCATGTTGCTATATCTAAGAGCATTTAACAGATACACGGAGCCGTCTGCTCGGCAGTGCCAGCAAGCTCAGCTGCTCTGCCCACCTCTGTGGCCTTGAGATTGTCTACTGACCCTCCATCATCCAGGGGAGCAAACAGCCTGTGGGCTATGGATATCTTCTTCTGAGGGCGAAATACACCATAGATATAACAAGCAACCCTTCCTGTGAGAACCACCCAGATGATCTTGCCTTACAGCTTCCCCTTCATCCAGACCTCCCCTTGCTGACTATATCTGGCACCAGAGCCTGTGCTCCACCATGGCCCTTCCTCCTCCTCTCCTATCAAAGAGAGGATGTTAACTGAGGCCAGAGCTGGGTGTAAAGCCTCAGAGATAGCACCACTATCACCCCTCTCTCTGGGTGAGAAGAGGCGGTATCAGCCCGTTCAGAGATAACTAGCTCTGCAGTGAGTGACGGTGCAGAGATAAACGTCCCTGCGGTGACTTGCTGATAACACCCCGCCTTGGCTCCAAGGGAGCACCCTGATCCATGAGCTGAAATACAGACAGTATTGCGATCCAGGAGAGTGATTGTAGTGGACTACAGCAGCTATTTTTGAGCACATCTGAGACAGCTTCAAAACAAAAAGAGTTAATCCACTTTTGTCCACTGGCAAGACTTAAGCCCTCACTTTTGCGTCACCTACTGTGGGATGCAGAAATCAGTTTAGGTTTCCAGGCCTTTAGTTTCTCAGTCATCAGGATGGATTTATGTCAACCTGGTTTGGGAGAAAGAATCCTGCCATATGAATGTGAACTCTGCCATGACACTTGCTCTTAGGGCCCTCTGACCTTGTTCCATTCACCAGTAAACATGTAGATTTAGCATCCAGTCTGGCTTCCAGGATCCCAGGTGATACATTACTCTTTCTAAAAATTTCTCCTAAGGCTCTAGTGTTTAGAGGTCTTACAATCCTCCACCCAAATTTTCCATTTCTCATCCCATTAATTCAAGTCATCCCCCCATGAATAACACTAAGGGCTCACCCTCTTTCATGTTCCACACTCTTCCTGAATTCCCAGGCTATTTTTTCTCTCAATTTCTTGCTATCGCACTGTGTTGCATCTTTAGGTTTTTCAGGGTTTCTGCGTAATCTGACAGCCACTGCTCATCTCAGAATTCCTTCTGCTTAGTGCATGGATTAGTCTACAAAACTACAGTCTTCATGCAGAGCACAGAACCAAACTAGGTATGCCTGGTGAACACAGACTTTAAGGCCAAAATCAAAGTACATTGCCAAGTTCTTGATCACTATGTGATCTGATTTGAAACCAGCTCATTCTGAAGTAACTGGGGAAGTTTGCAGCTCAGAACAGGCTGAAAAACCCCTATGGTAATGCCAGAAAGTTCCCGGAGAGTTGTCCCATGAAGAAGTTCACGCTGAGGCATCTGCATAGATATTGGTACTCTTTTAACAAGTACAGATTTCTCAATACTGCACACAGCCATGCCACAAAGCAGCATTTAATTTAATTTTTCCATTTTATGAAGACTTGAACAGCAGAGAATACTTCTGTTGGACCATTTTTCATACAACTATTAGGATCCCCTACTGCGTTGCTTCCAAAAATGTTTATTTTGTGGACCACCACAATGGTCTGTATGAATTACTGGTGGTCTGTGCTCTTTAATGTGGGGAATTACTGCTCTATAGTATACTATTAATGATTTTTATACTATATTAATTTAATATTTTCCTTTTTACCAAAAATAATATTAACTCAAAAAATGTCAAATTCAGTGGAAGGATGTAATCACTATTAGCTTTCTTTTCTTATGCTAACATAAAAATATTACAGTTTTTAGGCAAAAAAATCCCTATAAAGTACTTTCTGTTCAAAATAATTTTTGAAGGTATCAGATCTTTCAATTTACTTAAAATATACCTTCTAGGCAGTAAAAGAAAGGTTTTCAAAAGCAAAGAATAAAAGAAATTGATACCAGTTTTAAGAAAAGGAAAAAAAAATTAAAATTGGCATGAGAATTTTAGTAGAAAAGATATTAGGAGAAAGTTCATTAGAAAAAGGGAATTGACTTTCAACACTCTGAAGTGGTAATAAAGTGCCAATATCGAAATTGTTTACGACATCGGGTTTGCCGTTTTTTACTAGATCTAGTTGCTCATTTGGTATGATCAGGCATCTTCCACACTTTGGATACTCAGCAATTAGATTTTTATTGACTAGTCTTCTTCTACAATTAATGCATAGGGGGAGAAAGAGAGCACGCAAGAGGAAAGTCAATCCACAGCACCTATCCAGGCTCCTGCTCTGAATCATCCCAGTATAAGCTCAACACATTTGTTGACAACAGGAAATTTTGGTGGCTGAGTCAGCTAAGACAGGAACCAAAGCTTTGCTGGTGCGAGCATCCACTTCTTTCAAATTTTGGTCCACGTCTTATCCAGTGTGAAATACTCATGTAAAAAAATGAGCCTTTTTTTTTACTGCAAATCTTAAGTGACAGATTTCATCTATTCATTAAGATAAACCGCTGAATTTGTCTCATGTATCTGTACCTTGACGCCAAGGAAATCACCACTAGGGATGAATTTTGGTGTAAGTGTGTGCGCATGTATGTCTCCATTTAAATGAGGCGTATATACGTGTGTATGTGTGTGTCTCTCTCTCTTTGCATAAATAGACACACGCACACATACGCTGTGTTTTAAAGCTCAGGCAGAGCAGAAAGGTTGGCTTCCTAAGGCATTTTCTGTGTTTTCTGGCAGCCAGCTATACCCAGGTTAACCTGATCTTTACCACATAATTTCAGTCCAGGGAATGTGATTATAAAACTTTCCCATCCATGCAGCTCTTTAACCCAAACTCATGATACTGAAGGATGGATGGATTCCGTTCGTAGTGTGTATGTGTGTGATGAATTCAAGGGATGGGAGGACTTTAGAACCACCATACGACATTTTTACTACTTCTTTTTTTTTTTTTTTTCATTTTTTTCTTTTTTTTTTTTTTTTTTTTTCATTTTTTTCTTTTTTTTTTTTTTTTTTTTTCATTTTTTTCTTTTTTTTTTTTTTTTTTTTTCATTTTTTTCTTTTTTTTTTTTTTTTTTTTTCATTTTTTTCTTTTTTTTTTTTTTTTTTTTTCATTTTTTTCTTTTTTTTTTTTTTTTTTTTTCATTTTTTTCTTTTTTTTTTTTTTTTTTTTTCATTTTTTTCTTTTTTTTTTTTTCCCCACAAATGAATTAGCAGAAGGATAACCATTGGCCAAAATAGCTGGATCCATCAGAGCTGACTGGGATTGATCTCTTAGAGCCAAATATGAACCTCAGAGACCCACCGCAGTCTTACATTTAAAAAAAAAAAAAAAAAAGAAAGAAAAAAATACTCAGCAAAACCCTCCTTTTTAATGGTATTTTGCGGCACCCGAAACATAGCAATGTAAGCGCGTAATTCTGAAAAATAAAATCAGCATTCATGGAACAAAATATACAAGTGGATTATTTAAATAGAGCTATCCATCTCCCCCCCTGGGCTTAACAGCCCCCAGAACAGGGCTTCCTAATCGCTTTTCTAAGCAGACCTCACATGAGAAAATTGATAAAGTACTGCAGCTCCCTTTGGCCTTTGGATGCAACACAGAACCAGCTGAAATTATTCTATGGGGGTGTACGTCATGTCCTAGCTACAAAGCGCCTGTGCCACCAGCACAGCCTGGCTGCACACAAATGCCTTGGAATTCAAGCAGAGTGTCAATTTGATGTCCACTAAAATCATTACATGAAGTCCAAGTGACTCCAGCTACCACAGAGACACGCCCTCGCGTCACATAATTAAATAAATACACAGTTCCTAATTCCTTTGCCTTTTGTTTTTGCTTTGAGGAATAAATGCAAAGCAGAGACTGGAAGAGCTGTGAACCAGCTTTGCTTCCTTCTTTTTATAATATTAGCAATGAATGCCACCCCCTCTCATTTCTTTGGTGTACATTTTTTTTTTTAAATATAAAAGGAACAGCAGTTTCACCTAAAATTATAAGCAGTTGCATTACCATGGCTGCTAGCTTTACTACAACACTCACAGAATGTCCCAGTAGCAGAAATGCCGTAATGAAGTCTGATCTTCACCATACTTATTTGTGGGTCATCCACCAGACAAGAAGTCAATGCATAGTCTGATCTTAATTTCCAAATGTACATAATGGAACTTTTAGCTTTTAGTCCAAATGTACATAGGGACTTATATATGCAGGAATCATCTCAAAATTTTGTTTCTCTAAAGTTGTTCAGCCATATTATCCACCACAGAATATTTTGAGTTCTTCCTAGTATTATCTACTTTTTGATTAAACATAACAGCAAAATTCTGGGCTCCCTGGTTCAAGGAAGATGAGGAACTCCTGGAGAAAGTCCAGAGGAGGGCTACAAAGATGATGAAGGGACAGGAACATCTCCCCTACGAGGAAAGGCTGAGGGAGCTGGGCTTGTTCAGCCTGGAGAAGAGAAGGCTGAGAGGGGATCTCACCAACACGTACAAATATCTCAAGGGTGGATATCAGGAGGGACAGAGCCAGACTCTTCTCAGTGGTGCCCAGCGCCAGGACCAGGGACAATGGGCACAAACTGAAGCACAAGAGGTTCCAGTTGAACGTGAGGGAGAACTTCTTTACTTGGAGGGTGCCCAAGCACTGGCCCAGGATGTCCAGGATGGCTGTGGAGTCTCCCTCCCTGGAGATATTCAAAGCCTGCCTGGATGATGTCCTGTGCAACATGCTCTAGGCGAACCTGCTTTAGGAAGGGGGGTTGGATTACATGATCTCCTGAGGTCCCTTCCAACCCTTGCCCTTCTGGGATTCTGTGTAATTGAAAGTGACCAATAATGGCAAATAATGTGCTAAAGAGGGTTAATAGGCTGTATTGGTAGCCACTCCATGTTGTTACTGCAGTGTTTTAAATCCATTGAAACCATACCCTGATCAATTTACAAACCTGAAGTTATGCTGTGTATTTAAATAGATTTTTTTCCCCTATTAATTCTTAGAACTGACTGGGAAATCGCGTCCAAATAGTTTTTCTCCTAAAAGACAAAAATCCCTAAAAAGTAACTCTCCACTGTTACTTCTGACAGATTTTGAGAATGGAAAGTGAATTCTTAAAACATTAAAAAAATTTCTGGACAAATATTTTGACATTTGAAATTAAAGATGTCCAAAGTCAGCAGTCCTGCTTCTCATGAAACTCCCTTAGCCATTCCCACAGAAGATCAAAGAGAATATGTGGGGGAAATTGCTCTTTTCTTATATTTATTTTTAGGCATCTCCTATGGGTCTCTTCCGAAAGGGCTTTTTGGTCGGAGCTGGTATGTCTATACATACATTCTTATTGAAATAAGTTGCTTCAAGATTATTTTGGCCAGATTTGGGGACATTTAAAAAAATCTCAGAAGTAACCACAGGATGGCTGAACAATCTGTCTCACCTCTCTAGCAATTACTTTTCAAAAGTGTGATAAAGTTTTTTTTTGATGAAGGGGGTTTTTTCCTAACTTTAAACTTTAGGAATTTGAATGTCCCCAGAGCAGCTAGCCACTCCATGCTCTTCCATCATAAAAGCAGAAGAATTGGTTTTACAGAACAATTAATGAGCTCTGGGCTTCACTGACTGATCCCAAGGTCTCAAGAGACCACAGAGGATGAGTGGAGTGGCTATTTCAGATGTACAGAACTCCACCTTTTATCTCTATCTTCATACAAATTCCTCCTAACCTAACTGCATCTGATGCCTTACTCTAAGCTGGGATGAATTACGTACATAGGTCTTCCAGAATAACTACATAAAAGCATAGCAAACCAAAGCAAACCAAGAAACAAGAATAACATCTTGAATCACTATCTTGAATTATTCTAACATCCTAACATTGCTTTTCAAGCTTGGACCCATTTTCCACTTTACACTGAATTTTACTTCAGGGTTTGGTCTTTCTTTCTTTTTTTTAAATTTGTTCTGAGTGTGAACACGCATATCAACAGAGAATTACTGTAAACAATACCCAAAAATATTCCCAGTAGGTGAGTGGAGAGACACACAGGGAAGGCAACTATCTGTAGAGCACTTCAGTGATCTCACCAGCATCTGGCCCCATCTATCTTTGACTTCCTAGCCCAGATCACCATTCTGAAGCATCTTGATCCAGATCCAGCATTGTAAATTTGAGCTTTGCTGTGCACTTGCACTGTTGATTCAGCTGCAGTGGGTATCCGGTCATTTGGGCTGAGGAGTTAGAGGCAGATGGCCATAATGCTAGCCAAATCACTCCCTTCTGTGCTGTTGGCTACAGAAACTGGCATGCTTTAACCATACTAGCCCAGTAGGCCATCTGGATTCAGACAGACCTTCGACCCTTTTTCTGGCATGTCTAAGTATTGTAAAACTTAACGTGTTGGCAGTCATGGAGTTTCTGGGTTTTGTTTTTTTTTTTTTTTAAACAGATGTCGCAAAGAACCATGAGCTGATGTTTCATTTGCTTCCTAGGGTTTCTTTGCATCTATTTCAAGACCTTGCAATGTAGACAGTGCTGTGAAGCTGGTTCTCCTGTGGAGAACAAACCCTGGGAGGGTAAATGGAGGGTTTCATTTCGCAGGCAATTTTTCAAAGCATGCACAACGATCTAGCCCTAGAGGTGGGGCTATGCTTCCTTCACAATACTTTGGGTTCTGTTTCAGGTGGCAGACACCTCACAGACCTCTGCACCTGAAAATAGTGACTGGGAGCCCTTCAAGTGAGGCTCTACAGGCAAGGACCCAGAAGTAGATGCCGTGGAGACGGTGTAAGTTAAGGAATACAAGATAGGGAGGAAAGGTTGTATATCAGGAACCTACATTATAAACTTACAATATTAAAATTTTGACTCATTTTGTGGACCTAGTCCACTGTGTTTAGTGAAAAAGAAGCAAAGACTGCACAGGGTGAAGTGCTAAGTGCTAAAATCAACACACGGGGTTAAATAAAATTCAGCAAAAGAAAGGAAAAAGGAAAATTTAGCTAGTAATCTACGTGGAGGCCAGGGAGAAAAAAACACCTTCCATGCTAGATGACCCACGGTAAAATTTTCTCTTGAGGAAAGCAACATATATTTAACTTATATACAGTATAACACACTATTTACATTAGCAAGGACGTTGGACTAGATAACCAAGTAGATCTTTTTTTTTGCCTTTTTCTTTTTTTCTTTTCTTTTTTTTTTTTTTTTTAAACAAAGCTATGCTGACATCCTTGCCCCAGACTTGGATAAGAGAAAGTTTTATTCAGTTATGAAATTAAATACTCTAAAGCTCGTAAGATGACAGCCATTAGAGCACAGCATGACTAAATACTATTCACCTAACATAACATTATCCATCAAGAATCCAACACACACACGCACAAATGGCCCACACCCAGTGCACCCAGCCAATACCTAATCTGTTGAAAATTAAGCTGGTAATATATGTTAAAACATTTGTGGGAAGTTTGGATCCTGGGCTATTTTGCTACAGTCTACGAGCTTTGCAATTAATTCATTACTCATTTTTCCCACTTGCTTATTCATAACCAGAGGCTATTGTCTTGTGTTTCTGACATCACAGTCCGTTGCCTTAGGAACGGTGATGATGTCACAAGGGTAGAATTAGCACCTATTAATATGAACAGGCACACAGAAGAGATGAATAATGAGTTCGGGGCCTGAATTAGACACAAATTACTAGGAATTTTTTGGACAGGAAAAATACTTGAAAGGTAAATGGGGCTTATATTTAAATATTATGTTTTCATTGCACTTGGACAGTGAACAAAAGTTGATATTTGAGTAATAAAATTACAAATACTGGGGTGAGAACAGCTGTAGGATCATGAAAGTTTTTTTCCATGCAAATGAGCCAAAAATTATGACTCTATTTTGAATGCTAATGGATAAGAATGTGTGCCCTAGACCCCAACGAGGCACGGGGCTCACTAACATCCGAGTACTTCAAGTCCTCAGAGCCTGACAGACCACGGTTGGGCAGGGTATTGCATTATGTCTAACCACACTTTCCTCTGTTTCCCACTGAGATGTCTTTCCACTCACACTCGTTCTTTGTTTCCTGGTCGACACTTTTATTTTCTGCTTTGTTCAGCCTCAAAGCCTTCTCTTCTGGAATTAGGCTAAATTACCAGCATAATCATTCACCCACCTGCTAACCAGTATGAATAAAACAGTTGCTGAAATAGTGAAATTTATGAAAAGAGAAGAGCATATGTATTCTGGCCTAGGATAGACCAGAAATGTAAATATTGCCTTTTTCTTATTCCTGTTTACTTTTCTTTCCCAGGAAAAATTAGTACTATGGGGTTCGCTATGTCAAATTAACTTTTAACTCTGCAGCTTGTATGTTGTACCACCAGCTTTGGGTATTTTGCTCATTTGCAGCCTGTTTTGGACTAGGAGAACTTTCCGACAGGTTAAACTGGTATGTGGGAAGGAGAGAAGCAAGAGTGGGGAAAGGGTGTTTCTTTCCTCTGAGATCTGGATGATGGTGCCCTTGCAAAGGACTCCTGGGCATTCCTTGCTCAGCCAAATCCCTCTTACAAACCGGTGTTATTCCCACCTTGATTCCCTTGGTTTCCTGTTCTTTAGCTGCGTTCGTCATGTTTTCTGAGCCCAGATTCATCTCATCTATCTTGGGCACCAAACCGAAGTGTTTGGGTGAGGATTATAGTCACCTGCAGCTCTCCCAGCAGTCAGAAGGGGAAAGCAGACACCTCCAGAGGCTGATTCTGCTGATGGACAGTTATTTGTGTGTGGACAACAAAGGTGCATGAATCTCAGTCTGGGTAGCTGAAATGCTTTGGGTTTAGTCCAGGGTATTTGATGAAATGTGACAGCCGATCTTATCCAAGGAGAGGCACTTGAGCACTGAACCACCACCTCTGACCTGCAGTTCCACGAAGCTCTGAAATGACTTCTTCACTGTGCAATCACTTTGCCACTTGTCGCTTCTTGCTTGCTGGCACCCTTCCTCCCTGCTGCCTGCAATTGATGATACTTCTTGGCATTTATCATGAGATTGTTCTACTGGTAACAAAAAGGGGGTTATTCAAGATGTTTTTTCTGTAACGAAATAATAATAATGCTCAGTTTTCCATTTTTAAAGCTTTCAAAGTTTTGCTTTTTGCCTTTTTCTTATTTTTTAAAATGAAACTGAGCGTTATTCGCATGGGGAAAAAAAAAAAAAAAAAAAAAAAAAAAAAAGAAGGATGACCTGAAAACTCTCTACCTACTTATTTGTAATCTGCAGTTTTGGAGGTGGGTTGGGCTCTGAGATTTTAGGTTAGAATTGCCAATCTTTCTATCCTTCCCTCAGCAAGGCAACACCTACACCTCAGTCAGAGGGGATTCACAATCTGCCCAGGAGTCGCTGATGGCAGGAACACCCTGTCCCGAGAACCTTCACTTGCTGAGTGTTTTTCCAGAGGCGGCAAGGCCTTCCACTCCATCTTTTGGCAGGTGATATGTAATGCCAAACCTTACAGGCAGGAGGGTGAAAGCCAAGTCTTGAGGATGCTGTCAGCGTGGAGGGATGTGCTGCGACAGTCAGCTCCGTGCCTGGCCCCGTGGAGCCCAGGCAGGTGGCAAACAGCGTGTTTTCACTCCCTGCTCTTGACACAAGGATCAAGCTGCCCAACTGCTTCCGCCATGGGCTCTGATACTGGCCCCCATGGACTCAGTGTGGAGCCACGCTGGCTTCATGGGGGAGATAGCAGTGACCCGATGTGTCCTCAGCTTGTCACTCTCCATCCCAACACTCCTGAGGAGAAGCAGCTGTCCCTGAGACAGGAATCACAGCTCCCCAAATTACCTTCCCTGCTTGCCTCTAGGTGGTTATGAACATATATGAGTTCAACACACCTCTTTTTCTCATCTAGAAATCATCTAAAAAACATATATTGATCTTCCCAAGGTGCTGGAAGGCTGAGATGTTCCAGTGCTTCATACATAAGACAGCAACATTTCAAAAGTCAGCTAAGTCATGCTTGTTTGTAATAGGTGTTGCTGCCTAAGACGTCCCACACATATTGCTTTATAAAAAAATATATGGAGAGCACATCACAAACACACGTGCACGCACATGACTCCATGCAGACAAATGCACACAGACATTTGAGAGACAGCTACTCCTTTGATCACCTTATATTTTAAATAGGGAAAGGCAGCATTAGTTTTATCCTGTTTTACAGATGAGATGAACTGAGGATCAGAGAGATTAATGGCTGGGTTTGGAAGTGTCTCAGCAGCCATGGGTGAATGAAGCCAAAGTACCTAGTTTTGATAATCCTTCCCAGCACCTCTTTGAACTGCTGGATTCCTAAACCAGCCTGACTCAAGATCACGGTGGCAGACCTTGGTTCTTCTTCAGAGATGCTTTCAACTCTAGACTGACCTTTAGTTTAGTTGTGTAACTACTTATAGGTTGGACATAGAATAAATTTGTTTGAATAATGAGAAACACCAGGCTGCAAAAGGTTCAGTTTGCTGCAAGAAGCACATGCAACACTTTTGGCACATACTTGTAGCCATCCAGCAACGACGGAGCAAGCATACACATGAGAGTCACCAAAGAAAACAGCAGCAGCCTAAAGTCTTGGGCTGATCCCAGCCAGACTCTACTGCTGCTCATGTTTTTATGGAAGGCTTCCTGCCTCTACACTGGGAGCACGATGGCTCTTCCATGCCGGGTGACTCACTCCAAGTGTGAGGAGCCAAAGCTCCCCACCTCTCAATTCCTCATTTATCACATCCCTCCCGTCCTTGCTGTCTGCAACTGCACAGGCGTCATCATGACAGATCATGCTGGGGAGCCAGCATTGCTCCACAGAAAACAGAAATGGTGAAATGGACAATATTTTTGCTTATGTTCCCGTATATCTACATCTGATCTTGTATTTAACACCAGACTAGATGGTCATAACAAATCTCTCTGGCTCTAAAACCTGCTCATTCCATTGAATGCACTATATGGAAAGTATTCATTCTTCTTTGCCTCTGTAAATACACAGGTATAGATAAATATGTGCACATACATATATATATATTAAAGTATGCACACCCACAGCCTACACACACACACATATGCATTTTATAACCCTTCACCTAGATATCTATAAATCTCTAAGCTCTTCTGCTTAAATTTTCCCTAGAGTTAAGCTACAGATTATTATGGATAAAATATGAACTAATGCTCATAACATCTCTGTGTACTTAAGGTGGAATTTCATATCAGCTAACGTTAGCCCACCGAAAGTAAAATTTTAAGCCTAGACTAGTTTTCTGGGCTTCTTTATAGACAATAAAAAGAGACAGGCACATCCAGAGGGCAATTTGGCTGATCTGTTTTAGCATTTATTGCCTAGAGAGACATGTCAAGTGCAAAGCAGGGCTGTTAGAAAAGGAGGTGAAATTAATTGGGAATGGCTAGGGTCAAATTTAGACAGTGATTCAGAGCCCTAACACCATCTGTCTTCAGTCTGCTGTGTTCATGTGGCCCAAGCATGCAAGTTCCTATTATAGTCATTGGAGAGCTACTTGGTGCAGCCAGGTGGATCCTGAAGAGTAACACAGATGACTCTAAAATAGACATCTACCAGCTGATGACTTGAATTTTGTCCTCAGACCTCAGCGACTAAACTGCCTACAGGCAAGATATCATTCTCCAAATACACAAATGGGGTGGAGACTTTAGAATAACCAAGAAATCTGCACAGGGTTCACAAACATGACACAGGACCTGTGGGAGACCTGCATCTTTCTGAAGTGGAGCTGGAGGATCTACAGGGTACACTAAAATATTTTGACATTAAATGCCTCAGATTTCCAAGGACTGAGTGAAGGAGATGATAGACAAACAGGTCACCCAGAGATGTGGGGCTCAACTGGGATGACTAAGTCTAGTGCCACCTCACATCTGGTCGCCACTTCAGTAAAGCACCAATCTTCTGCAGGCTTTGTGTCAGATCTAAACGCCCCATGTAGACACTGCAGGTATTTTAGAGGCAGCTCAGATGGCACGAAAACACAATATCCTTAATAGCACGTCTGAGCATGAGGGCAAGCTTTATACTGAGATTACTGGGCAATGAGCACACACTGAAGCGGAAGAGGTTCCAGTTGAACGTGAGGAAGAACTTCTTGACTTGGAGGGTGCCCGAGCCCTGGCCCAGGCTGCCCAGGGGGGCTGTGGAGTCTCCTCTGGAGATCTTCAACCCCCGCCTGGATGCTGTCCTGTGCCCCCTGCTCTGGGTGAGCCTGCTTGAGCCGGGGGGTGGGACTGGGTGAGCTCCCGAGGTCACTTCCAACCCCTGCCATCCTGTGATTCTGTGACTGTGATTATTCAGGTCAACAGTCCTTAAAGCCTAAAATTAACCTAATTTTAAAACACTCTTCTGTCTAGGTGGATGATACCAAGAACAAATCAAAGGGAAGATTCTCTGGAACAGTTTAATTGAAGGAGCATTCTCAGTATCCCTTTCTTAATTATCTGCTGAGAACTCTTGGAGTTTTGTCCTTCAGTAAGGATACAAACGTCTCTTCCACTTTACCAGCAGGGAAATTGAGTATGGACGGCTGAATGAATGAGTTGCAAACATACAGAAAGCCTGTGGCTATTCATAGCATGATACAGGTTGGAAGAGACCTACAGAGGGTATTTAGTTCACCTTCCGCTCAAGGCAGGACCAACAAGCTCATATTTCTGACCATAGGTTTAGACTATTGTTCACACAAAGCATTCTCCTTCAGCACTTAAGGTTAGTTTTTATTTATCATAACTGCCACACAAATAATTCCATATCCTCCTGGGATATTTATTTTTTTCCTTGCAGTTTCAGTTTTTACCATGACTCCTTGGTCAATGATGCAAATGCTCAGTCTATTGAAGAAGGGAACTTACAACTATTTCTGGACAAAGTTCTTCCCTGTCTTTAAGGGTTGAGTGGCAATGGTAGTTAAGGTGAGTTTTAAGGTTGCCCTCAAGGCTTTAGTATTAAAAGTCCTACAGCATTAATCCCAACAAAGTTTGTTTGTTCCTTATGAACTCTTCCTTCTTCTTTCTGGAGGTTTTAAATGAAGTACATATGGAGGGGAAAATAAACCATCTGCAGATACTTTCCTGGAAGGTCTCTTCTTTGCAATAACAAGACAGTGTGGGTAGCTTTGGACCAGAGGCAAGTTCTGACAAGATAATGATGATCTGAGGCAATTTAGGGCAACCTCAGAAGAATATGTTGAAGCTTTGATAGCTTCTCCAGATCACTGAAGACAATGGGATTTCTTCCTTTCACTACACCAGGCTTTGGCCAGGTTCTCATACTGCAATCATTCTTACTGTACTAAGTGTCTACTTCAGTGTTTGCATACTTAGAATAAATGCTACACTGTTTACAAGTAGTTTCTTCCAAACAAATAATCAGGAGTATAAATGAATGCACACTGTCACTAGTCTATAAGGAATGCAGATTTCCATGAGAAACAGCTAGTATTAGAAAAAAAGGGAAGTAAAAGAGCTAAACAACTTGCAAGATTTAGTATCTGTGTCTCCCTTAGACACTCACTGTCCATCAGGCAGAAAACTCTTGCTTTCTAGCAGTTAATGCTCATATTTTTGACTAAATAGTTTGATTGCTAAGGACTTATTGTTTAGCAACTGTTATTATTGTCATATATGGAAACAAATATTAGTGTATATGAAAGTGTAACATTTTTTAATTTAATTAATATTTTCATAGCTCTTTGAAATCAGAAAATGGAAAGTTGCCTCTACACGCAGAATAGTATGATTCGTATTTCAGAGAAGAGCAGAATCCTCACTGTTTCCTTTGCTGGGGCTGTCCATCAGGTGGAATGACAGCCCCAGCACTCCCCAGTTACAAGGGACAAAACTCATGGAGACTCCAGTCTTTCCTTCCGTAGGCAGAGGAATTCCACAGTCATTATGTCTTTGGTGCAGGAGCTGAGGTCATGGGTGTGATTCAGCGGCTATGAATTCTGCAGCGCAGGGCAGGGCTCTCGAAAGGTTAAGCAGATGACTGGGCAGCAGCCTATAGCAATTGGAAAACCACACACTTCTTTGCCTGCCCTGCTGGCAGCGAGAATTCAGTGTAGGAGAACCAAGGCTGAGCGAAGACACGATGCAATGGGCAGGCAGTCATGGCAAGTGTGGACGTTTCAACCAGAGCATGAAGTTCACCTGGGGGTCATTGCAGCTGTCAGCTGCTTCTGAAGCTTGATCTAAAACCCACTGACCTCAATACAAAGCTTTCCATTGCTTTCCATTTGGCAGGCTTTGAATTAGTCCCTTGGTACTAAAGTTTTGAAACGTTGAAAAAATTTAGCAGTTTCACCTGTGGTTTGTCCTATTTTTGTAATCTGCAAGCACTAAGATTAGCTGTGTATTTCTGTTTTGCATAGCAGCTTCAAATCTCAGTTCAGACATCTTTGTGCCCTGTAACAGAAATAAATTTCAACAGTAAGACAGGCAAGTATCTAGTAAATTTGTATATTTTCCAAACCCAACCTCTTGGGGAGAAAAAAGTCACATGAAACTATTCATGTCACAGTGACACTGATGAGCCCAAATGATAGCTCAAGACATCCATGAGCTTTCAGTTTCTCAATTTAGGGATTTTCAGACTTAATCCTAATCTGATTAGGATTAGTGATAGTTGTGCTGCTCATAGCCTCTCTTTCTTTGCAGAAAGAGGTCTTACTGTAAGTCACAACCAGGCTTTATACCCATAACTGCGTGAAACAGCAGTTAATTCAAATACGTATGGAGCAATTATTACCTGAATGATGGTCAAAGAATTTTGCTTTTGCCATTGGAGGCTAAAACAAGGACATGATCTCAGTTCAGATTCAACAAGAGTGAAATCTTTTGAATAGTTCTTACCAATTGGCTCCTAACAGTAAAAACTTCCATGCGATTAGCTGTTCACCACTTCAGGGTGAAACCACCTGAAGACTTTCAAATATTTTAGATTATCTGGCCTGGAGCTAATAAAAGACCCATTAGTATGAAATATGTGCCTCCTAAAAATCCTCTGAACCAAAAGCGCCCGTTGCAAAAAAAAAAAAAAAAAATTGAGTTGAGAGAATCTCTACTCATAAATGTTTATAACAAAGGCTACATAAGGAGAAGACTTCTGGGGCACACACAAGTTTTCCTACCAGCCTTGGCTCATATTCTACATAAATTATACTGGCTAAAATTTGCAGTCATCTTCCCCATAAATTAAACTGGATCGTGTTATGTGAATGGTAGGATAAGGAGCCTACAGCTAGGTGTGCAGGGATCCCCCCCTGAAGATAGTGTCTAGTTGGAGGAACTCATTGTAATAGAAATAAATCACCTAGCTTGTTATGAATTGAAGCAGAAGCCATATCCATATGGATTAGGAACAGACAGCTGTCCTTTGCTAAAACTTGTCATGTAGACTTGAAAATCACTGTTCTTCCAAGTTAGTGTCCATCAGCAGTTATTCATTTTTCTACAGTGCAGTCTAATTTCCACATATTCAGGCTAGAAACATTTTTCCCATTCCCAGAGAAACTTCTGAGCATACAGAAAATGCTATTTATTTTTTAACAGGGAGATAACACTTGAAATCTGTTAGAAGTTTTTTGTTTTCTTCTCAGGGAACTTGAGGGGGAGCAACCAAAGTGGTTAGTTTTCTTCCTGAACCATGAGAGAGATTCAGCTTTAAAATGTTCTTTAAAATGGCCACCACTGAGGTCTTCAAGGAGATCACTTATTCCAGGGTCTTCTGATTCTGATGAAAGCATTGTGTCTGCTGAAGTCCTGCACTGAAAAATAGGTACAATACCATGAAGAGGACACTAGGGACATGGTTTAGTTGTGGGATGGCAGTGTTAGGTTAATGGTTGGACTTGATGATCTTAAAGGTCTTTTCCAACCTAAACAATTCTGTCATTCTATGATTCTACGAGGTTTTCGTCTTTTTTTGGTTGGTTGCTTGTTTCTTTTTTTTGGGAGGGGGTGGGGTGGAGTCGGGCAATGCACTATTTTCCAGAAAACTATCCTTCAAATGGGGGTGGGGGGAAGCCCAGCCACTTCTAGATGCAATTGGACACCAACAAGGGCAGAAGAATCAATGTCAGGTATCTTCTCTCTTTCAGTTACCAGACACATCACAATCAGATTTACACACAGAATCACAGAATCACAGAATCTCAAGGGTTGGAAGGGACCTCGGGAGATCATCTAGTCCAACCCCCCTGCTAAAGCAGGTTCTCCTAGAGCATTCTACACAGGACTTCATCCAGGCGGGCTTTGAATATCTCCAGAGAAGGAGACTCCACAACCTCCCTGGGCAGCCTGTTCCAGTGCTCTGTCACCCTTAGAGTAAAGAAGTTTTTCCTCATATTCAACTGAAACCTCTTATGTTTCAGTTTGCACCCATTGCCACTAGTCCTGTCGCTGGACACCACTGCAAACAGACTGCTTCCATCCTCATGACTTCCGCCCTTAAGATATTTGTA